>NC_054491.1:18660067-18970067 GCF_017639515.1 Carcharodon carcharias
ATCTGAGAATGCCTGAAGGAGGGCTTTCATTGTGTAAAGACTCCTCTATCACCAATGATCTACCAAGGAGAGCGTTTCTATTCGCAGTAGGGATTTGGACACCATGCACCTACTAAGAGAAAACCAATGCTCACAAAGCAAAGATGAGCTCATTAACATCATAAGGTGTAATTAAAGCTGGTCTGCATCCTAACAATAGAACGTAGTCTCCAGTGAATGTTGTCTCTGTTGAGAGTGTCACTGTACCTATGCTACAGTGTTTACTAAACATACACCATTCAAAACCCAGTTTTCTGGGTCAGAAGACTTCCTTGTTAAAAAGGCAAACCTAAAGCTGTAAAGTGTGTTATAAAAACAAAGCAACCATCAATTCAACATTTCCACATTTTAGCATAATCACCTGTAGAAAGGCTGTCAGCCATAACTAATACAAACAGCCCAGCGTACAAAAAGCAATCGCTAGGCGAGACAGCCGGACAGCACTCTCCGGAGCTTTGTAAGTAAGTTCTTGTGGACCGAGACACACGTGTGCCTGTGCTTACACACGTTTTATATAAATAATTACAAAAATAAGGATGATATAACCAACTCTGGCTATTTTACTGAGAGCTGGGTTATGTATCTTATTTCAAAATTGGAATAACCTAGATATGAATATATTACCCATTCACTTCTGGTTGTTATTTTATTCCACACCTCAAGGTTAACTGGTCTGTGTATACATGAATAATTGTAGATATACTCATAAATGTTTGCATATCTTTTTGACTGTTTTCAATGTGACCATATTTCTGTGTATATGAACATAATGCGAGAGAGAGAAGTGGCTGTGTTCCTTTGTGAGTTTGCTTGTTAAGTACATGTGCAACTGCACGGGAATAAAAGCAGAATGCAAGCGGTTGAGTTTCATTAGACTTCAATCCGTTTTAAAGGCTGCACTGTTAACTTATTCCTTAGGTATGAATGCATTTATGATTGCAGCTAGTAACACGAATTACAATGAAGGATACAAAATTAATATTTGAACCTTTTCAGCTTCGGGATGTCAGAGCTCTCACTTTTGCCCTCAGTCTTCAGACGCCGGAGTTAGGCTTAACTGGAAAAAACAAGTGGCTGAAGACCTACAAGGACTTTTTCCTTGAGGAAAAACTCAGCAGGTCTGGCAGCATCTGCGGAGATGAAAACAGTTAACGTTTCGTGTCCCTATGACTCTTCAACAGCACTAAGGAAAAATAGAAAAGAGGTGAAATGTAAGCTGGTTTAAGGGGGGGGGGGGGGAGGGTACAGCTGGATAGAGGGCCAGTGATAGGTGGAGATAACCAAAAGATGTCATAGACAAAAGGATAAAGAGGTGTTGAAGTTGGTGATATTATCTAAGGAATGTGCTAATTAAGGGTAGATAGCAGGACAAGCAAGGTACCGATAGCCCTAGTGGGGGTGGGGTGGGGTGAAGGAATCAAAACAATGGATGGAAATACATTTAAAAATAATGGAAATAGGTGGGAAAAGAAAAATCTATATAAATTATTGGGAAAAAAGGGGGGGATCGGAAAGGGGATGGAGGAGAGAGTTCATGATCTAAAATTGTTGAACTCAATATTCAGTCCGGAAGGCTGTAAAGTGCCTGGTTGGAAGATGAGGTGCTGTTCCTCCAGTTTGCATTGAGCTTCACTGGAACAATGCAGCAGGCCAAGGACAGACATGTGGGCATGAGAGCAAGGTGGAGTGTTGAAATGGCAAGTGACAGGGAGGTCTGGGTCATGCTTGCAGACAAATCGAAGGTGTTCCGCAAAGCAGTCACCCAGCCTACTTTTGGACCAAACACTCCACCCTGCTCTCATACCCACATGTCTGTCCTTGGCTTGCTGCATTGTTCCAGTGAAGCTCAACGCAAACTGGAGGAACAGCACCTCATCTTCTGACTAGGCACTTTACAGCCATCCGGACTGAATATTGAGTTCAACAATTTTAGATCATGAACTCTCTCCTCCATCCCCACCCCCTTTCCAATCCCCCCTGTTTTCCAATAATTTATATAGATTTTTCTTTTCCCACCTATTTCCATTATTTTTAAATGTATTTCCATCCATTGTTTTATCTCTACCTTTTAGCCTATTTCGATTCCTTCACTCCACCCCACCCCCACTAGGGTTATCTGTACCTTGCTTGTCCTGCTTTCTACCCTTAATTAGCACATTCCTTAGATAATATCACCAGCTTCAACACCTCTTTGTGCTTTTGTCTATGACATCTTTTGGTTATCTCCACCTATCACTGCCCCTCTATCCAGCTCTATCCTCCCACACCCACCCCCCCCCCCTTAAACCAGCTTTTATTTCACCTCTTCTATTTTTACTTAGTTCCATTGAAGAGTCATACGGACTCGAAATGTTAACTGTGTTCCTCTCCGCAGATGCTGCCAGATCTGCTGAGTTTCTCCAGGTATTTTTGTTTTTGTTTTGGATTTCCAGCATCCGCAATTTTTTGCTTTTTCGTTGCGGGATGCTTTCAGATATGACAAATCGTTTTGCTTGTTGCGGACGGGGCTCATATTTTCAAAGTAAATGAAACACTAGTCCATCATAAAAGATCGACATCGAAATTAACTGCATCAGACAGCCGGAGTTTTGTTAAACCAGAATAAACACGTCCTTTTATTCTCAACCAGCAACCAGAAAAGCTGTCATCATATAGTGCGAGTACTTAAATCAAGTATCATGCTCAAGCTGGGACACAACCGGATCCTTTATCAATTCTTGCGGGACGTGACGACTAAACTATAGTTGCCATATCAATTGATTTAAAAGGCTATTCTTTCAAAAGTTATACCAAAGCAAATATTTTGATCAAACCCCATTATACCCTAGTTTGACACAACCACTATTTGCCAACAAATAAAGTTTGTTTAATCCATGCAATTTGTTTTCAATACCACCCTCTCCCCACCACCCCCAGCCCACCACACACACAAACAGGGCGTGGACACATTTTGTCCAGCGAGAATCCGTACCTTACCTTAACGAGCCATAAAAATGTCCAAACTCAGTTCCAAATTGGTTGCAAAAAAAGTCCTCGTTGCTTGCTGGTAAGATCCAATCACAAATTTGGGCAAAGTAAAAGACGGATAAGGAAAACACGGAGATACAAAAGAAAAAAAAGTCCTTTTCAGGAAACGTATAGCTCAAGGGGACAAGTTGGGGAGCCACTTCCCCATGGTTGAAGCAGGCGGCAGCACACGGTGGACGGGCGCTGCCAGTCGCTCCGTCCCTCTCCCTGGGAAGGTGTTGGATGAAGTGAAGAGATCAGCACCAGCTACCGTGGACAGCTCTGAGTGACTGCGCTTTGTGCGCAGGTGGAGCCGCCGTGACGGGCATGAGCAATCCTAGACTGAGAAAGTGGGTGCCTTGGATAAATGAAACCCGGGACAAGAGCTTCTCAAAAATAAAGAGAACTAGGAATGCATTGCAGTCAAACCTACGCGCACACAGATTGTGAGCTGTGCAGGGGGAAAAAGAAACCCCTGGCAATCTGCACAGTGGATCCACGTTCTGCTTTGAGCGCTGGCAGCTGTTATAAAAACCTATCTTGTGTTAGGAGAGTCTGTTTATGTCACATACAAGCTTTCAGCCCACCCAGAGCCATTGCGTTAACAGTTTCACTGCAGTTTGTAATTGCATGTTTACCTGATATAAACACATATGTTACATTCCGTTGATTCCACATTGTATGTATTCCTAAAGCCTGCTACATGTTTAACCAATCGTTTGGTCACCCGCCCTAATATCTCCTTTTCTGACTGTGAAGCGCCATGGGACATTTTGCTACTTCAAAGACGCTATATAAATACAAGTTATTGATATTATTAGCCATGTGCTGCTCCAACTTCTCTTTTGATGGGATGAGGCACTTCAGCCAAGTCTTTACACCTTTCAGCATCTGCGGAGAGGAACACGGTTAACGTTTCGAGTCCGTATGACTCTCCTGTTGAAGAGTTATACGGACTCGAAACGTTAACTGTGTTCCTCTCCGCATATGCTGTCAGACCTGCTGAGTTTTTCCAGGTATTTTTATTTTTATTTTTGTTTTGGATTTCCAGCATCGTCAGTTTTTTACTTTGATCTTTACACCTTGCGCTAGTTGTGAACGTTTTAACTGAGGCATCTTTCTATTTTCAGATGCACACCTTCTCTGTCTATACTTGTGACCTGGTTCCAATTAAAGGAAGTATCCTGCTCAATCTTGAAAACGAAAAGTGGTAATATAGCCCCGACGAACTTGAACCATTTTGTTTTTTACCTGTTGCATTTGTAACGTCGTTTGATCAATAAATGTGAATGGCATCATGAAGGGAGTTGGTTTGGATGAGCTGGTAAACTGTTCGGGATTAGGGAAGTGAATTAGTATCGTTTAACACAAATCACGAACCTGGAGAACACCACTGATTTTACAAAGTCAAGAGATTATTTTCACTCAGTTTCTTCCTAAACCAGAGGTCAGTCTTATGTTCCCATTAGCCGTTGAGGCCAATTTTATAGACACCTATCTTGGTGTATTCAGTTAATACTTCTTCATTCCAAACAGCTAAATTTTAATGAGGGAACTGATGTTGAAATTTCCTCTCTAAGAATAACATTTGAAGTGATTCTAAGAATTGCTTCAAGTTGTAGGAAGAGGTCGATGTGATGTTTGGGTTTTAGGTGGATACACTTGTAAGACTTCTAAAATATGCAGTGCAATTAAATAAGATGAGATTGTGGCCATTGCATTCAGGGTGCGATATTTAGGGTCTGGTATTCAGGGTGTGGTATTCAGGGTGCAGTATTTAGGATGTGTTATTCAGGGTGCAGTATTCAGTGTGCAGTAATCAGGGTGCAGCATTCATACTGTGGTATTTAGGGTGCAGTGTTCAAGGTGCAGTATTTAGTATGTGGTATTCAAGGTCTAGTATTTAGGATGCGGTATTTAGGGTGCAGTGTTCAGGGTGCGGTATTTAGGGTGCAGTATTCAGGGTGCAGTATTTAGGGTGCAGTATTCAGGGTGCAGTGTTTAAGGTGCAATATTCAGGATGGGGTATTTAGGGTGTGTTATTCAAGGTGCAGTATTCATTGTGCAGTATTCATTGTGCAGTATTCAGGGTGCAGCATTTAAGGTGCAGTATTCAAGATGCGGTATTTAGTATGTGGTGTTCAAGGTCTGGTATTTAGGGTGCAGTATTTAGGGTGCAGTATTCATGGTGCAGTATTCAGGGTGTGGTATTTAGGGTGCAGTATTTAGGGTGCAGTATTTTAAGTTGCAGTATTCAGGATGAGGTATTTAGGGCATGTTATTCAGGGTGCAGTATTCAGAGTGTGGCATTCAGGCTGTGGTATTTAGGGTGAAGTGTTCAAGATGCAGTATTTAGGATGCGGTATTTAGGGTGTAGTGTTCAGCGTGCGGTATTCAGGGTGCTG
Source organism: Carcharodon carcharias (assembly GCF_017639515.1). Taxonomy (NCBI): domain Eukaryota; kingdom Metazoa; phylum Chordata; class Chondrichthyes; order Lamniformes; family Lamnidae; genus Carcharodon; species Carcharodon carcharias. Next base: position 18,665,518 of record NC_054491.1, read on the forward strand.
TATTCAGGGTGTGATATTTAGGGTGTGTTATTCAGGGTGCAGGGTTTAGGATGCAGTATTCAGGGTGTGGTATTTAGGGTGTGTTATTCAAGGTGCGGTATTTAGGGTGCATTATTCAGGGTGCAGTATTGAGGGTGTGGCAGTTAGGGTGTGTTATTCAGGGTGCAGTATTTAGGATGCAGTATTCAGCGTGCAGTATTCAGGGTGTGTATTTAGGGCACAGTATTCAAGGTGCGGTATTCAGGGTGTGTTATTCAGGGTGCGGTATTTAGGATGCAGTATTCAGGGTGTAGTTTTTAAGGCACAGTATTCAGGGTGTGGTACTTAGGGTGTGGTATTCAAAGTATAGTATTGTGGGTATGGTATTTAGGGTGCAGTTTTCAGGGTGAATTATTTAGGGTGCAGTATTCAGGGTGCAGTATTTAGAGTGCAGTATTTAAGGTGCGGTATTCAGGGTGCAGTATTTAGGGTGTGGTATTCAGGGTGCTGTATTCAGGGTGCAGTATTCAGGGTGCAGTATTCAAGGTGTGGTACTTAGGGTGCAGTATTCAGGGTGCAGTATTTAGGGTGCGGTATTCCGGTTGTGTTATTTAGGGTGTGGTATTGACAGTGGGGTATTTAATGTGCGGAATTCAGGCTGCAATATTTAGGGTGCAGTATTTAGGGTGCGGTATTTAGGGCGCGGTATTTAGGATGCGGTATTCAGTGTGCAGTATTCAGTGTGCGGTATTCAGTGTGCAGTATTCAGTGTGCGGTATTCAGTGTGTGGTATTCAGTGTGTGGTATTTAGGGTGTGGTATTTAGGGTGCGGTACTTAGGGTGCAGTATTTAGGATGCAGTATTCAGTGTGCGGTATTCAGTGTGCGGTATTCAGTGTGCGGTATTCAGTGTGTGGTATTCAGTGTGTGGTATTTAGGGTGTGGTATTCAGTGTGCGGTATTCAGTGTGCGGTATTCAGTGTGCGGTATTCAGTGTGTGGTATTTAGGGTGTAGTATTCAGTGTGTGGTATTTAGGGTGTGGTATTTAGGGTGCGGTATTTAGGGTGTGGTATTCAGTGTGCGGTATTTAGGATGCGGTATTCAGTGTGTGGTATTCAGTGTGCGGTATTCAGTGTGCGGTATTCAGTGCGTGGTATTTAGGGTGTGGTATTTAAGGTGTGGTATTCAGTGTGTGGCATTTAGGGTGCGGTAGGTTCATTATCCCTTACAAGATGGGACATTAGTGTCCAAGCCCCTTGTAAAATTCAATTAATTGCAAAGAATTATCATTGGATATTTTTTAGCATTGTGTGTATCCATATTAATTTCTACTTAATTATACAATGCTTTGTTTAATTATTGAAAAGTGTATGTTGATGAATAGTCTTGGTGCAGGGCACAACCTAGGCTGAAAGCCGGAAGAGACAGGAAGACAAGGAAAATCAAGAAGTCAAGTTTAGATTATGCAAAGTCGAGTTTTAACATACTTATAGATTAGAGAAGGTAGGGAATACTGGGAGATGTAACCAGTTGCATAGTCTTGAGAAATAATGTTGCAGTGGGCGGTGGTGTGATGATATGTCATCTTAATGAAATCAGAAGGAAGGAAAGGACTGTGTAACACAGAGTACATGGAACCTAGGAGAAACAAGAGAAGACATTTTAGAAGAGCATGGCTCTAAGAGTATTGATAATGTTAGTTGCATTCCAATGTTAAGTATAAAATATCTTATTGAGGATTAGCCCAGGAACAATTTACTGTGCAAATCATCCATTGCAGGGGAAGTGAATTAGCTTGTATGGTTGAAGTTTAAAGATCACCAAAAGAACCCTTTGCTAATGACTTCCTCTATTAATTTAGTTATTGTACTGGCTGAAGCTTTTGATAGGGAAGATAAGCGACTCCATGATATGCTCACTGAAGCTAGCAACACTGACTTGAGTGCCAAGACAGGGACTTTCATCTTCTTAGTAGCATCTTCTGGCGCAGTGATGACAATGTTTGTCCTTTAAGAAGAAGTTCAAGGGCAAATAATAGTCAATAGTAGAATTGCAACTTTTGCCTCCTTGTTAGGAGCTTAATGTTTCAAGGCATTTGCTGTCTGCTTGTCAAACATTGAATCTTCTTAGCTTTAAAATGATACTGCAGTCAGCTGACAGCTTGTCACTACTCTCCTCCCATGTTCCCCTCACAAATAAAGCTTCAGTTATTCATTTCATACGCTGCATATATATTTTATGCTATAACTCACTATGATTGAGGCTTTATCTTGGTCAAGTAAAATAAACTTTAAACTGTGTTCCGTCATGTTAAAACTGGTAAAATAGACCCTGCACTATCACAATGCTAAAAATGACTTTATATCTTCAGTGTACTTTTCATCTTTAGTACAACTGACAGCATTTGAGTTCCACCAAAGGCTCAGTGAGTTTACCCAGTGAGTTGTTGAGCTATAATCCAAGCATGCCCCAGGTTTTCAGTGCCCAGATGGCTGGTGCCTGTTAGGGATTGCCGAAGGGGTCTTTGTGCCCCTGAACTAGAGAGGCAGAGATTGACCAAGATTCCTACTCCTTTCTGATCACTATCCAGTAACTCATTTGTTAAATGTATTTGTGTCAGTGTTTTGGTGAAATGAGTTTGGCTGCGATGTACGTATGTTTGAGTAGCATGCTGTGTGAGGTACCACAAGTAACTGGCACTTATAGAACTGCTTCCCAACATGGGAACATGAGGGAAACTGACATTGGAAAGCATCTTCAGCCAGTACCCACCCACATGTAATGCACAGCAGAGATTATTATGCAGCAACCCAGTTAATTGGTTTCTCTTTCTAGTCCAAGGGTATTGAGTTTAATTGTAGCATCCCTACCGTCATCACTATGTAAAATTAACATAGACAAGGGAAGGTTGTGTGTCCCTGAGCCAATATGGCTCTTTATTTATTGATTAATGTACTCACCAGAGGTGCCATTAGCAAAGATCAAGGTTCTATAATATTCAGTGTATAGCTGTTCTGGTCCTAAAAATATTCTCCTGTTTCTCCACAATTGGTGTATTAGATAATGTCATTTTCATTATTATGTTTTGCTGTTCTTGGAGCTAAGCTATAGATGTTCTTGTTGTACCATTCTTCATTTTATTGTGATTTAAATTGCTAAGCTGCTGTTTGTCTTGAAGTGCTGTCTTCACCTGGTGATCCTCTGTTACTCACTTGAAGCACTGCTCTTTTCTTGCTGGTTCTGTTACTCTCCCAAAGTACTGTACTTCACTTAGTGACCCTTGGTTACTCCCTTAAGGGCTATCTTCATCTGCTGTTCTTGTGTTGTTCATTTCATTTGTATATTTTTCTATACGTTGTGTTGCCCCTATGCAGCAAAGTTTGTGAGATCCTAAATATTACCAACACTTATCAGATTCATGTTGGCTGTGAGTGAGGCAGTGGTTTTAGGGTCTTGTGCAATTTATGCTTATGTTTCTGTGCTATTCACAATTCTGCATTCCTCTGATATTCCTGTAATGATAACACAGGTGTTCTGGAGGAGATAAAGTAATATTTCCATTTCTCATTCTGCGCTCTGCATTTTTAATGTATATGTGATATGTACTGGCAATTGCTTTTAAGCAACCTCAAGCATAATAATCTGTATTTAGTGGCCTTGTTAGTAATTGGAGGTAAGGCACCCTGTTTATTTAATAATCTTCTCTGAGCCAGGCACTTTAATCTTAGTCACTTTACTGTTTAAATACTTAAGAATAAAAATAGAGGAGTCACTGTGATCTGAGCATTTAGTATTTTGGAGCAAATTTCCTGAAGGAAGAAGGACAATTTGTGGGAAGAAATGCATTAAATGGCAAGTACTTTGCCCATTTCATCTCTGTCAATGTTTTCAGGTCAATCTCTTCTGAAATGTTCATTTTATAAATCCTAGTTGACTGGCATTTGCTGAATCCACCCCGAAAGTCCATATAATCTGAGCAATTGTACTGTCATTCTTCTCTCGTATGATCTTCATTTTGATTTTCCTCTTTCATCACCCCTCTGCTGAATGTGGCAACTTGTGTCAGCATTCGGTTTTGTGGGTGGTTAATGGCACTCAGCATCTTGCCAAAGCTCTGTTTTCATATCTGGGTGTGGATAGTGAGTGACCGTATTTTTTTTTTTGAGAGTGCCAGCCCAGGAATGCTTTTCTCATCCATATACCAATGTAAGAACTTGACGGGCAGGAATAGATCAGCTGGGCCCATCAAGCTTGCCCTCACAAACAGCAATGTAATATTGACCAGATTATAGTTTTTCATATGTTTGTTGAGGGATAAATATTGGGCAGAAATTGCAGAAACAAGACAATACTGATTTCCCCGCACCCCCCTGAAATTGTAGAGTGGGAGGTAAAGAAAAGAGAGAACACGCTAAACTGAAAATTCTCTGCACAGTGCCAATGCAGAATCAATGCTGCAGAAGTGGAAGTCACATTTAAATACAAAAGAAGCATCAGTTTCTCACCTTTAATTTCCCCCCTGCTTTTCTTTGAAATATTGCCATGGGATCTTCCGTGTCCACCTGAGAGTGCAGACGAGGCTTCGGTTCAATGTTTCCTCTGAAAGATGGCACCTCAGATAGTGCAGCATTCCCTCAGTACTGCCATGGCTGACACAATAACATCTGTTCAGACTTTCCAAACCAACATAGTGCATTGTTAATTTTATCCAAGTTCTTGTCACAAAGTAGGTGCATGGGCTGGAAGTAGGTGGTTGTGTGGAAATATTACTGAGAAAGGTGCAGTTAGAGTTGCCCAGTGTGGGTTTGCCAAAGACGATGTCTGTTGGAAGCTGATAATTATTGCAAGCATATACCCTTAGGTTCAGTACACAAGGGATTTACCATGGTTTGAGGATCTGACAGATCAGCTTCTGAATTATCAATTATGCTGCCACCAACTGGTTGGACATGGGCACAAAAAAGATGCTAATAGGGTGAGGCAGGGCTCTCCAAAATCCTTCAAATTATGTATTGTGTTGAGTGTTTCAAGTTCTTCTCTGCATAATTTAAAGATGAATGGCAGACGCTATGAAAGCAAAAGTCCAAAGGAGCCAAATGCAGACACTCGCCTTGTGATCATCATTTTATCAAATACTAATATGAGAGAGATGCTTAATGAATTTAAAAATGTAATCTTGCATCTGCACTGTTGTAATGTATATTCATTGCACTATTTTTGACACTTAGACAAGACTGCAAAACTTTTCTCTCCTCCCACTGTCTCCCAAGGGCACTGATTCATGCTGGGGGATATACTAAAATTGCCAGTGGTTTATGTTACCTCACCTGATTAGCTGTTCTTTGAGTTTAAAGCAACACTCAGTCTTCCTGTTTATTTAACTGTGAAGACACCACAACTGAGTCCAATCCAATTCTGATTTGATGTACACATACAGAAGCACTTTTCAGCAGAAGTAAATGAAGCGTAGAAACCCCTTTCCTAGTCTGCGGCACATTTTTACCATATATAGTCCTGGTTTGAAGCAACACAGCATAGATTGGGCATTGAACCTGACTTATATAACTTGGTCAACATGCCTGGTGACACTTCCAGGCCATTGGTAACATAGCATTTACCTCGATTTATATAACTGTCTTTATTTTAGCTTTGGGTACCATGATCACCTAATTAAAAATAAACTAATGCGAAGAAAGTAAATTTAGCAATCATTGTACTGTTGAATAATAGGGACGTACAAGATTGGTACCAAACGCGGAATGGGTGACCGCTTTGCAGAACACCTTCGGTCTGTCCGCAAGCATGACCCAGACCTCCCTGTCGCTTGCCATTTCAATACTCCACCCTGCTCTCATGCCCACATGTCTGTCCTTGGATTGCTGCATTGTTCCAGTGAAGCTCAATACAAACTGGAGGAACAGCACCTCATCTTCCGACTAGTCACTTTACAGCCTTCCAGACTGAATATTGAGTTCAACAATTTTAGATCATGAACTCTCTCCTCCATCCCCACCCCCTTTCCGATCCCCTTTTTTCCAATAATTTATATAGATTTTTCTTTTCTCACCTATTTCCATTATTTTTAAATGTATTTCCATCCATTGTTTTATCTTTGCCTTTTAGCCTATTTCGATCCCTTCCCCCCACCCCACCCCTAGGGCTATCTGTACCTTTATTATCAAATTTCTTAGATAATATCACCAGCTTCAACTCCTCTTTGTCCTTTTGTCTATGACATCTTTTGGTTATCTCCACCCATCACTGGCCCTCTATCCAGCTCCACATGTCCCAACCCCTTAAACCAGCTTATATTTCACCTCTTTTCTATTTTTGCTTAGTTCTGTTGAAGAGTCTTAGGGACTCGAAACGTTAACTGTGTTCCTCTCTGCAGATGCTGTCAGACCTGTTGAATTTTTCCAGGTACTTTTGTTCTTGTTTTGGATTTTCAGCATCTGCAGTTTTTTGCTTTTATCTTAGGTACAAGATTGGAATCTGCTACCAGCATCCTGTCCCATAGAACCTGTGGCCTAGGAACCCTGACTCTAGTCTTTGCCCAGGACTAAATTATCTTTTTAGGTTTACTAGATTAATACCTGGAATGATGGATGTGGAAAGGAGGTGAGTGGGTGCGTCCAGAACTCTTGTGGATGAGTCCAGAACTAGGGGTCACTTTTTTAAAATTAGGGGTTGCCCTTTTAGAACAGAGATGAGGAGGATTTTTTTTTCTCTCAGAGGGTTGTGCGACTTTGGAACTCTCTGTCTCGGAAGACGGTGGACGCGGGGCTAGTGAATATTTTTAAGGTGGACGTAGATGGATTCTTGTTAGACAGGGGAATCAAAGGTTATCAAGAGTGGCTGGCAATGTAGAATTGGAAACACAAACAGATCAGCCATGATCTGATGAATGGCAGAGCAGGCTCAAGGGTCCGAATGTCCCACTTCTGCTCCTATTTCTTATGTTCGTATGCTTATATTAAAGGTCATTCTGATGCCATATGCCAGGTATTTATCTCATGTTGTGGAAACAGCAATTGCTTCCACAATGGGGGAAAAAAACATACAGGAAGTAATTAATGCCTGAGTACTTCAGAAACATTACAAGCCAACCCTCTAGCTGAGTGAATTAAAATGAAAAATGCTGGAAATATTCAATAGGTCAGGCAGCATCTGTAACGAGAAACAGAGCTAACGTTTCAGGTTGAGATGACATTCCATCAGAACTATGGTTTTTTGACACACAAACTATTTGAATGAAGCTATTTGTAACCCATATCTTAGCACTTTAATAAGATCAGTCTTTGAAATCAATCTTTGCCATCTGTTATCCTTTTCTAATTCTTGCTTCGCATGAAGATTTTGGTTCTGGTGGTAATTTTATGTTTGCGTTTATATACAAAAATTCACTCCATAATCTCATAATGGATAAATATATTTTGAGCTCTTTTTGAATTCAATTTTCTCTACCAATTTTCTTTCCTCTTTGATTATGAAAACATTGATGCGTTCTGCGATAGTGTGGGCATTCCTCGGTGCCTTGTCACAATAGCAGTGTTTGTGATACGGTCAAGACAGCACAGTTTCCAGGCAAATGGACTACAGTGGGGGAATCGCAGCTGATTCTAATCCTGTTCCAAGGCAAATTTTTAGCAGCTGGTTTCTGGATGTTGATTGGGAGATTTGGCTATGTCCCTTCTCCCTCAGCCAGAGGAACCTGAGGTCAATTGTATTGTCTATTTTACCACATGAGCTAACTCAGCACAGCTCAAAATGGAAGCTGACCACATTTCTATCTTGTCCTGTATGGCTCAGTCTGGATGAATGTGCTGAGCCATTTTGGAAATGAGTCACCATACCTAGGGGTACCCTTGATTTTAGAACTGTCTCTGTAGATTAGAAGGTAGCAAACATAACACTACCATTCAAGAAAGGAGGAAGAGAGAAAACAGGAGCCTATAAGCCAGTTAGTCTGATATCAGTGATAGGGAAAATGCTAGAATCTATTGCTAGGGACAGAGTAACAGGGCATGTAGAAAATCGTAAGGAACCAGATCTTCCGACCAGGGTCAGAACCCCTATTTCGATCCTGATCAGACAAAAAAAAATACACACATACCTTCCTCCAATTTTTGAGGGCAATCTTCCAATGGAGGATCCTGCAGAGTTGGCTCAATGCAGAAACCCTCAGAGGGAGCAGTGGAGAGAATCTGCATAGAAGCCTGGCCCCTTTTCCAGCACCAGCTGCTGTGTTCTGGTAAGTAAAGAGTTTAAATGTCCCAAAGTTTTTTGGAAAAGCTACAGAGAGAGGGTAAATGTGTGAAGAGGTAGGGTGGGTAAGGGGAAGAGTGAGTAAAGGGGGTAGGGTGATTAAGGGAGTAGGGTGGATGAGGTGTAAGGGGGTAGGGTGGGTAAGGGGTTGGGTGGGTAAGGTGGTAGGGTGGAAAAGGTTTGTGGATAAGGGGGTAGGATGGTTATGGGAGTAAGTCGGATGAGGTATGTGGGTAAGGGGGTAGAGTGGTGAGGTAACAGGGTAAAGGGATAGGTGGGAAATGGAGTAGAGTGGGTAATGTACGTGGAGAGGATTGGGTGGGTGAGGGGGCTGGGTGGATAAAGGGGTAGGGTGGGTGAGGTAGGTAAGGGGATAGAGTGGCAGGTGGGTGGGTAGATAGGTGGGTCAAGGGTAGTTGGGTCAGGTCGGGTTGAGAGGGGTTGTCATGTCAGGGGCTGGTCAGGTCAGGTCGGGGGTGGGCAGGTTTGAGGTTCGGGGGGGTGTCAAGTGGTGGGATTGAGTCAGGTCGGGTTGGGGGGGCCAGCCGGGTGGGGGTGGTTAGTCAATTTGGGTTGGGGTTCTCGGGGTCAAGAGTTCTGATGGTGGAAGTTAGTCAGGTCAGCTTGGGGAGAGAAGTCACGTTGGTGGTTAGTTGGGTCAGGAGCTTGTCAGGTCAGGTCAAGGGAGAATCAGGGGTCAGGGGAGTCAGGGTCGTAGTCGGGTGGATCAGGGTAGGGAGTTGGTGTATGTGATTGGGGGAAGGGTCAGCTCTGTAGTTACCCAGAGTTAGACTAGGAGTTTTGTGTTTAACGTTTCCTGGGTAACTATCTAGGTAAGTAAGTTGGAACTGTCTGAAGTCTCTGACTCAAATTCAAATTCAGAGACTTTTTCAGAGTGTCCCAGGGTCCCATTAGAAGTTTAAACTTTCCGGGCAATTCCCACAGAGTCGAGTCATGACTTCTGAGGAGTCACGTAACACACCTTCTGGGATAAGACTGGTCTCCCACCATCCAGAAACTGGAAGATCTGGGCCAATATGATTTGGTAGAGTCAGCACAGATTTATGAAAGAGAAACTGTGTTCAACAAATCTGTTTGTTTTTTGACATTGTAACTAGCTGGGTAGATAAGGGTAAGCCTTTCTTTAGTATATTTAGATTTTTAAATTTGGTAAGGTGCCATATAAATGGATATTACAAGAAAAATTAGCCCTTGGTTGAACATATCAACTGAAAAACAGCACTGACAGTGCAGCCCACCCTCAGTGTCCATCTGGGTTATGCACTCAAATCTTTTGAGTATGGTTTGAACCCATGACCTCCTGGTGCAATATTATAAATGCTATGGACTCGGCCAAGTGCATTCTCTTTCAGATGCTCACCTACTGAGTATATTGAACATTTTATGTTCTTGTTTCTGACCTCCTGCAATCATAGATTTTCTTTCAATCCAAACCAATTTTGCTTTTCCCAAAGTGGGGGAAAATGGTTTAGATGAATTTACTTTTCAAGAGGTCGTGTTGTGTAGCACTACCACCATGCTGATTGGGATAGATTTCGAACAGATCTAGCAACTCAAGACGGGGCATTCATAATGCGCTGTGGGCCATCAGCAGCAGTGGAATTATACTCAACCACAATCTGTAACTTCATGGCCTGGCATATCCCCCACTCTACCATTACCATCAAGCCAGGGGATCAACCCTGGTTCAATGGAGACAGCAGGAGGGCATGCCAGGAGCAGCAACAGGCATACCTAAAAATGAGATGTCAACCTGATGAAGCTACAACTCAGAATACTTGTGTGTCAAACAACATAAACAGCATGCGATAGACAGAGCTAAGTGATTCCACAACCAATGGATCAGATCTAAGCTCTAGAGTCCTCCCACTATCTGTTGGTGGTGGACAGTTAAACAAATCAATGGGGGAGGAGGTTCCACAAATATCCCCAATCTCTGGTGGTGGGGGGTGGAGGGGTGGGGGGGCGGAACCCAGCATATCAGTGCAAAAGATAAGACTAAAGCATTTGCAACAATTTTCAGCCAGAAATGCCAAGTGGATGATCCATCTCGGCCTCCTCAGGAGGACCCAGCATCACAGATGCCAGTCTTCAGCCAATTTGATTCATTCCACATGATATCAAGAAACAGCTAAAGGCACTGGATATTGCAAAGGCTATGGGCCCTGACAATATTCCAGCAATAATACTGAAGACTTGTGCACCAGAACTTACCATGCCTCTAGCCAAGCTCTTCCAGTACAGCTACAACATTGGCACCTACCCGGCTATGTGGAAAATTACAAAGGTATGCTCAGTACACAAGAAAAAGAGCACAACAAATCCAACCAGCCAATTACTGCCCCATCTACGCCCGATCATCAGTAAACTGATGGAAGGTGTCTACAACAGTGTTATCAAGTAGCACTTGCTTAGAAATAAGCTGCTCACTGATGCACAGTTTGGGTTCTGCCAGGATCACTCAGCTCCTGACCTCATTACAGCCTTGGTTCAAACATGGACAAACAGCTGAACTCCAGAGGTGATTGCCCTTGATCAAGGCCGCATTTGACCGAGTGTGCCATCAAGGAGCCCTGGCAAAACTGGCGTCAAGGAGAATCAGGGGAAAACTATCTGCTGGATGGAGTCATACCAAGCACAAAGGAAGATGGTTGTGGTTGTTGGAAGTCAATCATCTTAGTTCCTGGACATCACTGCAGGAGTTCCTCAGGGTAGTGTCCTAGGCCCAACTGTCTTCAGCTGCTTCATCAATGACCTCTATTCCATCTAAATATCAGAAGTGAGTATGTTTTCTGATGATTGCACAATGTTCAGCACCATTTGCGACTCCTCGATATTGAAGCAGTCCATGCCTAAATGCAGCAAGACCTGGACAATCTCCAGGTTTGGGCTGAGATGTTGCAAGTAACATTCGCACCACACATGTTCCAGGCAATGACCATCTCCAACAAGGGAGAGTCTAACCATCATCCCTTGACATTTAATGGCATAACCATCACTGAATCTCCCACTAACAATTACCTGGGGGTTACCATTGACCAAAAACTGAACTGGACTAGCTATATAGATACTGTGGCTATAGGAGCACAAATCAATGGTGGCTGGGAATCTGCTGCGAGTAACTCACCTCCTGACTCTGCAAAGCCTGCCCACCATCAACAAGACCCAAATCAGGAGTGTGATGGAATATTCTCCATTTGCCCACATGGGTGCAACTCCAACAACGCTCAAGAAGCTCGACACCATCCAGGACAAAGCAGCCCGCTTGACTGGCACCCCATCCACAAACATTCCCTCCCTCCACCACCGATGCACAGTAGCAACAGTGTGTACCATCTACAAGATGCACTGCAGGGATTCATCAAGGCTCCTTAGACAGCACCTTCCAAACCCACGACTGTGTCTGACCATCCTGACTTGGAAATATATCGCCGTTCCTTCACTGTCGCTGGGTCAAAACCTTGGAACTCTCTCCCTAATAGCACTGTGGGGGTGCCTACACCACACGGACTGCAGCAGTTCAAGAAGGCAGTTCACCACCACCTTCTCAAGGGAAAATAGGGTCGGGCAATAAATGCTGGCCTAGCCAGCGATGCCCCTGTCCCATGTATGAATTTAAAAAAGGAATCTGTGGAACTTTGATAAGACTGCTGTTGCCGTCCCTTCCTCTACGTGAGTTTTAACAATGGCACAGGTGCATGTGTGGGTAGCAGGCAGAAGGTGACAGGCATTGGTAAGGCAGATGCGTGGATCAGTTCAATGCCATGCTGGCCACAATCCCAGTGATATCCAAGGCAACATACGATTCAGTTCAGAAGTGATATTTAATCCCTGTTATTAATTCAGCATGGTTGGATGAGCAATCATCCATCTGGCAACTAACAAGCGCCTGTAAATTGGTAGATTTCTCTTATAACGGTCATTACAATTCAGCAGGATCCAACCTCTTTTGTATCTCAACAACAGATGCTTTTGTCTTTTGGGACGAGAATCAATTTCTTGTTCTCCCAGTTTTCTCCACTCCCCTAAAAGGGACATGGATACACAGGTGCTGCCTACCCTCTGACCCAATCAGCTATTCCTCATGTGCGACTTTAAACCATCAGTACCGGGGGTTGTTCTTCTTCATTTCTTCACCATCTTCCCTTGGAAGATATTGTGAAGGAGTGGAAGGATTGGTAGGTGGATTGACAGTCTGACAGGCCGCAGTATGAAAGTTCGATCCATGGGATAATCATCTTTAAATACCTGCTGATGGGATGGTTCATCCTAACATGACTGGAAATTTTTATTTGCTCTCAAAACCCATATATTGGGGGCTGAGGAGGCGAAGGCGTCTACACCCACCAGACGTGAGTATCCTGTTAGATATCAAAGTATTCCAAGCTGGAGCTCTTTTGTGGGATTTGAACCCTGCACCTTCAGCTGTAGGCACGCTGTCACTCAGCCAAAGGCTCCTATCACCTGATATCCTCACATGCACACTTTCCAGTGAAGTGCATTGGCTAGCACTAGAGAATTCTGACTGATCATTCCTTCCCTAACCCAGGAACATTGCAGTCGCTAATTTTTCTCTCTCAAGCAGTCATGTGTTTGTTCGAATTTACTTTCTTTTGCATCCGTTTCAAGCTGTCAAAGCGAAATATGGCCAGTAGACTCTAGTCAGCCCACAATCAATTACTGTACAGTGCTTATTTGTCTGACAGAAAAATGAAGCCATAAAAATAATACTTGCTTCCCTTTTACTGCTCAGTATAATCCCAGCTTCAAACACTGTGACTATCTGAATACACTACAGACACATTACATAGAGCTGAAGCATTGTGTACTACCAGAGGCAGAATAGAAATATTCAACATGTTAAAATGCTAATAGTGTGTTTATAGGAAATTATATTTAAATTAGGCACAAAATAGGCCTTACAGCCAAGCAATGTTGTGATGGAAAAACACAATATTTGTTATTATATTTCTGAATTACTATTATATTCCTGGTCAGAGACCAGTTAGCTTATTAAAGCTGCAGGAGTCACATTAATGGCTTGTTCTTAGGGAACATAAATTCTGTAACAAACCAGAAATCCATTTAGTTTTACACACACCTCAGAAAGTAATATCCTTTTAAGAATTATTTCACTGAGTAGCTGCTCCTCTAGTGGCTTATTTTGATAAGTGCATCACCCACTGATTATTCCTCATAGTCACATTACTAATAGCCTTCACTTCCATGGAAGTGTATCTAATCTTTATGTTGGTCCATTCTTATCACACTAGACTGTATTCTGCCCAATCTGCAATGTTTTGTGTCCAGGTATTTCCAGTGTGTCAGTTAATGAGTAACATGGCTCTTGGGACTTGACAGATCTAAAAGGTTGAATGCTGCTGTGACTGATCAGCTTCTGCTGCTGTCATCGTGAAATTTACTGAAAAGTTCAGCTGAGAGAGCTATCCAATTAGTTCCACCCTACTACTCTTTTCCCATTGCCCTGCAAATTTCCCTTTTCATGTATATCCCAATTCCCTTTTGAAAGTTCATGCTGAATCTGCATTCACCACCCTTTCAGATAGTGCATCCCAGATTATAACAATTTGCAGCATAAGAAAAAATTCTTCCATGTGTCTCAACTGTGTGAGCCCAACCAATATCGCCAGGCTATTGGGCTGTGAAAGGGCACCCTGGTTGACCCTGAGCCTTCATCGACCAGTGCCAATAGCCTCTTTAGCCTAGAGTCACTAAGTCAAGTTATGGAACTCATTGTGCCACCCTGGCTTAGGCTACCTCATTCACCACTAAGTGAATGCTGAACAAGGCATCTTTCAAGATATCGATGGCATTTTATTTCCTAAAATAAATTTATAAGCTATTGTCTCCATCTTAACCACAAACTCCCATTTCAAAAAACAAGCGAAGCCATTCTCAATTATCCATAATGCTTGTGATGGTTTGCCTTTCCTTTTGTTTCCAACAGAATTAAATAGGAGCAATTTTAACCTAACGCGCCCATTGAGAAACTAAAAGGACCAAGGTGCAACACTGGTTTTACACCCACTCAATTTCACCAACATTCCGCAACCCCCCCCCAACCCCCCACCCCACTTCCATTGAAGTCAACAGAAGGTTAGAGAGGGCAGACTGTAGAAATAGCATTCTACCCATTCACATGGGTTTATCTCCGGAGAGTTAGGTAAAAGTTATCCCTAGAATGACATTTAACTGCAGTTGCTGGAACAAGACTGATGTCTCTTGCTCTAGTGCTTGAAGCTCATGGCACTTCTGTCCCTTTCATTCTTAGAAGGTGATGTTTTTAAGTTTAGGTTTCATATGCATTAACGCACATGATTGATTTCTTCTGCAGGTCATATTCCTCATAATAGACACCCAGGTCATTGCAGGGGCATTTCTTTAATAATGCAGGAATATAGGAAGGAGCAGCATCAGGGGAAGGGACCATTGCAGTTGATCTGGCTGATCACAAAGTTTGCATGGTATAGTGGACAATGGGTCTGATAATGCTATGCCAGAGAAGTGACAATGTGAGATCAGCTCGGTTTAGATACATCAATGATGCTGAGGGATTCAAATGCCCCATGATTGTCCAGAGTCTCCAGGAATTGTAGGAGAAAAATTATAAAGGGATAAAAGTTTTGCTTTTGCATCTTCTTTGAACGATTTTATTGTTATTTAGTTAGAAAATTTTGACGATGGAGAAACAAGGCTGTTCAAGAGTTATATTGTCCAATTGTATACTGAAGACTATGTTCTCTCTCCAATTGGTATGGGAAGGCAATGTGCTCTGAGGATTGATATGTCAGGTCAGGTGATCAAAGTGGAAGTGTGGAAGAGGGGCAGTAGAAGGCAGGAGGTCATGTGATGAAATGTCCTGAATTGCTACACAACCTGCAGTCTAACTTGAGCACTTTTACCTTAACTGAAAGAGGCAGTGATTTCTTTTAGGCAATAGTGCATTTCCCATGGAGAAGAAAAGTGGGCGGGGTATAAAGCAGATTACTGATTCATTAAATCACTGTTTTGCACTATCATCCAAGACAAGTTCCTACCCCTTTTGGTATGAGACAGAATGAGACACAGAATTGGCATTGCAAACCATTGGTGTTTGCAATGTGTAGTGCATGGCATGTGGATGCATCAAGAAGTTGGAGAAGGAATGTAAGGCACCAACAGCAATGGAAGTGCATCTGGCTGCCCATTCATTACTGCCAATTTCTTATTCCAGATCCTATGAACTGAATCCCTCGCAGGATTTGACTAGTGAAGACTATAAAAAAGGTTAAAGGTGGTCCAATTCCAAGGAGAAAACCATTCAGGATTGAAACTGAGTTTTATCCCCACGTCTGCCCTGTGATGTGTCCAAGCAGGTACAGTACTCAACAACCACAACATTGCTCAATGCATATTTTGCGGAAACCCCTTAATATAATAAGCTCTGGGGGACTTAATGAGGCTAACAATGCACTTTCTGCTGGAGTGCACATCAGGTGCCTAAGGTGTCCACATCTGTTAATTCAGCGAATCAGCAATCAGTGTGCCATGGTGCAATGTGGACTAGCCATTGCATGATCCACCCTTCATTCTGATAGGCTTTTCAAACACTTTCTCTGTTGTATGTGGTCAGGCATTGCTTATCTTTACTGGGTCTTCCATTGGAAATTTACTGCTGGGGTTGACAAGGTTTCATCGTGCTTTGGGTACTGCCTCATCTGTAACTCTGCATCACATGAAAGGGGGAAATTTCATGTGTTCGCTAATTGTAGTGAGCAAGAAGTAGGCAGAAAAAGCTTTGCCCCAAAGACAAATCGAAGTTTGTTTTAAACACTTGCTGCTTTTCTTTTCTTGGGAAATGTGCTTTTGTCTAAGATGACTCTTTACCCCTCTCAGTTCAAATGAGATGACACAAGTTGGACTGTAGAATATGTAGAATGTATGAGCAAGAACATGAGAAGCAGGAGTTGGCCATTTGGCCCCTCGTGCCTGCTCCATCATTCAATAAGATCATGGCTGATCTGATTGTGGCCTCAACTCCACTTGACTGTCTGTCCCCCAATAAACCTTGACTCCCTTGACTGTCTAACTCAGCCTTGAATATATCTAGCCTCCACTATTCTCTGGGGAAGAGAATTCCAAAGTTTAATGACCCTCTGAGAGAAGAAATTCCTCCTTGTCTCTGCCTTAAATGGGAGACCTCTTATTTTTAAATGGTGTCCCCTAGTTCTAGGTTCCCCCAAAAGGCAAATCATCTTCTCAGCATGAGATACAATGAGATAAGAGCTCATTTGTCTGATGGTAATGAGCTGATGGTTTTACTAAATAGTATCTGTTATGTCTTCTGGTTCCCATAAGTTAGGACTAATCAAATTTCAAATACAAAATGCTGGAGCTTCAATCGAGTATATTTTTTGTTGCTCTCCATGTGGTGACTGGTACATTGTTACATTAGATGTGACTGCAGTACAAACAAGTTCCTTGTGGCAAACCCCATCTGCTGAATGGCAGGCTTTGAACTACCACGGTGAGCGTGATCCTTGATAAACAGGTTCAGAATAGGCCAGGGTCCCTGTGCAGCCCATCTCCGCAGTACAAACCCCGTATGTACTTGTGAAGAGACACAAACAATGTGGCATGTTGCTGAGGAATGTCCTCTCTACAGACTAAGTGACTGATTAATCACCTTAAACTCAATAAACGAGGAGGCTATCGCTTGGCTTCGGGGAATTGCATTCACTGAATAATAAAAAGTTTGCAGTGCGACAGTGAAAGTGGCACTGCTATTTCTTTCTAGGTAATACAACAATAAAACCACCCAATTTTGAGAGAGCTTCAAGACTCCGGTATGTATTATGGTCAGTTTTGCGGATAATTCTACTTTAATAATGGTGCCTTTAATACTGGTAATTCATGTAGATTGAACTTTCAGGAGGGAGTAATACTGCTGGGTCCACACCACATTTTTAGAGTGTCTCATACTAAAAGGGGTAGGAAGTGGTCTTGGACGATAGCAAATCTGCAGTTTGTTTTAAACGCCTGCTGCTTTTCTTTTCTGTGGGAAATGTGCTTTTGTCCAAGATGACTCTCTACCCGTCTCAGTTCAAATGAGATGACACAAGTTGGACTGTAGAATATGTAGAATGTATGAGCAATATCATGAGAAGCAGGAGTTGACTATTTGGCCACTTGTGACTGCTCCATCATTCAATAAGATCATGGCTGATCTGATTGTGGCCTCAACTCCACTTGACTGTCTGTCCCCAAATAAACCTTGACTCCCTTGACTGTCTAACTCAGTCTTGAATATATCCAGCCTCCACTATTCTCTGGGGAAGAGAATTCCAAAGATTAATGACTCTCTGAGAGAAGAAATTCCTCCTTATCTCTGCCTTAAATGGGAGACCTCTTATTTTTAAATGGTGCCCCCTATTCTAGATTCCCCCATGAGGCGAATTATCTTCCCAACATTTATCCTGTCAAGACCCTTCAGAACCATTTAGGTATCAATAAGATCACCTCTCATTTTTTCAAATTCCAATGAGTATAGGCCCAACCTTCTCAACCTTTCCTCATAAGACAACGCCTTCAACCCAGGAATCGGCCTAGTGAATCTTTTCTGAACTGCCTCCAATGCAAAACCAAACCCGTATGCAGTATGCTGTCTCACCAAACCCTGTATTGTAACAAAGTGCATAGAGAGTTACAATTGTAGATTTAGATGAGGGAAGGTGGCAGGAGGCTTGAATGGAGTATAAACATCAGCATAGACTGGTTGGGCCAAATGGCCTGTTTCTGTGCCATATATCCTATTTACGTAATTTATACTCCATTACACTTGCAAAAAAGGCCAACGTTCATTTGCCTTCCTAAGTACTTATTGTATCTACATGCTAACCTTTTTTGATTTATGCATGAGGACAGCCAGATCCCTCTGCATCATAGCATTCTGCAACGGCTTTCCATTTTAATAATATTCAACTTTTCTGCTTTTCCTGTGGACTTCTTCCCACATTATACGCCATTTGCCAAATTGTTGCCCTCTTACTTAACCTATCTATATCCCCAGCAATTCATTATAAACTTATTTCAAATTTCAGATCAATGCAATATGGGCAGCATTAGTGACCCATTAGAGTCCAATTATAATGTCAGTTTCCTTTCTATGTGTCCATGGGCTTTATCATCTTATTTATGAGGAGAGGCATTTTAATTACAATATATTGCTTTTTCATCAGCATTCTTTTTGCTAAAGCAGTTAAACATTCAGGCTGCTATTTTCCTCTGGCTGTTGTAGTTAACACATCCATAGACATATGTTAATATACTTAACAGATTTTCTATAACAAGTAGATGGAAATATGGAGAGAAAACGGATTTGGAATTTATTGAATTTCAGGCAATTTACATCCCTGTTACTAGAGGGTGCTGTTTTAATGCAATATCAAACAACTAGAAAGTTCTGTTTTCAATTTGGAATCATAGATTGGTACAGTACTGAAGGAGGCTATTCAGCCAATCCAGTCTGCACTGGCTCTTTTGGAAAACAATCCCACTTGTTCTTGACCCACACCCCTTTATTTTTTTCTCATTTGAGTATTTATCCAATGCCCTTTTTGAAGGCTGCTATTGAATCTGTATCTACCAGCCTATCAGGCAGTTCATTCTGAATCCCAGATAACCATAGAATGATAGACTGGTTATGGTACAGAAGGAGGCCATTTGGCCCATTGTATTTGTCCTGGCTCTCTGAAGGAGCAATTCACTTAGTGCCTTCTCCCCTTAAACTTGCATATTCTTCCTTTTAAGATAATAATCCAAATCCCTTTTGAATGCCTTGATTGAACCTGCCTTCACTACACTCAGGCAGTATATTCCAGGTCCTAATCACTGGCTGGGTGAAATAGCTTTTCCTCATGTTGTCTTGCTTCTTTTTCAAATTACCTTAAATCTGTGCCCTCTGGTTCTCAGTGCTTCTACGAATGGGAACAATTTCTCCCTAATACTCTATCCAGACCCCTCATGATTTTGAATCTCTCTATCAAATCTCCTCTCAGCCTTCTCTTCTCCAAGGAGAACAGTCCCAACTTCTCCAATCCATCTATGCAACTCAAGTTCCTCATCCCTGGAACCATTCTCAAATCTTTTCTGCAAACCATCTATTACCTTCAAATCTTTCCTAAATTGTGGTGCCTAGAACTGGACACAACACTCCAGTTCAGGCCAAACCAATGTTTTATACAAGATTACCATAACTTTCTTGCTTTTGTACTCTATGCCCATATTGATAAAGTTCAGGATGCCGTGTCCTTTATTAACTGCACTCTCAACCTGTCCTTTCACCTTCAATGATTTATGCACATATACACCCAAGTCCCTCTGCTCCTGCATCCTTTTTAGAATTGTACCCTTTATTTTATATTGTCTCTGCTTTCTTTTGATCCAGATGAATCACTTCACACTTCTCTGCATTAAATTTCAGCTGCCACTTGTCCACCCATTCCACCAACCTGTCTATGTCCTTTTGAAATTCTACACTATCCTCCTCACACTTCAAAATACTTCTAAGTTTTGTATCATCTGCAAATTTTGAAATTGTGCCCAGTACACCAAGGTCTAGGTCATTAATTTATATCAGGAAGAACAGGGGTCCTAATACCGATCCCTGGGGTCTTCCACAATAAACCTTTCTCCAATCCATAAAAGCCATCGTTAACCACTATTTTTTTTTTGTCATTCAGCCAATTTCATGTCCACCTGATGTATAAAAACATTCTACCTTATGATGCCTCTGAATATCAAGACTTCAACAATTGGAAACAGTGTCTGTTTATTTATACTATCTAAATATTTCATGATATTGAACCCCTCTATCAAACCTCCTCTTCACCTAGATAAAAACAAAAAACTGCAGATGCTGGAAATCGATAACAAAAACAGAATTACCTGGAAAAACTCAGCAGTTCTGGCAGCATCGGCAGAGAAGAAAAGAGTTGACGTTTCGAGTCCTCATGACCCTTTGACAGAACCAGTTCTGTCGAAAGGTCATGAGGACTCGAAACGTCAACTCTTTTCTTCTCCGCTGATGCTGCCAGACCTGCTGAGTTTTTCCAGGTAATTCTGTTTTTGTTATCCTTTTCATCTCCTCAGCTGTAAGGAGAACAACCCCAGTTTCTCAAGTCTATCCATGTAACTGTAATCCCTCTGGAGCCATTCAAGTAAGTCTCTTATGTACTCACCCCAAACCATTTTTTAATTCACTTTTGGAATGTGAGCATCACCGGCAAGGTCAGCATTAAATTTTCCTGAGAAGGTGTTGGTGAGCCAACTTCTGGAACAACTGCACTCAATGTGCAACAAAAACAAAAATTGCTGGAAAAACTCAGCAGGTCTGACAGTATCTGTGGTGAGGAAGACAGAATTAACATTTTGAGTCCATATGACTCTTCATCAGAACAAAAGAGAAATAGAAATGTGGTGAAATATAAGCTGTTTAAGGGGGGTGGGACAGGTGGAGCTGGATAGATGGCCAGTGATACGTGGAGGCAAAGGAGAGATTGGCAAAGATGTCATAAACAAAAGGTCAAAGGGGTGTTGACGGTGGTGATATTAGCTAAATGATGTGCTAATGGTGACATTAAGGGTAGAAAGCAGGATGAGCAAGTGACAGATGGCCCTAGTGGGGGGTGGGGTGGGGAGAAGGGATCGGAATAGGCTAAAAGGTGGAGATAAAACAATGGATGGAAATAAATTTTAAAAATAATAATAGAAATAGGTGGAAAAAGAAACATTTATATATAAAAAAATAATTATTAGAAAAAAGGGGATCAAAAAGGGGGTGAGGATGGAGGAGAGAGTTCATGATCTAAAATTGTTGAACTCAATATTAAGTCCAGAAGGCTGCAAAGTGCCTAGTCGGAAGGTGAGGTGCTGTTCCTCCAGTTTGTTTGAGCTTCACTGGAACAATGAAGCAGGCCAAGGACAGACATGTGAGCATGAGAGCAGGGTGGTGTGTTGAAGTGACAAGCGACAGGGAGGTCTGGGTCAAGCTTGCGGACAGACTGAAGGTGTTCTGCAAAGCGGTCACCCAGTCTGCGTTTGGTCTCTCCAATGTAGAGGAGACTGCACTGGGACAGTGAGTACAGCAGACAAAATTGAGCGAAGTGCAAGTGAAGTGCTGCTTCACTTGAAAGGAATGTTTGGGCCCTTGGACGGTGAGGAGGAGGGAAGCTAGGTACTCCCACTGAACTTTCTTCTGCAGTGGTTGGATACAGCTGAGTGGCTTGCTATACCATTTCAGAGGGCTGTTAACAATCAACCACTTTGCTGCGGATCTGAAATCACAAGTAGGCCAGACAGGGTGCGTATGGCAGATTTCCTTCCCTAAAGGACATCTGCAACAAATGGATACTATGTTCTTCGCAGTACATTGGCCAAGAGTTTCTGCTTTGAGCACATTCGGCGACCTGAGTGCACACTGTGCTAGTTTTTAGAAGTATTTCTTTCTGGTTAAGTTTGCACTCAAACTCCTTTGCATATCACCGGATGCAGAGTCTTCCGTGAACCAATGTAATCAAGCAGTACTTCAGGCCGTAATTTGAAAAGAAAATTGCATTAAAAATATTCCTTGCTTTATTTGAGAATGATAAATTGATGCAGTTTGATTATCACAGCTAAAAATGGGTTTATCACAAAAAATAAGCATTTTAATCAGAGTCTACTCCAGCACCTGTGGAAAACCTGATCTTAAATAACTGAAAATGACTTTGAAAAACCAAGCAGCACCAAATATTAGTGCCGTTGCTGTAGGGTAGTGGGTTTCCTAGTAAATTACAAAAGAAAATTGAAAAGATTTTAAAATGTGCCTATGTCTTTGTGCCTAAAGGTAAAGCTTCCTTTTAAAAGTCTCTTCACAAGCCTGCAAATGAGAACAATTAGTGCAAACTCATCATGTTGATTAATTTGATCTGGGGCTGTTTTCATGAGGGGGAACAACAGTTCCAAGAGCAATGTTTTTCAAATTAGCCCAAACGAATATCAAAACATGATTTACGTGTGAAATTCTGCTTATGTTTTATTCTGGTTTGGGTGACTTTGGGAGAATTGTGCTGAAAAAAATAGCACAACCTAGTTTACAAAGTTCTTTGGTTCCTCAGTTTTTACAGGCCTGTACTCAGTTCTTGCTCGTGTAGCACTGTAATTATTTTATGATTTGGTCAGCTGCTTGTTCTAAAAGTAGTTGCTTTACAAACTATTCAACTATGAGTGCTTCCTTAGGGCAGAATTGGATCGAAGGAGATTTAATAGACGTGTTCAAAATTATGAATGGATTTGATAGACTAGACAAAGAATAACTACTTCCACTAGCAGAAGAGTGGTTAATCAGAAGACACAAATTTAAGGTGAGTGCCAAAAGAACCAGAGGCGAAGAGGGTCGCCAACCCTCCAGGATTGGCCCGGAGTCTCCAGGAATTGAAGATCAATCTCCCGGACGCTGCTGTGCGCAACCGTGGAGAAAAATCATCAGGACATTAACATTTTTTTGTCATTTTCTTTGAACATTTCTCTTTACCAGATATAAAAGTATTAAAAACTGGGGAAGAAAAGGGCATGTGGCTAATAGTCAAGCATCCAATTGGCTAATGAGTCTTTTTGCTTTCCAATTGATGTAGGAAGGCAGTACATCACAAGGATGGATGTGTTGGTGACAGGGTTTACTACCATTTGGACTTCGTGACAGGATTTACTACCATTTGGAAGCAAATGGGCTTATTAGTGAAAGGCAACATGGTTTTGTGAAGGGGAAGTCGTGTCTCACTAATTTGATCGAGTTTTTCGAGGAAGTGACAAAGATGATCGACGATGGAAGGGCAGTGGATGTTATATACACGGATTTCAGTAAGGCCTTTGACAATGTCCCTCATGGCAGACTGGTACAGAAGGTAAAGTCCACGGGATCAGAGATGAGCTGGCAAGATGAATACAGAATTGGCTTGTCATAAAAGACAGAGGGTAGCAGTGGAAGGCTGCTTTTCCGAGTGGAGAGCTGTGACTAGTGGAGTTCCGCAGGGATCAGTGCTGGGACCTTTGCTGTTTGTAGTATACATAAATGATTTGGAGGAAAATGTAACTGGGCTAATTAGTAAGTTTGCAGATGACCCTAAGGTTGGAGGAATTGCAGATAGTGAAGAGGATTGTCAAAGGATACAACGGGATATAGATCGGTTGGAGACTTGGACGGAGAAATGGCAGATGGAGTTTAATCCGGACAAATGCAAGGTAATGCATTTTGGAAGGTCTAATACAGGCAGGAATTATACAGTAAATGGCAGAACCATTAAGTGCATTGACGGGCAGAGGGATCTGGGTGTACAGGTCAACAGGTCACTGAAAGTGGCAACGCAGGTGGATAAGGTAGTCAGGAAGGCATATGGCATGCTTGCCTTCATTGGCAGGGGTATTGAGTATAAAAGCTGGTAAGTTATGCTGCAGCTGTATAGAACCTTGGTTAGGCCACACTTGGAATATTGCGTGCAATTCTGGTTGCCACATTACCAGAAGAATATGGAGGCGTTGGAGAGGGTGCAGAGGAGGTTTACCAGGATGCTGCCTGGTCTGGAGGTTATTAACTATGAGGAGAGGTTGGAGAAACTCGGATTGATCTCGCTAGAGTGATGGAGGTTGAGTGGCGACTTGATAGAAGTTTACAAAATTATGAGTGGCATGGACAGAGTAGATAGTCAGAAGCTTTTTCCCATGGTGGATGAGTCAATTACTAGGGGACATAGATTTAAGGTGAGAGGAGAAAACTATAGAGAGATGTGCAGGGCAAGTTTTTTATGCAGAGGGTAGTGAGTGTCTGGAATTCGCTGCCAGAGGAGGTGGTGGAAGCAGGTATGATAGTGGTGTTTAAGAGGCAACGTGACAAATACATGAATAGGATGGGAATAGAGGGATATGGACCCTGGAAGTGCAAAATGTTTTAGTTGACGGGCAATATGATCAGCGCAGGCTTGGAGGGCCGAAGGGCCTGTTCCTGTGCTGTACTTTTCCTTGTTCTTTGTTCTTTGTTCTTTGTTCTTTGTTCTTTGACTAATGGCTGGAGTGTGGGGGTAAGCCATGTGATGAAACCTCCAGGAATACATTTAATCATAGTTGGCAACCCGAAAGGCAACATGAAGAAAGCTTTACTACACAATGCGTGGTCAGGATTTGGAATGCACTGCTTGATAGGGTAGTGAATATAGACTCAACAGCAGGCATCAAAATGGAATTGGAAAAATACTGGAGAAAAAAAATTACAAGGTTATTGAAAAAGAGCTGTGGAGTGGCTAAATGCATTATTCTTTAAAAGAGCCAGTGCAGACTTGATGGGCTCAATGGCCTCCATCTGTGCTGCACTATTCTATGGGCTAGATTTTACAGTATTGCACGCCTCTCCTCCCACCTCCCCTCCGCCAACCCCCCCCCACTGCTCCCACAGTTGCGAGAATCATTCGGCCGCCAACGCTCCTTGAGGAAGCCTGCCCAGCGACCGTTATGTACTGCTGGTTGGTGAAGCAAGCTGAGAGTGGGGCTGCCGTCCCTTATTGGGAAGAAGTCCTACCCTTGAGAGCTGCCGGCCAATGTGATTGGCCGACAGCTCTAACAGCACCATAAGTGAGTAGTGGGCAATGCCAGGATTGCAAGTGGGGCCACGCAGAACTTCGATGGATCCTGGAGAGTGGTAAACCTGGGCTTTTAGGGTGGGGAGGTATCTAAGAGCCCAGGGAGGGGATGAGGAGGTTGTGCAGGTGGGTCTTGGAGGCCAGGTAGGGGGGAACAAAATGGGTGTGTATTATTTTGGGGATGGTGCCCCCGAAGTACACAGAGCACCCCTCAAAAGATGCACACCTTTTCCTTCCTGCTTTTCCTTCCAGTCTTCTTAAAAAACAGCCTGCCTATTCCCACCCTCTACCCACCCAACTGTATTATGCCATGGGCAGCAGCTGATCCAAGTCAATTTTTAAGAATTCATTCATGGGATGTGGGCATCGCT
This sequence comes from Carcharodon carcharias, assembly GCF_017639515.1. NCBI lineage: Eukaryota > Metazoa > Chordata > Chondrichthyes > Lamniformes > Lamnidae > Carcharodon > Carcharodon carcharias. The sequence goes on from NC_054491.1 coordinate 18,690,821, forward strand.
GGCTTGGCCAGCATTTATTACCCATCCTGAACTGCCCTTGAGAAGGTGGTGATGAGCTGCCTTCTTGAACCACTGCAGTCCATGTGGTGTAGGTACACCCACAGTGCTGTTACGGAGTTCCAGGATTCTGACGCAGTGATAGTGAAGGAATGATGATATATTTCCAAGTCAGGATGGTGAGTGAATTGGAGGGGAACTTCCAGGTGGTGGTGTTCCCATCTATCTGCTGCCCTTGTCCTTCTAGATGGTGGTGGTTGTGGGTTTGGAAGGTGTTGTCTAAGGAGCCTTGGTGAATTCCTACAGTGCATCTTGTAGATGGTACACACTACTGCTACTGTGCGCCAGTCGTGGATGGCGTGAATATTTGTGGATGTGGTACCAATCAAGCGGGCTGCTTTGTCCTGGATGGTGCCAAGCTTCATGAATGTTGTTGGAGCTGCACTCATCCAGGCTTGGTAACAAGCTCAATTGACCCTTAATTATTTATTTTTTCGGTTTTGGTCCCCGCCCACCTATCACGTTAGGGGGCAGCAGTTCGGAATGGGTGGAAAGGTGTTGGGCTGGGCACCCCTCGTATTTTATGTGATGCATCACCGCCCCCTCATCCCCCCACCAAAAACACACCCAGAGGGGTGTCCAAAATCCAGCCCTATAATTCTGTGTAAAATCCTGACAGTTGAAGGACAGGTTATTAATTCACTATCATCTGTTTTACACTATTGCACAGTCAAGATCCAACCCAAGATTTGCAATCCTGAAACAAAAACACAGAGCATTGGAAAAGCTCATTAGATTTTTGAGGAGAGCAGATAAAGATTCACAACTACAATGTTAATTTGCCTGCGTCCTCTCTTTAGTTTGTTTTCCTTCAACGTATGCAGCAAATCTGCAACAACTAGCATTTATGTAGCGTGCTTAACACAATAAGATGTCCCATAGCACCTCACAGGCATGTAATCAGACAAGAATTGACAGCGAGCCAAAGAATGAGATGGTGTTTGGTCTATGTGGTAGGAAATGATGTCCTAAAGGAGGTGGAGAAGTAAAGGAGTTTGTGGAGGAAATTCCAGAGTTTAGGGACCAGGTGACTAAAGGCATAATTGCCAATGATGATGTAAAAGGGATAAGGGAGGATGAAAAAGAACCAGATAAAAGCAAAAAGCTGCGGATGCTGGAAATCCAAAACAAAAACAAAAATACCTGGAAAAACTCAGCAGGTCTGACTGCGTCTGCGTAGAGGAACACAGTTAACGTTTCAAGTTAAGTTCTGTTGAAGAGTCTTACGGACTCGAAACGTTAACTGTGTTCCTCTCCGCTGATGCTGTCAGACCTGCTGAGTTTTTCCAGGTATTTTTGTTTTTGTGTTGAGAAAGAACCAGAGTTGGAGGAACACAGACTTCTCATGCTGTAGGATGGAAGAGGCTATGGAATGTGGAGGGGTGAAGCCATGAAAGTATTTGAACATGAGGGTAAAGAAATTCCTAATGGGGACAGCCACAGCTGTAACAGTGAGCTTCTTTCTTCTGTCATTCTTTGCCTTCTGCATGATGGTATCTTAAAAGCTTGCCTTGATCAAACAGAATTCTGCCATGGGAGCTAACATTACAACAGGCTTTTTAGTAATGATCAGCTTCAATTAACTTATGTAAATGAGTGTCCAGCTGTGCATTTGGAATTAACAGTTCAGTCTTCTGGTTGAAGTTCCTTACCACCATACCATGTTTACCAGCTTTCTGCTTTGCTTACAATAAGCATTAAACAGTGAAATAAATGCAAATAAGCTCTTTATTTACAAAAGAAATTACATTTGAATATGGAGCTGATTGGATGTTCTAAAATTAAAATGTAATAAGACAAAACCTGAGAGCTTCAATTTTTCCCCCACCTCCTGAGGTTTCTCATGTCTTTGAAGATTTTTCTCCCTCCCAAATTCTCCTCCCTTCTCTGCTCAGAAGATTGTGAAATCAAATCCTGCTTTGGAATTTCAAAACATTAAGTAGATTTAAATTTCAAAGAAGTGTGAGAGTGCATTTTTCCTTTGCATAAAACCTTGAATCTTCCCTAAATAAAAATAAGATAAAAAGTTACAAAGGAGAGTTACTTTTGACACAAAATGTGAACTCTATTTCTCTCTCCACACATTCTGCCAGATCTGCTGAGTTTTTCCAGCACTTTCTGTTTTCCTTCAGGGTTCCAGCAGTATTTTGCTTTTAATTAACCTGCCTGGTTTGAATCTGAACAAAAAGCCGGGCACTTCCTGCAGCATTCCCCATGACAAAGACTCTACCAATCAGAGCCCACTTGCCAACCAATCAACACTCTCTTCTCATGCAGTATAAATTGTTGTTTTCTTTACGGTTGGTATTTTCTTGAGAGCTGTCCTGATGAGTGCAAGATGAAGAGCTTTAACAACACATCTCTTTTTTCAGCAATTCTCAAGTCTTTCTTTCTGTTCTCTTTGGTATTCAAAGAAAAGGGAATTTGTCCAGCGTCCTAATCAAAACATCCGTCTATCATCTAACACCACTGCAAATCAATTGATTGTCATCTAAAAGAAATAATTTGCATTTGTATAGTGCCTTTCACAATGTCCAGACATCCCAATGCACTTCACAGCCAATCAAGTAGTTTTATAGCAACTATTGTCATGTAGGGAACATGGCAGCCATTTTGAACATAGCAAGCTCCTACAAAGAGCAATGTGATGATGACAAGATAACTTACTTCAGTGATGTTGATTGAGGGATACATATTGGCCAGGATATGATGGATAACTCCCCTGTTCCTTTTACATCGACATGGAAAAGCAGACAGTACCTCAGTTTAACGTTTTGTCTGAAAACAATTCTGAAGGAAAGCAGTGGAGCTCTCCCCAGTGTCTTGGCCAATATTTATACCTCAACACATACAAACAGATTATCTTGTCATCATCACCTTACTCTTTGTGTGGTCCTGCTGTGTGCGAATTAGCTTCCTATGTTAGAACAATAACAACATTTCAAACAGATACCATTATGCTCTAAACTCTTGGTGCTATTTTTGTGTCAATTTTCTCCCCTTGCCACTTCTCACGAGGAACTGAAACCTTTAGGTGCACCAGTTTATTAATTTACATAAACTATTGGTAGTCACCTCACTTTTGCGACATGGGCAAGGCACTGTATAAACTGTATGTCTGTCTCTCTTCCAGTCACTGCTGGTTATTATTCATGTGCTCAATGTGAATGTTTCTGAGAGGTTAGAATATCATGAGCATTACAATCGTCCCGACTCCCCTAGGAGACTAGGAGAGGCAAATCAGCTAGTGGTCCTGATCACCATAAAGTCACTGCTGCTGTTCTCCACTGATGTCTGTGAATAAGAGATTTGAGAAGGGTTCACTATGAAAGTGCTCAGACATGGAAATACGGGCTGATCTTTTTTATCCCTCTCAAAGGGCAAACAATAATAGCTTAACAATACAGTTACAATTTGCATTTTGTCTGCCACGCTGCAAGTCTGGTTTAAGTTCTGAAAAACGTATTAAATGCACAGTATTATCCTCAATGTCAGGGGTCCCTGAGGGATAATTTCTTCCCTCAACAGTTTCATATTTTGCTACTGATTTATTGTCTTTAAGGCATAAAGGACTGCTCCCATGAACATTTAATGTTTTGTACATTTGCAATTCCTCTATGTGTGATGAGGCACTCTCCTGACTTGTTTCATTGAGCCTTGAGAGCTGTGAATCTACCAAAAGGCCGAATTCATTAAAATATCTTGCTTTTGACTTTGTGCTTGATGATAGAATATCGCGTCCACTCTTTGAGTATCTTGTAACGATGTCTCATTTTCAGTGAAAGAATTGCAAGCTTTCCATTTACTGATTAAACGGGAACTGCCCAATGGATCACTAAGTGGATGCACTGCCAGAGGCCTAACAAACCAGCATGCCAAGTGAGCTGAACTCAGCAAGCATTGCATTTTGTTATGATTGACCTCAGCGTATCCTAGGCTAAATGAGGATTAAGAAGAATTTCCTGCTTCTGGTTGTTATTCTGTGATACTTGTTGGGAATGTCTGTTGTGCGAGTCAGGTTTGTTTCTGATACCTATCTCTCATGGTCAAACTGTCTTGATGGCGTTTATTGTCCCGGTTCACCAATAAAGTTCGGCTACTTAAGTGAAGTTTGTAAAACAAAAACAAAAATATCTGGAAAAACTCAGCAGGTCTGGCAGCATCTGCCAACGTTAACACAGCTAACGTTTCAAGTCCAAATGACCCTTCAACAGAACTAAGTAAAAATTGAAGAGAGGTGAAATATAAGTTGGTTTGGGGGGTTGGGGGTGGGGGGCGGTGTTGGTGGGAAAAGAGGAGCTGGATAGAGGTCCGGTGATAGGCGGAGGTAACCAAAAGATGTCACAGACAAAAGGACAAAGAGGTGTTGAAGGTGGTGATATTATCTAAAGGAATGTGCTAATTAAGGGTAGAAAGCAGAATGAGCAAGGTACAGATAGTCCTAGTGGGGGTTGGGTGGGGGGGAAGGGATCGAAATAGGCTAAAAGGTAGAGATAAAACAATGTACACTTAAAAATAATGGAAGTAGGTGGGAAAAGAAAAATCTATATAAATTATTGGAAAAAACAAAAAGGAGGGGGAACATGGGAAAGGGGGTGGGGATGGAGGAGAGAGTTCATGATCTAAAATTGTTGAACTCAATATTCAGTCTGGAAGGCTGTAAAGTGCGTAATCGGAAGATGAGGTGCTGTTCCTCCAGTTTGCGTTGAGCTTCACTGGAACAATGCAGCAAGCCAAGGACGGACATGTGGGTATGAGAGCAGGGTGGAGTGTTGAAATGGCAAGCAACAGGGAGGTCTGGGTAATACTTGTGGACAGACCGAAGGTGTTCTGCAAAACAGTCACCCAGTCTGTGTTTGGTCTCTCCAATTTAGAGGAAACCGCATTGGGAGCAACGAATGCAGTAGACTAAGTTGAGGGAAGGGCAAGTGAAATGCTGCTTCACTTGAAAGGAGTGTTTGGATGGTGAGGAGAGTGGAAGTAAAGGGGCAGGTGTAGCACCTTCTGCGGATGCATGGGAAGGTGCCGTGGGAGGGGGTTGAGGTGTAGGGGGTGATGGAGGAGTGGACCAGGGTATCCTGGGGGGAACAATCCCTGCAGAATGCTGCTGGGGGGCGGTGAATGGAAGATGTGTTTGGTGGTGGCATCATGCTGGAGTTGGCGGAAATGGCAGAGGATGATCCTTTGAATGCGGAGGCTGGTGGGGTGATAAGTAAGGACAAGGGGGACCCTATCATGGTTCTGGGAGGGAGAGGAAGGTGTGAGGGCGGAAGCGCGGGAGGTGGGGCATCTGTCAACCACCGTGGGTGGAAAACCTCGGTTAAGGAAGAAGGAGGACATGTCAGAGGAACTGTTTTTGAAAGTGGCATCATCAGAACAGATGCGACAGAGGTGAAGGAATTGAGAAAATGGGATGGAGTCCTTACAGGAAGCGGGGTGTGAGGAGCTGTATTGGGGTAGCTGTGGGAGTCGGTAGGCTTGTAATGGATATTGGTGGACAGTCTATCACCAGAAGTTGAGACAGAGAGGTCAAGAAAGGGAAGGGAAGTGTCAGAGATGGACCATGTGAAAATGATGGAGGGGTGGAAATTGGAAGCGAAATTAAGAAATTTTTCCAAGTCCAGACGAGAGCATGAAGCAGCACCGAAGTAATCATCGATGTACCGGAGAGAGAGTTGTGGGAGGGGGCTGGAGTAGGACTGGAACAAGGAATGTTCCACATACCCAATAAAGAGACAGGCATAGCTGGGGCCCATGCGGGTACCCATAGCCACACCTTTTATTTGGAGGAAGTGAGAGGAGTTGAAGGAGAAATTGTTCAGTATTAAAACAAGTTCAGCCAGACAGAGGAGAGTGGTGGTGGATGGGAATTGTTCGGGCCTCTGTTCGAGGAAGAAGCTAAGGGCCCTCAGACCATCCTGGTGGGGGATGGAGGTGTAGAGGGATTGGACGTCCATGGTGAAGAGGATGCGGTTGGGGCCGGGGAACTGGAAATTGTTGATATGATGTAGGGTGTCAGAGGAATCATGGATGTAAGTGGGAAGGGACTGGACAAGGGGAGAGAGAATGAAGTCAAGATAGCAAGAAATGAATTCCATGGGGCAGGAATAGGCTGACAAGATCGGTCTGCCGGGACAGTCCTGTTTGTGGATTTTGGGTAGGAGGTAGAAGCGGGCCATCCAAGGTTGGGAGACTATCAGGTTGGAAGCTGTGGAAGGAAGATCTCCAGAGGAGATGAGGTCAGTGACAGTTCTGGAAACAATGGCTTGATGTTCAGTGGTGGGGTCATGGTCCAGGGAGAGGTAGGAGGAAGTGTCTGTGAGTTGACGTTCAACCTCTACGAGGTAAAGGTCAGTGCGCCGGACAGCAACAGCACCACCCTTGTCAGCGGGTTTGATGACGATGTCAGGGTTGGACCTGAGAGAACGGAATGCAGCAAGTTCAGAGAGAGACGGTTAGAGTGGGTGAGAGGAGCAGAGCAATTGAGACGACTAATGTCACGCCAACAGTTCTCAATGAAAAGACCAAGAGAAGGTAAGAATCCAGAGGGAGGGGTCCAGGTGGAGGGAGAATATTGGAGATGGGTAAAAAGATCCATTGAACGGGGAGAGGACTCCTGCCCAAAGAAGTGAGCATGGAGATGAAGGCGGCAGTAGAAGAGTTCAGCATCATGCCGAGCCCAAAATTCATTGAGATGAGGGCGTAAGGGTATGAAACTAAGTCCTTTGCTGAGCAGCGAACGTTCAGCGTCGGAGAGGGGAAGGTCAGGGGGTATGGTGAATACACAGCCGGGGCTGGGATTGGAAGACGGGATTGGGACAGAGGGACAGGCAGGGGTGGAAGGTCCTGGATGGGTGTTGGTGTCAATGAGTTGTTGGAGCTTGCGTTCGTTTGCACCTGAAAGAAAGAGACAACGTTTCTTGTTGAGGCCTCGGATGAGACTAAGAATAAAATGAAACTGGGGGCAGGCGCAGCTTTGAAAAAGGGTATGGTGGTGCTGCTGGAGGGAGAGGTCAAGTGTGTTCATATGGCGGCACATGGCACTGAGTGTGGATCTCAGAATGCAACGAGAACAGCAGTCTGAGGAGCGTCGTATGTCCTGGAAGGATTATTCGGACTCGAAATGTTAACTGTGCTTCTATCCGCAGATGCTGCCAGACCTGCTGAGATTTTCCAGGTATTTTTGCTTTTGTTTTGGATTTCCAGCATCCACAGTTTTTTGCTTTTATCTAAGTGAAGTTTGTTGCTGGTTAGTCCATCATCCATCAGTTTGAAATCAATCAAAGTATTTATGAGGGTGAACTGAGCTGAAGGTTGGCAGATTTAAAGCTTTGGGAACCCCAGATGCTTCCAGGAAGGCCTGTTAGAACCAGGCAGTCTACCAACAGAGTCCTGGTAAAATTTCCAATGCTTGTCCAAATTGGGTTACCTTACATAGAATTTACAGCTTGAAATAGGGGAGGTGGTGGTGTAATGGTATTGTCATGGGTTAGTAATCCAGAAACCCAGGGTAATGCTCCTAGGGATCTGGGTTCAAATCTCACCACACAGGTGCCAGGTAATGACCATCTCCAATTAGAGAGAATCTAACCATTGCCCCTTAGCACTCAATGGCATTACCATTTAATTATTAATTCAATAAAAATCCATGAAGCATAAAAACCCAACCATTTCATGAAGGAAATCTGCTGTCCTCACCTGGTCTGGCTGATGAATCAGCACTCCTCCATGGTGAACAACATTTGAAGGGATCACTGAGGGTAGCAAGGGAGCAAATGCACTCTGGGTGGGGGATGTCAAGTCCATCACCAAGATTGGCCTGGTAGCAGCACCACCACATACTGGGCCTGGGGCAGGTGGTGAGGGAATCAACAAGAGGGAATATCATGCTTGACCTCATTCTCACCAACCTGCCTGCTGCAGATTCATCTGTCCATGACAGTATCGGTTGGAGTGACCACTCCATGAGGATACCCTCCATCGTGTTGTGTGGCACGATCACCACGCTAAATGAGACAGATTTCAAACAGATCTAGCAACTCAAGACTGTGCAACCATGAGGTGCTGTGGGCCATCATCAGCAGCAGAATTGTACTTAAGCACAATCTGTAACCTCATGGCCTAGCATATCCCCCTCTCTACCATTACCACCAATCAAGGGGATCAACCCTGGTTTAATGAAGAGTGCAGGAATGCATGCCAAGAGCAGCACTAGGCATACCTAAGTATGAGGTGCCAATCTGGTGAAGCTATAACACAGGATTACTTGCATGGCAAACAGCATAACCAGCAAGTGATAGAGCTAAGTGATCCCACAACCAACGGATCAGATCTAACCTCTGCAGTCCTGCCACATCCAGTTGTGAATGGTTGTGGACAATTAAACAACTCACTGGAGGAGGCTCCACAAATATCCCCATCCTCAATGATGGGGGAGCCCAACACATCAGTGCAAAAGATAAGCATTTGCAACAATCTTCAGCCCGAAGTGCATAGTGGATGATTCATCTTGGCCTCCTCTGGAGGACCCCAGCCTCACAGATGCCAGTCTTCAGCCAATTCGATTCTCTACAAGTGATATCAAGAAACAGCTGAAGGCACTGGATACTACAAAGGCTATGGCCCCTGAAAATATTCTGGCAATAGTACTGAAGACTTGTGCTCCAGAACTTGCCATGCTCTCTAGCCAAGCTGTTACAGTATAGCTACAACACAGGCTTCTACCCGGCTAAGTGGAAAATTGCCCAGATATGTCCTGTACATAAAATGCAGGACAAATCCAACCTGGCCAATTACCATCCTATCAGTCTTCTCTCGATCATCAGCAGTGATGGAAGGAGTCATCAATAGTGCTATCTAGTGGCACTTGCTCAGCAATAACCTGCTCACTGACACATAGTTTGGGTTTCGCAAGGATCACTCAGTTCCTGACCTCATTACAGCCTTGGTTCAAACATGGACAAAAGAGCTGAACTCCAAATGTGAGGTTAGAGTGACTGCCCTTGACATGAATGCAGCATTTGACTGAGTGTGGCATCAAGGAAGCCTAGCCAAACTGGAGTCAAAGGAATCGGGAGAAAACTCTCCTCTGGTTGGAGTCATACTTAGCACAAAGGAAGATGGTTGTTATTGTTGAAGATCAATCATATCAGCACCAGGACATCATTGCAGGAGCTCCTCAGAGTAGTGTCCTAGGCCCAACCATCTTCAGCTGCTTCGTCAATGACCTTCCTTCCATCATAAGGTCAGAAATGGGGATGTTCGCTGATGATTCAGCACCATTTGTGACTCCTCAGATACTGAAGCAGTCCATGTCCAAATGCAGCAAGGCCTGGACAATTTCCAGGCTTGGGCTGACAAGTGGCAAGTAATGCTTGAGCCACACATGTGCTAGGCAATGACCATTCCCAACAAGACAGAGAATCTAATCATCGCGCCTTGGCATTCAATGGCATTACCATCATTGAATCGTCCTCTATCAACATCCTGAGGGTTACCACTGACCAAGAACTGAACTGGACTAGCCATATAAATACTGTAGGTACAACAGCAGGTCAGAGGCTAGAAATCCTTTGGTGAGTAACACACCTTCTGACTCCCCAAAGCCTTTCCAGCATCCACAAGGCACAAGTCAGGAGTGTGATGGAATACTCTCCACTTGCCTGGATGAGTGCAGCTCCCACAACACTCAAGAAGATTGATACCATTCAGGACAAAGCAGCCTGCTTGATTGGCACCACATCCACAAACATTCACTCCCTCCTCCACCAATGAACAGTGGCAGCAGTGTGCACCATCTACAAGATGCACAGCAGGAATTCACCAAGGCTCCTTAGGTAGCAACTTCTAAACCATGATCACTACCATCTAAAAGGACAAGGGCAGCAAATAGATGGGAACACCACCACATGGAAGTTCCCCTCAAAGTCACTCACCACCCTGACTTGGAAATATATCATCGTTTGTTCATGGTCGCTGAGTCAAAATCCTGGAACTCCCTTCCTTAGAGCACTGTGGGTGTACCTACACCACAGGGACTGCAGAAGTTCAAGAAGACAGCTCACCACCACCTTCTCAAGGGCAATTAGGGGTGGGCAATAAATTCTGGCCTAGTTTGCAATGCCCACACCCCTATATTAATAAAAAAAATAAATAGGCCATTCAACCCAACAGCTCCATGCAACTGTTTATACTGCACACAAGCTCTTCCCCAGCCCTCAACAAATGCACTGAGGACAGATGAGGGCATGGTCATTCTTTGCTGTGAGGCCCCTGAAGTGGAATAACCTGAAAAACTCCCTGCCTTTGGTCAAAACTGAAAAGAATGGCCATTTGATGAAGGAATTGGTGGTGGATAGGTGCCTTCAGGATTGTGTCCTGGGAGCCACTGCTTGTGGAGGAGGAGAAAGGAGAAAACTGATGGAGAAAGCCAATGGGGGATTGAGCCCCTCATGAAAAAAGGTGTGTTTTTTGTTTGAGGAGGTACATACAAAATGAATAGATAGGAAAAGACTAATTAGTTCAACAAGTATGTCACATGTACAACAATGGACAGAGCACCACGACTAAACACTCTCTTCCATCCCTCTGTGTAATCTCCTGGGAGTTGAAAAAAGACAAATTAAAAGCCTAGGGCCAATAAAAGGAAGACAGATTTGCATTTATATAGCACCTTCTATGTCCTCAGAATGTCCCAAAGTGCTGAACAGCTGATGAAGTCCTATTGAAGTATAGGACTGGATTTTATGGCCACCCGCTAGGTGTGTTTTTGGTAGGGGTGCCCAGACCACCTCATTGCCACCCATCCCCTACCTGGTCTCCATAATACAGGGGTTGGGTAAATCTCCCACTTGGCTGTTCACCCTTAGGCCTGTTGAGGCCCTTAACTATCCAATTAATTGGCAATTAAGGGCCTTAATCCACCCCCACTGCCATAAAGTGCTGGGCAATGACAAGTGGGCTAGAGTGTGAAGGCCATTTTTGAAAGGGCTTCTTTGGAAAGGTGGGAAGGAAGGGGGGTGGGGCACACCAATTGGGGGTGCCCTGTGTGCATCAGGAGCACCCTTCCACCAAAATATGTCACCTCTACCTCTTCATTCCTGGCCACCTCCCCTCCAAAACCTGACCACCCAGCCTCCCATGCCCTTCTCCCCACACTCCAAGCCACTTGGATCCTTCCCTGCCCTAAATGCCTGGGACTTACCCCTCTCTGGAAGCAATTGCTCTTCATGCTGTGCCTCCTTGTAGTCCCAATATGCACTGCTGGGGCTGCTAGAGGTGCCGATCAATCAGATTGGCTGGCAGCTCTCGAGGGTGGGACTTCATGTCCACTGAGGGGCAGAATTCCGACCTTCAGCCTGTTTAGCCCACCCCAAGCATGTTAATGCTGTGGCACAGGCTTTTTAAAAGCTGGTCCATTTGGGACTAACTTTCTTTCAGGGGTGGGGGTTGGGGGGGGTCAGAGTGGGGGGGGGTGGGTGGCGGTGAGCAGTCCGGCACCACCCCCCCCCCCACCCCCCCCCCCCCCCCACCCCCCCCAACCCCCACCGCCTGTAAAATCCAGCCCTTAATCACTGTTGTAATGTAGGAAACGCGGCAGCCAATTCACGCACTGCAAGCTCCCACAAACAGCAATGTGTTAATAATCGGGTAATCTTAAATCTAATAAGGGCAAAAAATATCCTAGAAAGTTCCTCTCTGACATTCTTACATGATTGAAATCTGCCTAAGAGATCATGTGGACCAAGTGTTATCCATAAAGACACCTGATCTTCTCTTGCGCTGTCGTTTAATGCCCACTTGTATTATGGTGTGATTTAATGCTACTTGCATCAGCTGCGTTATTAAACAAAAATAGGTTTGTGCCTCATAGAGACATTGCCCTTTTAAGACTAGTTGGCAGTAAATCCATCCAATGTACACTTACACAGATCAATGATTCCCATTTTCAGATTTGAAAGGCTAATCTGCCGCTGATCGAAATGGCTCAAATAATGAACTACCAGTCTGTCCAGTGTAAATATCTCCATCTAAGTAAGTTCTTTACCTGGAAAATTACAAGCTTAGAAAAACTTGCAGTGATTCAGTCAAACGTGACTGCAGTATTTGGGGCACTGGTATTGTTCAGGTCTTTGCTGAGACCCATTCTCTGGCATTCTGAAACATGCTGCCTCACAGGACAGTAGGAAGTGGACCTGTTCCTGTCATTCCACATACATAGCTCCTGCTTTCAGTTACACCTTATATCCATTAGAAATTTCATTGCATGTCCTCCTGTTTCCAACCACCCCGCCCAGTTAAACAGCTTTAAATCTCATCAGCAATAGTTTTGTGACTCACATACAAAGTGTCTAATGCAAAAAAAACCCCCTCTATTTAATGGAGTGAGTATTGACTACATTTTGTCAGCCAGTAGCAGGTGGGTGGCTCTTATGCTGAGGCTTAACAGCAAACAGAGTCCATTTAAACCAGTGTTGTCCAATACGCTCGCACCCGCCACATGTGACAAATCGGCCACTGACATGTGGTAAATTGATGCTCTTCTTTAGGTGAGAGATTTTAATCAGATGGACATTAGCAGCAGGATTTTCCAGTCTCGTCTACTGGCGGGATTTACTGGTGCTGTCAAAGTCAATGGACTTTTGTCTGGCTTGTTGTATCCGCTGTGGCAGGATCTGTCGTGCCGGGGCTGGAAAATCCTGGCCAAGGTCTTTATGGATAGCATTTGGTCCACTTGATCTCCAGGGCCATTTTCAATTGCCTGAGGGAGTCAAAGAGTCTAAGAATTTTAATGACACAGAAGGAGGCCATTCGGCCCATCGTGTCTGCATCAGCTCTCTAAATGAGCATTATGACCTTGTCCCATTGCCCTGCCTTTTCCCTGTAACCCTACACATTGTTTCTATTTTTATTCAAAGCCCTCTACAGTCAATTAAGTACTTTTTGAAACGTTGTCACTGTTGTAATGTAGAGACACAGCAGCCAATTTGAGGATAGAAAGCTCCCGCAAACAGCGGTGTGTCAATGACCAGATAATCTGTTTTTGTGATGTTGATTGAGAGATATATATTGGCCTGGACACCAGGGAGAACTCCCCTGCTCTTCTTCCAAATAGTGTTGTGGGATTTTTTTACATTCACACAAGTAGGCAGATGAAAGCTTTGGTTTAACATCTCATCCAAAAGGCAGCACCTTCAACAATGCAGCACTCCCTCAGTAGTGCACTGGAGAGTCAGTCTGGATTTTTTTAATGTTAACCATGGCTAAGAGGCTCAAACATAGAAAAAAATGAGTCAGCAGTGTTGTTACATTAATGTGGCTAATACACTTCAGAAGTACTTCATTGGCTGAAAGCACTTTGGGATGTCTTTCTTTCAGTGCATCAGCCCATAGTGCTCTTTGTTCTGATTGGTTCAGGTTAAACCAAGAGATGTCCTCACAGGACCTTGGATCAGCTTTTGCCTGTTTTGGCTCCATTCCACCGGTAAAATGTCAAAATAATTATAGCCCCTGGTGAAATAATTATCCACATGACTGTTCCTTACAGTCCTTTTAATTCAATTTATCACTAGCTAAAAGATGAAAAGACTTGGTATTTACACAGCGCCTATCATAAACTTCAGATGTCCCAAAGTGCTTTACAGCCAATTAAGTACTTTTGAAGTGTAGTCACTGTTTAATGTGGGAATCACGGTAGGCAATTTGAATACAATCTATTTAGTAGTGCCGGTTAAGGATAAATATTGGCCAGAAAAATTAGAACTTGCTTCTCTGCTTCAAAATAGTGTCACAGGAACAGCCACTTGAGAGGACGGATTAGGCCTTGGTTTAACATCTCATCCAAAACATGGCACCTCTGACTGTTCACCAATTCCTTAATACATGACTACTAATCAGCTCAGCATAGATCTTGTGTTCAAATCCCTGAAGTGGAACTTGGAATCCACAACTGTCTGACTCAGGGTGAGTTTGCAACTCACTGTCTCAGCCGTTAGGAATCGAAACTAAAGTTGTGGTGTTTTTGTCTTAGCAGATGATCTAGCTCCTGTTGGCTAGCCTGAGTTATTAAATGCAGATGGCTCTTTGAACTTGTATTGTGCAGTCCACAGGTGGTCTTAGTTCCTCACAGGCGAGAGCAGGAGAGGGGACAGAACTGAATCAAAGCACACATAATATCCTACAATCTCACAGGCTGAGAATTAAGATCCAGCAATAATTAAAGCAGTAATTCTGCTGAAGCTGTTGGTGAAGAGGAGATGGGCCTTGAGTGGTTCCACTGGCATGGAGAATAATGGATGTTGGCAACCCCTACCACTGACATGCCGAATGCTGGGATTGTAATCCTCATTAAACAGTTAATGTTGTAGCGCTGCACTTGTTGACCAGAACATCTACATGTAACCAATACACGTATTCAGAACTTAATATAATTTTGCCTTTAATTCGGTCCAAAGGCAATGTTGTGCTTCAGTTGCCTTGCTTGTAATTCACTACTCATGCTTCATAAGAACACAAGAAATAGGAGCAGCAATAGGTTATATAACCCCTCAAGCCTGCTTTGCCAATTGATAAGATCAATAATTCAGTATGACCTCAAATTCTCTTTCCTACCCAATCCCTAGGACCCCTTTGGGTTCAAAAAAAATCTCAGCTTCCTACTGATCTCAATCTGTTTTGTTAACAGTTCTTGCTAAACCTTGGTCTCCATTATTGGTTGGCCCCATTATTTCAATGGATTCCTCCTACCCAGTTGTCAGACATAAGAAATTTTTGGAATAAGTTCTGGTTATTTGGGCTAACAGGAGTGTCCCATTTTATTTCTTTTGAGTGAAAAGGCTCACCCGCCTCTCTTTCTGACTTCCAATTTTTTGCATCTTCTTGCATTCTGCATTGTAAGAACTGATATTATTCTGTTACAATAAGCAAAGATTCGCATTAAGCTTCTTCCAGTATAAATTCTCATCAAGAAATTTTTGCTTGGTTGAATCTGGCTCATTCACCCTTAAAAGTTACACAATTATTTTCTTGAAAACATTAATAATTAATTCACCCTAGTGTCACTGCAATATAATAAATTTCTAAATCTAAATTTGTTACATTCACTGATGCAAAGAATTATAATAATTTATGAACCATCACGTTAAAATAGACTGGACACTTTAAAGTTGTTAGAAACTTTTCAAACTTAATGGTAGGATCTCACTCCTGTCCTTTAACCTGATAAAGAAATAAAAGCATTGGCCAGAATTTGGTCTATTGACTTTACACCCACATTTAGGAGGGAAACAGGTCATTTTGAAATGAAGTGTTTACCCTTCAACTCCCCTTTGAATTAGGAATCTATCCATTTCCTTGTTGAATATTTCAATCAAATTCATATCCACGATGCTTAGTGCATTTAAGAGTGCAGCTCTAACGAGTTGAAACTGTCCTGTGTCATTTCGACAACACGTTCATTCCTTTATTTTGAACCCTAACCTAATAATTTGAAATGGGTTTATGTTCATCATAAATGGATCAATGTGCTCATTAAAGTATCTATTAATAATATTGTACAGTGTAAATTGTGTCCCATAAAGCAGAAGATTTTATTTTTTGCATTTCCTGTTTTTATAATGAAGTTCATTGTTTCTTGTCCTCTGATTCAGAGAAAAGAATCTTTATACTCCCTTCATGAGCTTCAAGTTTAAACTGACCCTTATTCTAATTTTTCAGTTCATTGCCTCCGCATTCCTAACACACGCACACTTCACATACACACTTCCACACTCATGCACATTTACAAATATTCACTCAATGCATTCAATATCACTGTTGGCACATAAATGATTAATAATAATACTTGCATTCTGCACCTCTTTTTTTCCAAAATTCAATCACCTGTAAAGAATTATAGTCTAGAAATTATGATGCATGGCAATAATGTATGAAACTTAATTGAAAAAATGTACTTGAACTTTTGTTTTAATATTGGCTTTAATCCATTATCTTTAGCACTCAAATATTTTTTTTTTTTGTCTCTTCAATATTTTGTTTGTGGGACAAGTCCAGATGACATTATTAGTGAGATGGTTCAGGGTAGGTACTGGTGTCAAGAATGGGGAAGGTGAAGGAATGATTATAGTCCTGGCACCTTTAGTGATTTAACTCTTAACTGCCTTAGGCTGGTTCAGTTCCTTTCACAATCGGGAATGAATGCCAGCTTGTATATTAGTCATTGCAACCCAAAGATTAAGCTCCGTCAGTCTACTGCTGCCCAACTCTGAGAGATTGGTTATAAGGTGGCAGCGACAGGAGCGTGACAGCATATCCATAGCCAGGATTTTCCATTCGTTGGGCGGGCTTGGCGGGAGTGGGCAGGGCCGTTTGCGGAGCCAACCACCATCTGCGATCGGCTCCGCACTGCAATTTCATGTGGGTGGACCAATAAAGGCCCGCCCTGCGTGGATAGCAAGTGGCAGCGCTGAGCGCTACCTGTGCGGGCAGGGGAAGGAGGGCCAGCTGAGCCTAACGCGCAGTTTGGCAATGTGCGCGAAAGAGCTGCCTCAGGGAGATTTAAGTGCTTTATGAAAAAATTAATAAAGAGCATTAAAATTCAGTGAAACATGTCCCCTCATGTGACTGTCACATGAGATGGGACATGTTTTTAAGTTCCGATGAACATTTGAGTGCTAAAGATAATGGATTAAAGCCAATATTAAAAACAAAAGTTCAAGTACATTTTTTCAATTAAGTTTCATACATTATTGCCATGCAGCATAATTTCTAGACTATAATTCTTTACAGGTGATTGAATTTTGGGAAAAGAAAGAGGTGCAGAACGCAAGTATTATAAAGGGTATAATTAATCATTTATGTGCCAACAGTGATATTGAATGCATTGAGTGAATTTTATTTAATTTGTAATAGCTTCAGGACACCTCATCCCGCTCGCGGATGAGGTTTCCTAAAAAACGTAAAGGCCACTTGGCCTTTTTGCCTGCCCGCCAATCGTAAGGTTAGATGGGCAGCATAAAATTCAGGTTAGTTACCTGATTAATGGCCTTAATAGGCCTATCAGTTATTGGGGGGTGCACAGCCGACTCCTGCGCGCAGCAGCCAAATGAAATATCGCGCAACTTCATGATGACATCGGGACACATGCCTGACATTTTATATTCCGGCGTGTCGGGTATGTGCCCGCACACCGGATGTAAAATTCTGCCCCATGTTTTTTATTCATTCTCGGAATGTGGGAGTTGCTGACAAAGCTGTAATTTATTGCTCATTCCCATTGCCTTTGAGAAGGTGGTGGTGAGGCACCATCTTGAATACAACTGAGTGGCTTGCTCAGCCATTTCAGTGGGTAGCTAAGAGTCAACCACATTGCTGTGGGTCCAGAGCCACAGATCAGCCAGACCAGATATCTATCCTAAAGGACATTAGTGAACCAGATGGATACTTTATGATAATCCAGTAGCTTTATGGCCACCATTTTTAAAACTAGCCTTTTATTCCAGATTTATATAATTAATTACATCTTAAGTCACCAGCTTCCATGGTAGGATTTGAACTCATGTCTCTGGGTCATTAGCCCATGCCACCGGAATACTCATTCAGTAATGTAACCATTATGCTACGGTGCCCCACTTGTCATTATACAAATATGGTGCATGTTATGGGGAAACATAAGGTAAAGGAGAAAAATGCTACAAGTTTAGAAAATGTATAATTAGATAAGAACAAATACACCTACTGCACAGTTCCCCTAGTAACTAAAATGTTCTAAATGGTGTGGGAAAATTGTAGAGTGTTGTTTTTCTTTTGATTTTTTTAACTAACATCTGCTGTGCTGCTTTCTTGTATTCTGTGGTTTCTATCTGACCCATTCCACAGTTTATATCTGAAGAGGAAGGCCCTAGCAGCTAGGGATGTACATAATGGATGTACAGTACAGTTGTGCCTGGAGCCTTTATTCAGTACATCACTGATACCAAGATCAAAAGATCTCAGGATCAGTTATTAATTTGTGCTGAGTTAACTGAGCTAAGCTAGAACAACAAATGAGCCATAGTTCCCACTCTCGATTTGGAATGCAGTGATTCACTGGAAACTTGTGGTGTTGTTGATGTTGATCGAGATGAGGTTTGATCTTGGCCTTAATACTCCCACACTCACCCTGGAGAAATAGATCCAGATCTTACCCATGGTGAATAGCCACTTGAGTGAGATTGTAGTGGGATCTGAAAGATAGGTAGATTGGGTTAGATGAAGTGAGGTGGGAGGAGGGTCAAATGGAGCACAAACACTGCCATAGACCAGCTGGTCTGTGCTGTAAATTTTATTTAACATCTGCAAAGTTGTTAAAAAAATAAAGTTGAAGTCACTTTATCTGAATGTGCATAGCATTCGCAATAAGGCAGATGAACTAGTGGCACAATTAGAGATAAGTAGTTTACATCTAATCACCATTGTAGAGACATGGTTATGGGGTGACCAAGGTTGGGAAATAAATATTTCAGAATATATAACATTTTGCAAAGACAGGCAGAATGGCAAAGGAGGAAGGGTAGCTCTGATAGTAAAGGATAACAAAAGGACAATAGAGAGAAAGGAGCCCTGCTCAGAAAATCAGTAAGTGGAATCACTATGGGTAGAGATTAGGAATGGCGTGAGTAAAAAAAAAACTGATAGAAGTAGTTTATAGGCCTCCCAACAGTAGTTATATCATTGGACAGAGCATCAAACAAGAAATAGTTGGAACTTTTAACAAAGGTAATTTAGTAGTTCTGGGGGACTTTACTCTTCATATAGACTAGACCAATCAAATTGACAAATGTGGTCTGGAAGATGGGTTTATAGAATGCTTTTATGACAATTTCCTGGAGCAATATACCATGGAACCCACCAGGAATAAGGCTATTTTAGAACTAATATTGTGCAGTGAGGTGGGTTTAATTAGCAAAGTCATAGCAAAAGATCCACTGGGAAATAGTGATCATGATAAAATTGAATTCCACGTTAAGTTTGAAAACGACATACTCCAATCACAAACAAGAATTTTAAACTTAAACAAAGTCAGTGACATAGGTATGAGGGGAGAGCTGCCTAAGGTTGTTGTAAACAAACTGAGAGGTATGTCGGTAAATAAACAGTGGGAAACATTTAAAGAAATAATTCAAAATGCTCAAAAAAAAACATTCCATTGAAAAAAAAACTCAGTGAGAAAGATACATCCGTGGCTTACTAAGGAGGTTAAGGATAATATTGGATTAAGAGAAGAGGCTCTTTTATCTTGCAAAAAAATAGTAAGTCTGAGAATTGGAAATGTTTTAGAAACCAGCCAAGGGTCACCAAAATGTGGATAAAAAGAAATAGAATATGAAAGTGAACTAGCCAGGAATATAAAAACAGATTTAGGAGCTTTTAAAAGTATATGAAAAGGAAGAGAGTAGCAAAAGTAAAGATTGATCCCTTAGAAGCAGAAACAGGAGAAATGATCATGGGGAATGAGGAAATGGCAGAGACATAGAGCTACGATTTTGTGTCTGTCTTCAACGTTGAAGATACAAGTTACTTATCAAAAATAGAGGGTAACCTACGGAATAATAAGAATGAGGAAATTAAGATAATTAATATCAGCAAAGAAAAAGTACTAGAGAAACTCAAGGCACTAAAATCTGACAAATCCCCAGGGACTGATGGTTCTAAAATGGATAGTGGCAGAGATAATGCCTGCACTGGGTATTATTTTCCAAAATTCCCTAGATTCTGGAACAGTCCCAGCAGATTGGAAGTTAGCAAATGTAATACCAGTATTCAAGAGAAGAAGGAAAAAGAAAACACCGATCTACAGTCCATTTAGCTTGATGTCAGTCATCGGGAAAGCGCAGGAATCTAATATTAAGGAAGTCTTAACAATGCACTTAGAAAAACATTGTAGGATTGGCACAGGTCCACATGGTTTTACAGAAAGAAAATCCTGTTTGACAAATTTACTAGTTTTTTTTGAGGATATAACTAGTAGGATAGATAAAGTGGAACTAGTAGAAACTGAATTGGACCAGCCATATAAATACTGTGGCTTTAAGAGCAGGTCAGAGGCTAGGAATTGTGCAATGAGTACCTCACCTACTGGCTTCCCAAAGGCTAAACATCTACAGGCACAAGTCAGGAGTGTGATGGAATACTCCCCACTTGCCTGGACAGGTGCAGCTCCTACAACACTGAGGTAGCTGGACACTGTCCAGCACAAAGCAGTCCGCTTAATTAGTACCACATCCACAAACATTCACTCCCTCTACCACCAACGCACAGTAGCAGCAGTGTGTACTATCTACAAGATGCACTGTAGGAATTCACCAAGGCTCCTTAGACAGCACCTTCCAAACCCACGACCACTACCACCTAGAAGAAGAAGGGCAGCAGATAGATAGGAACACCACCGCCTGGAATTTCCCCTCCAAGTCATTCACCATCCTGACTTGGAAATATATTGCTGTTCCTTCACTGTTGCTGGGTCAAAATCCTGGAACCCGCTTCCCATCAACACTGTGGGTGTACCTACGCCAAATGGACTGCAGCGGTTCAAGAAGGCAGCTTACCACCACCTTCTCAAAGGCAATTAGGGATGGGTAATAAATGCTGGCCCAGCCAGTGAAGCCCACATCCTGTGAATGAATAAAATAAAAACTAGTAGATGTGGTATATATAGATTACCAAAAAGCATTTGATAAGGTGCCATGTAAAAGGTAAATATACTAGATAAGGTTCTTGGAGCTGGGGAGATATATTAACATGGATAGAGAATTGGTTAATGGACAGAAAGCCGAGTGGGTTGGGGGGGGGGGGGGGGGGGGGGGGGGGAAGTTGGTGGTGGTGGTGGTGGTGGTGGACAGGGATAAATGGGGCAGTTTCACACTTTCAGGCAGTAATTAGCTGGATGCCACAAAGACCAGAGCTGAAGCCTCAGCTATTTTCAATCTATGTTAATGGGTTAGACAAATAAGCAGAGAGTAATGTGTCTAAGTTTGCTGATGATATAAAACTAGGTGGAAATGTAAGCTGTGAGGAGGGCTAGTCTAGAAAATTATTATTTTATTTTTTGAAAGGGACCAAGGCTTTACCCTGGCTAGCCACGACTAATAACAAAGGAATTTCTAACCTTCAGAAACCAGCAGGGACCTTGTAATCTTTAAAGAAGCGTTAATGCCCCTGTGAAAACCAAATTCCAAAGAAATGCACCCACATCCTTTCTAAGGCAGAGCTGGCCTTCATTGATGGTATGTCTGCAAATGACAAAAGAGACTCCTCTATTAAACACCTCAAGATTCCGGACATGGGGAAATACATCCTTTGTCCAAGACACAGGAGAAGAAGTGGGAGATATGTCACATGACCTCCCTTAAGCTGCTAGAACCTATAATATTGCTGTGAGTGTCATGAAAATATAATTTTCATAATGGTATTGGGATTTATTGTAAAGTAGGAAGAGTGGGGTCTAGATAGTGTGTGTGTGTGTTTGTGTGTGTGTGTGTGTGGAGGGGACTTAATTGAATTAAAGACAACTAGTTTGAATGCTTTGGTGTATCAGATGAGGAGCTAGGTTTGAAATGCTAAATAAGTAAACATGGCTGAAGTTTTAGAATATGAGGAGTAAAGGGAAAATTTTAGATAAACTAGAATAGTTTGAATTTCAAAAGAGAGGGTGAAATGTTGCACTTACCCAGAAGAAGCCAAACAGTGTGTTTATTTTTCCCAAAGCTTACTGAAAAAATTGGTACTATGAAATATTTCTATTATTAGGAAAGTAAAATCCAAAGACATATTGAAACAATGAAATTTGCAGTCAAAGGGGAAAATACATTTAAAGAAGGCTATGTGTAAGAAGAAGGCATTCTAAGACCTAATAAGTGTGAAAAGCCTCCAGCCTCTATGTACCAGGCTGCTGCCCCTAGGAAGAGAAGCCTAGGGAATTCACTGTGAATATCCCTGTCCAGGGTATTGTTGCTTTGCCTGGGTCTATTAACATTTATTTTATTTTTAATGTTGTCTTAATGGGGGTGTAATTGGGAGACAGATTAATTAGGGGAACTAGAAGTTATCATAGTAGTAATTTGTAGACCTACATATGTGTTTAAAATTATTTCTTTTATTAATAAATGTTTAATTTAGTTTTGTAACAAAAACCTCTAAGACTCGGTGGACTTATTACTACTGAATTCAAGGCTAGGATCTCAAAATAAGAATACAAATTGCAAAACAATTGTGGCAGTTGTTTCAAATTTCCTTCTGGGATTTGAGCAACTTAGCATTTACCATCTGCTGTATAATAACAGAGTGGAGTGGAACCTTGAATTACAGAATTATTACAGTGTAGGAGGAGGTTATTCGGCCCATCATGTCTGCACCTGCTCTCTGAGCATTTTAACTTAGTGCCAATCTCCTGCCTTTTCCCCGTAACCCTGCACATTGTTTCTATTTAAATAATCATCCAATGTCCTCTTGAATGGCTCAATTAAACCTGCCTCCACCACACTTCCAGGCAGTGCATTCCAAACCCTAACTACTCTCTGTGTCAAAAACCTTTTTCTCACTTCACATTTGCTTCTTTTGCAAAACACTTTAAAACTGTGCCCTCTGGTTCTCGATCCATTTACGAGCAGGAACAGTTTCTCCCTATCTACTCTGTCCAGACCCCTCACGATTTTGAAAACTTCTATCAAGTCTCCTCTTAGCCTTCTCCTCTTAGCCTTCTCCTCTCCAAGGAAAACAGTCCCAACTTCTCTAATCTTTCCTCATAACTGAAGTGTCTCATCCATGGAACCATTCTCGTAAATTTTTTCTGCACTCTCTCCAATGTTTTCACAACCTTCCTATAGTGTTGCGCCCAGAACTGTACACAATACTCCAGCTGAGGTCTAACCAGTGTCTTATATAAGTTCATCTTAACCTCTCTGCTCTTATACTCTATGCCCCTATTAACGAAGCCTAGAATCCTGCCCACCCTTTAGAATAGTATCCTTTATTTTATACTGTCTCTCCATATTCTTTGTATCAATGTGTATCACCTCACATTTCTCTGTATTGAACTTCATATGCCACCCATCTGCCCGCTCCACCAATATGTCAATGTCCTTTTGAAGTTCTACACTGTCTACACAGTTTAGAATTCTCCCAAGTTGTGTGTCATCCACCAAGATCTAGATCGTTTATATATATCAGGAAAAGCAAGGATCCCAATACTGACCCCTGGGGAACTCCACTAGAAATCTTCTTTTAGCCGAAAAAATACCAATTAACCATTACTTTCTGTTTCCTATCCTTCAGCCAATTTTGTATCCATGTTGCTACTGTCCCTTTTATTCCATGACCTATAACTTTCCTCACAAGTCTGTTGTGTGGCACTGTAAAGAACGCCTTTTGGAAGTCAATATACACCACATCAATGACCTTGCCATCATCAACCATCTCTGTTACTTCTTCAAAAAACTCCAGCAAGTTAGTTAGACATGATTTTCCTTTAACAAATCTATGCTGACTCTTCCGAATTAATCCACATTTTTCCATGTGTCTATTAATTCTATCCCGAATAATTGTTCTCGAAGTTTCCGCACCACCGAAGTTAAACTGACTGGTCTGTAATTTCAGGGCAGATTTTTACTGCCTTTTTTGAACAAGAGCATAATGTTTGCAATTTCGCAGTCCTCCGGCACCTCCCCCGAATCCAGGAAACATTGAAAGATTATTGACAGTGCCTCTGCAATTTCCACTCTCACTTCCTTCAATATTGTTGGATGCATCTCATCCGGTCCTGGTGCATTATCAACTTTAGGGACAGAATCTTGCCCTTGCCAGTGATCGAGGCTGGGAGGTGATTTCACACTGGAAGGCCAACTAAGGCCCGCGCCAGAGTGAAATGTGAGCATCAGTGCTCAGTGCTGCCTATGCGGGCAGGAGGAGGAGCGCGAGCGGGGTGAGCACGAACTTTGTGCATGTGCATGGGTGCGCACTTCAGAATCTCCCTGAGGCACAGAGCTGCCTCACAGTGATGAAGAGTTTTTTTTAAACAAAATGAAGTATTAAAAAATGTAATAAATCATGTCCCCCTCATGTGACTCTGTCACATGACAGGGACGTTATTAATTCAATTTTAAAACTTTTATTTTATTTTTATTTGCTGTTGGAAACCTCATTCCGCCCGTGGATGAGGTTTCCAAAAAAACGCAAAGGCCGCTTGACTTCTTCGCCTGTCCCGCCAGCCATAAGGTTGGATGGACAGCGAAAAATTTAACTTAATTGATTCTTTAATGGTCTTAACTGGCCCTTTAATTGTCGGTGGGTGAGCTGTCGACCACGTTATCATGCGACTGCACGTCGACATCGGGAGACTTGCCTGACGTCAACTCGTGTCACTTCACACTCGAGCGGGTCGGCGCCCGCCCACCAGCCAAGCTAAAAATTTTGCCCTAAGTACCAACAGCTTTTCCAATACCCCCTCCTTATCAATTTTAAACCCCTCCAGTGACTGAGTTTCCTCCTCTGACACCACGGCCTGGGCAGCTTCTGCCTCATAGGTAAAGACAGAGTGACATCATCACACGCTCGCACGATATTTCAGTCGGCGGGCACACGCCGACTCCCTCGCGCGCCCGCTGACAATTAACAGGTCTTTTGAGGCCATTGAAGTTCTAATTGAATGAAAAGTGAAATGCAAAAAGGCCAAACAGCCTTTGGATTGTTTAGGAAACCTGATCCATGGGTGGGATGAGGTTTCCAAGAGCAATTAAAAATTGAATAAAAAGTGTTAAACTTCATTTATTACATGTTCCTGCTCACGTGACAGAGTCACACGAGGGGACATGTTTTAACATTGCAAAGTATTTTATTTCTGATTTTTAAAAATCTTCAGCTCCCTGGGGCAGCTCTGTGGCTCAGGGATCTTTCATTGCACACACTTGCGCGCATGAGCAAACTTCCATGCTCGCTTTCCTCCTGCCCCACCCTGGCAGTGCTGCAGCGCCCAATTCACACTGGCTGCTGTTCATTGGCCAGCCAGCGTGAAATCGATGTCGGGACCTGATCTTGGGGCCGCAGTCAGCTTCGTGGCCGCTCCCAGGCTCACCTACAGCACCTGCCTGATGGGGTAAAAATCCTGGCCCTCTATTCAAGTGAAACCATAACTCTTAATTTTATTGCGGTCTTGCCCTGTACCCCTTTCCTTCCCTTATTCGTCTTTTAATGTATTGTATGAGTGCAAAAGGGGTGGATGTTGTGACACCTCTCCCTGCGTTTTGTGTGTGTATGTAAAATAAACCGCCCCTCTTATTTTACCTTATCTCGAGTTTGCTGTGAGGCTATTAATAGAGGATTGGTTCACTCCAAAACTGAAAGGTTGGGGAACATGCGCCGCCAATTATAAAAAGGGGAAATCAAAAACCAAAAACACCTTTCTGTTTACGGATGGGTGGTGAAAGGAGAAATCAGGGCTGTTTAAATTAACACCCCCACCTCCCCTCCACCACCTCCCTCCCCCCACCGCCACCCCACCTCCTGTCCATAACGGAAATTGGGAGCTCACACCCGGGATTGATTCAATTTGAATTTGACCAGAGTCCAAGTTAAGAGACAAACCAAATTAGAGATAAAATTATCACTTGGAAGCCAAAAGAGGGAAACTCGGTGACTGGAACTAATCTGTAGGCAAGTAACTTACCACAGCAAATTCCTTGTTCTAACACTAAGAAAATGGCAACATTTGATGCCCAAATATTTGTTCAGGAAGATAATTTAAGTGGGGAAAGTTTGTAGACCCCTAGCACAGATCAATTGAAAGCTGAAGCTAGGGCGGTATGGGCAAATTGCTCAGCAAAATTAAAAGAAAGGAATGAATCCTGGCATTGGTAGAACATCTGGATCTGACACTACCAAGAAAGCAGTCAGATGAAGGGAACAATCATGACTCCTTAGCCCCTTCCCTAGCCAATTATGAGCTGGAAAAGCATAAATTGGAGTTAGAATTTCAGGAGAGGGAAAGAGAGAAAGAGAGGACGCTCAAGGGAGGGAAAGAGACAGAGGAGGAAGAGAGAACGGGGGAACAAGGAAAGGAAGGAGAATACCAGCTCTGAAAATTGGAAATGTAGCTAGCAACTCAAAGAGAGAGAAGGAGCAGGCAACTAGCCCCTGTGAGGGAAAATCTCCCTCTACCCGGCAGCATCCCCCATCCCCCTAACCCGGAACCACTTTCTGAGGCGCCCAAGTATGTGAGATTCCTTCCCAAATTTGAAGAGAGTGATGTGGAGTCATTATTTACCACCTTTGACCTGGACAGCTAAAATGGCCCTGGACATTTTTAATTCAAGGGCAGCCATCAGGGAGAGCCCAAGAAGTCCAGTCCATGCTGCCTTTTGAGGTGTCCCTAAATTACGAGTGGACTAAGGTTGCCATCTTAAACACCTACGAGTTAGTTCCAGAGGCTACCACCAGCAATTTCGGAATGCTTGTGTAGTAATCATAGTTTTGGGAAATGTTGGACTGTAGCTTTAAGAATAATCCTGTGCTGTAAGATTGCATGATCTGTGTAAACCAATGTATTAGTAGCACGGGAAACCTCTACAGAGGAGAATACGTTTAGTTATGGAGTTTGATGCACATGTGTAGTTGCTGCTGCTGTCTTGTAAATAAACTAAATATTTCCACTAAGAAAAGTTGACTGAAGGTCAACTCTATTACAAATTGCCAAGGAGGATAAATCAGATTCGGTGCTATACCTCGCCCAGCGATTGTGAATATCTAAGTTTGTTAAAAATAACAGAAGATATACTCAGCCAAAATGCCACAGTTTGGTAGAACCGATCTCTTTGAGCCAGCCACAGACGAGTGGTCTCAGTATATAGAACGCTGTGCGTTCTTCTTTCAAGCAAATGAAATCATGGGGGAAGAAAAGAGGAGAGCGATCCTCCTGAGTATTTGTGGGAGCAAGGCCTACAGTTTAACTCGGAGCTTGACAGGTCCCAGTGCCACAGATTTGAAGACCTTCAATGAATTAGGAGACCTCACTAAGGGACATTTTCAACCCAAGCTCTCAGTTACAATGCAAAGGTTCAAGATCATTTCATGGAATAGAGCCCCGGGTGAGCCAATTGCTACCTACATGGCGAAATTAAAACAATTGACAGAATATCATGATTTCGGTGAAACCCTGAATGACATGCTCAGGGATCATTTAGTATGTGGTGTGTAGGAAGACACTATTGCTGGGTGAAGTGAATCTTGATTTTAAGAAAGCGTTAGAAATAGTGCTGGCAATGGAAAGCACTGTAAACAATTCACAAGCAATTCAAGGGGTGCATAATAGTGCCATGCACCAAATCGGGTGGGAACAGTCAGCCGAAAGTGGTGCGTAAAGCCCAGACTCCATTGTGAAGTGGAAAATATACCCCACTGATGGAAAAATTAGCATCTAAATCGAAAAATAACTTTCAGTGGCATGGAAGCAATCAGTCTTCTAGCGATTGGCAATTTAAAAAAGTAGAATGTTAATTTTGTCACAGAAGTAGACACATGATGAGACAGTGCAAAACGAGATTTAAACAGGCTTCCAAACAACAAACAAAGTCCAATGAGCATGAAACAACCAGTTCAGACAACCATGAAAAGTGGAAGGAAACACGAGTGCTTCTACCACTCTAATAGGAGAACACACTTTCAGTCATTTAAATAAAGGTGATCAAAAATTAAAATTGGAACAAACACCTGCCAAGTTGAAAACGTACACAGGCGAAGAAAACCAGGTAAAAGGTGTCACCAGAGTAACTGTTCACTATAGACACCAATCGGCACATCTACCAGTGATGTAAGGCAGATGACCAAGACTTCTAGGTTCAAATTGGTTGAGGGAAATTAACCTTGATTGGCCAGTGAAATTTCAAAAGGAAGCTGGAAGAGTTCTTACCTTGAAAAAGGAACAAGGCAAGATGCTTCAGAAAGAGCCTGGTGAGTCCAAGGACCGCAATTGGATGAAAAAGGAGTGTGTAAAGATTCAACAACTGGAAGAAATGAACACTATCTTAAACAACAACATGGAAGAACAGCAGAAGAAACTCAAGGAGTCCCTGCTGAATGACAGAGTTCAAACTGAAGTGAGTGACCTTTGCAAAGGAAAGTATTGAAAGACCTTCAAAGTTTGTGCCTTTGGAAAAGTACAAAGAGAAACAGGAAGAATTTAACACCTTTCTGAACAAACTGAAGAACCAGTTGGCAGAGGAAACACAGCAATGTTCAATTTTCCAGGAGGAAGACAACAAATACAAGAAAGAGACAGAAGAGCTAAAGAAAAATTCAGCAAAATGAAGCTAAGGAGGCTTTGAAAGCAAAAGTCGTAGAACTTTCCAAGATGTGAGCAGATAATGAAGTCTTGGGTAGCTCAGCTACTGAACTAAGGCAAGCTGAGATTGCATCTGAGAGAAGTCTGGCCAACTGTGAAGTCAGAAAGAAGGCCAAGGCTAAACCCTGTGGTAAAACGAGGAAGACACGTAGAAAGAAGATGCAGAATTACTGATGAGGCATCATCTTCAGACAAGACTGAGCCTAATACTTCCCAATTTGGAGGGTAAGTTGGAGAAAAGTCAAGGGAACCAAAATGTGACTCATGATTTGCATAGTTGTGAGTGACAATTTACTGTTGGAGAAGCAGTATATGTAAAGAATTTCTGTGGAGGACCTAAGTGGTTACCTGGTAAAGTAAGTTCAGTAACTGGTCCATGACGTACCACATGGAGGTGGAGGGCCGGATCATCTGTAAGCATGTGGATCGTTTAAGAAAAAAAGAGATAACACAGCAAGATATTGTTCTACCTGTAACCATTACTGAACCAGTAGTTCCTGTTGAAGATGCTCAACCAAGGACAGACATGCCTGATGGCTCTGTCGGAGTGGAAGACACCGAACTGCATGTGACTAATGAGGTAGCTGATGTTAATGCAGTTCCAGGGAATGTGTTTCCTTCAAAAGAATCTGAAGTCGTGGAGCTGCGACATTCCACACGGATTAGGAAACCAGCTGAAAGACTGAACTTGTAATTTCATAACCTTTGTAAATATTGTAATGTCATGAGATAAATATCCTTGTAAGTACAAAATGTACAGAAAAGTTAAAGGG
The DNA here is from genome assembly GCF_017639515.1 of Carcharodon carcharias. Classification (NCBI taxonomy): domain Eukaryota; kingdom Metazoa; phylum Chordata; class Chondrichthyes; order Lamniformes; family Lamnidae; genus Carcharodon; species Carcharodon carcharias. The sequence continues at coordinate 18,720,014 of NC_054491.1, forward strand.
GGAGGAATGTGGTAATTATAATTTTGGGAAATGTTGGACGGTAGCTCTAAGAATAATCCTGAGCTGTAAGATCACATGATCTGTGTAAACCAATGTGTTAATAGCGCAAATAAACTTTACAGAGGAGAGTACTTCTTTAGTTATGGAGCTTGATGCTGCTGTCTTGTAAATAAAACCAAATGTTTCCACTAAGAAAGGTTGTCTGAAGATCAACTCTATAACAGCTCGTAAGAAGCCAACCGAGTTTGAATAGTTGAAACAAATTGTGTTCGATCGAAGGATAAGATCCCTGAAAGTCCCATATACCTATGAGGGTTTGCGTGAGCTAGTACTGTTGGAGAAATTCAAGAATTGCCAACCCTCCAACCTGTGAATGCATCTAGAGGCACAGAGAATCCTCACAGCCAGGGATGCAGGCATCAAAGCAGACAGCCATAGGCCTGGAAACTCAGGCATACCCTTTTCAAACTATGCCCGCAAGCATTGGAAAAAGATGTAGGGCAATCTAGATAGGAAAGGGCCTCCAACCAGGAAAGAAAACACAGAAGAGAATGTAAGAATCCGCCACCCTCCCCCACTCCCGGCCCCTTACAGCCCGAAAGGAGAATTCCTGGAGGTCGGTGTGTTTTCATTACAACAAAATAAGCCATTCCAGACCCGAATGCTGGAGACTGCCTGGCAAGCCAGCTGGGCTAGTGGGGCTTCACATGAGCAGTCCTCTGAAGGATGCCCTGATGGGTCATGCAGCAGAGCCTCTCGCTTCAGAATCTTACCCATTGGAGGCCATGGCACTATGTGTGTCTGAGTCGGACAAAGTCCCAGAGAGCTTCTGGAGTTCTGTCCTTTCAGGAACGGTGTCCCTCTACCCAGCCCAAAATGTGAGCAAGTCTGTGGCTGTGGCTCCAGGACACAGAGGCCGCTCAGTCCTTAATGTCAGGGAGAAACCTAAACCGTGTGTTCTACTCCTGCTCCTTCTTCTTGAGTTCTTGCGCATCGGTGTGAAACTTTAGATGTGATGAGACAAAACTGGAAAATAAAAAGAGATAGAAAGACATCGGGGAGAATTTTCCCCCCACTGGGAGGGTTGTGTGGGGGCAGGTGGGGGCGGGTGTGGACCTGATTGGTGCCTCCCCGATCAGATCCGCGCCAATTAAGGCCCGCCCAGCGTCACATGTTCCCGGAAGTGCTGAGCGCTCCCTGTGTGGGCGGCGATGGGGGCTTCCCTGAGTCAGGGCCTGCGATGCGCGCAATAGAGTGTAGAAATCTCCCTGAGGCACATGGGCGCCTCAAGGGGATTAGTTTAAGTTTTAAAGATCTAAATAAAGACGAGAAAAGATTTTAAGACATGTCCCCTCATGTGACAGTGTCACATGAGCTGGGACTGGTCAATGAGTTTTTATAAAAAATTTTATTCAATTTATAAACACCTCATGAAACCTCATCCCGCCTGTGGCTGAGGTTCCATGAGAAATGCGAGGGCTGCCTGGGGCTCTTCGTCTGCCCCCCAACAACCTTAAGGTCAGACAGGCAGCTCCGTTTATTAGTTTAATTAGTTTTTAAATGGCCTTAATAGGCCTTTGACAGTTTGGCGGACGTGCAGCTGACTTGGCTGTGTGCCAGCCAAACAAAAAATCTAAGTGATAACCGGTGACATCAGGACACACGCCATATGTCACCCCACGTCATTTAATGCCTCGGCAAGTGGGCCCCTCCCTTGCTCACCGAGCCGAAAATTCTGGCCATCAGCATAACAAAGTGTCACCTTCTGTTGGTTCATTCAAATCAATGATTTGGGCTGGATTAACAGAGATATGGCAACTGTAAATGTGAAATAGGAGCAGGAGTTGGTACAGAAAGGAGATCACACTGGAATAAATAAAATAAATGGATCCAAATTGCCTTCAGTTGATGCAAATTCATAATGAGGAGGTTAAAAACACTTGTTCTGTAATATCTTTATTTAAAAGTAATATTATCCTTTGTCTCCTGAAACGTAGTCTTAACTACATCTCAGCTATGCTTTTTGATGGTGCTTTTCACAAGTGGTGCACCTGGTTATGAAGCTAAATGAAAAGACAATGATTGTGCTTTGGAATACACAATGAGTGCATACAAATGAATTATGTCCTTTTGAAGGTTTCTTTTTTCTCTCTGCCAGAGGCTTAATGGAGGGAAGATGTAAACACACAGTCTAAAGTGTAATTAATGTCTCCCCTGAATCATGTCACACACTCCCTGCCCATGCTTTCTGCACATTGCTGTCATATTTACTGGCTTGTTGTTGTTCTGGGTCTGACCATCAGGATCTCGCTTTTAAAAACAATCAGTCACAAAGAATATAACTAACAGAATAATTTTTCCTCCCTATTTCAGGGATGAGAGATCAGAGTTACATGAATAGATTTGGAGAAGCTGGGGTTGCTCTCTTTGGAGCAGAGAAGCCTAAGAGGATATTTGATAGAGATATTTAAAACCAGGAATGGTTTAGATATGCAACACAAGTGCCAGCCTTCAATCAATTCGATTCACTGCATGTGAAATCAAGAAACAGTTGAGGGAACTGGATAGCGCAAAGGCTATGGCTCCTGACAACATTCCAGCAATAGTACCAAAGACCTGTGCTCCAGAACCTGCTCGCTGACGCCTTGCTTGTGTTCTGCCAGGGCCACTCAACTCCTGACTTCATTACAGTATTGGTTCAAACATGGACAAAAGAGCTGAACTCCAGAGGTGAGGTGAGAGTGGCTGCCCTTGATATTGAGGCAGCATTTGACCGAGTGTGGCATCAAGGAGCCCTAGCAAAACTGGAGTTAATGGGAAACAGTAGAAAACTCTCCACTGGTTGGAGTCATACCTAGTACAAAGGAAGATGATTGTGGCTGTTGGAGTGTCAATCATTTCAGTTCCAGGACATCATTGCAGGAGTTCCTCAGGGTAGTGCCCTAGGTCCAATCATCTTAAGCTGCTTCATCAATGACCTTCCTTCCATCATTACGTCAGAAGTGGGGATATTCGCTGATGATTGCACAATGTTCGTGACACCTCAGATACTGAAGCAGTCTATGTCCAAATGCAGCAAACCTGGACAATATCCCGGTTTAGGCTGAAAAGTGCCAGGCAATGACCATCTCCAGCAAGAGATAATCTAACCATTGCCCCTTTGTATCCAATGGCATTACTATCGCTGAATCCCCAATTATCAACATCCTGGGGGTTACCATTGATCAGAAACTGAACTGGACTAGCCACACAAATACTGTCAGAGGCTCAGAATTCTACAGTGAGTAACTCATCTCCTGACTCCTTAAAGCCTGTCAACCATCTGCGAGGCACAAGTTAGAACTGCGATTGAATACTCTGCACTTGTCTGGTTGAGTGCAGCTTCAACAATACTCAAGAAGCTTGACACCATCCAGAACAAAGCAGCTCACTTGATTGGCACCCCATCCACAAACATTCACTCCTTCCACCACTAACAAACAGCAGCAGTGTGAACCATCTACAAGATGCACTGCAAGAATTCACAAAGGCTCCTTAGACAGCACCTTCCAAACCCACGGCCGCTAACATCTAGAAGGACAAAGGCCACAGACAATGGAAACAGCACCACCTGGAAGTTCCCCTCCAAGTCACACTCCACCCTGACTTGGAAATATATCGGCCATTCCTTCACTGTCGTTGGGTCAAAATCCTGGAACTCCCTCCCTAACAGCACTGTGGGTGAAGCTACACCACATGGATTGCGGTGGTTCAAGAAGGCAGCTCAACACCACCTTCGCAAGGGCAATTAGGAATGGGCAATAAATGCTGGCTTAGCCAGTAATGCCTACATCCCGGTGAATGAATAAAAAAAACATAAATAAAAGTCTTAGGGCTGGTATTTTAGGCCATGATAGGCCAAGCACAGAATTTCATGCCGTTGGCCAACTTGCTGGTTTGCCAGCACCATCCTGCCTCCAGTTCATTTTCTTGGAGGTTGGATGGGGAGGGTGGGGGTGGGTGGGGGGAGGGGTGGCGCTGGGGGGTTTGATGGCAAGGCTGCTCAGCTACAAATGCTGGATAGCCAATTAAGACTCTTTAAAGGCCTATTGAGTTCTATTGCCAGAGGCTGACTTGAAACCTGCCCCACCTGCCTGGCTTCAGCTATAGACACAAGCCGCCCTGCAGAGCGGATCCTTTTCACAATGGTGGCCCGGTTGCTGAAAGGCTTCTTTATTTTTTAAATTATAAAGGTTGAAGAGAGGGTCCCTCCATTGGGGTGCCATCTCCTTCACTTCTAAAGACACTAATCTGCTTCCTCAGGCCTCCTATTGGCTGTCTAGCTTCAAGAATCCATCACTCAATTGGATGCAAGCCCACCCTCTGACATTAATTGGCCATTGTGGGGAGAATCAGAGCCAGGTGACTGTTCCCCCACACAGTGCAGTGTGTTAACAGGGCTTGAAAATTGCAGCTATGAGGAAAGATTGGATAGGCTAGCGTTGTTTTCCTTAGAACAGAGGAGGCTGAGGGGTGACCTAACTGAGGTGTACAAAATTATAAGGACCCAAATAGTGCAGATAAAAGACCTGTTTCCCTTAGCTGAGGGGTCAAATACCAGAGGGCATAGATTTAAGGTGATTTGTGGAACGATTAGAGGGGACATGCGGAAAAGCTTTTTCACCCAGAGGTCAGTGGGCGTCTGGAATTTACTGCCTAAACTGGTGGTTGAGACTGAAACACTGAACTCATTTAACCGGTATCTGGATCTGCATCTGAAGTCTTGTAAACTGCGAAGCTATGGACCAGGTGCTGGAAAGTGGGATTAAAAATGAGCAGCTAGATCCTTTTTTGCTATTTTTTGGTTGGCGCAGGCACGATGGGCTGAATGGCCTCTTCTGCACTGTAACTTTTCTGTGGTTCTATGGTTTACCCCCATTGAAGGTCTTGAAACCTGCAGAGAAATTCCTGCCCTAATTTTCAAATGGATGCATAATTTCTTTAAGTGCTTCGTGGTCCAATAGTTTTTGTGAAATATTAAGCATGAGCATATCAATAGCAATCTCTAGAGCTCTACCAACGATTCTGCACCAACAGTAATTTTCCAGAGTAATATTGAATACAAAATTTAAAATATTAAGTTTACTCAACATTATCAGTAGGTACGTGGAGTAACAGATCCGAACACACCTTAGAGAATGTAAATATCCTGATATTCCTTTTAATGTTAAGAAGCTTAAATACTTCTATAGTCATAATGCAAATGAACATGGAAATTTTCAGAAAGGTATATGGTGTCAATACATTCTCGAACAGTTAGGAACTAATTTAAATATATAAATCTTCCTTTCCTAACACTTAACCATGCAGTTTCATTCAAATGCTTGTGAAACAAAAGTGCTACCTGCGTACAAAATGCATGTCAAGTTAATTAAGTTAATGCGATAAAAAATCACTTCAGACTTCATCAGCATGTCCTGTCCTGAAATATCTCCCTGTCATCTGTTAGACCCTCCAATTCACACTGGCTCCTTTAATAAAATTATTGATGAGAGGCGCTTCACTCTGCTTTATTAAAAGGTTGCCCTACAGAGAACTCTCCTCTTTAAAATGATAGATGAAGAAACAACTTTAAAGCATGAAGAGCATTTTCCAACAAATAATGTTCTTTCTGCTACCTTGAGAATGCAGGTTTGCCGTTCAGGCAAATACTTATTTCAACAAAACACAGGAAGGGTGACTGATTAGAACAGGGGCTTTGTATATCCCCACAGGACAAAGTTACAGCTTGGACAGGTTGACAAATTAAAAGTAAATAAGAACAACACCTAAAATATCCAAACTAGATCGGGATAAATTGGGAATTCCAGCCCAGGCATTGTTCTTATTAAAATAAAACAGAACATTCTGCAAATATCTAGCATCTTATTCTTCCTTACACTCTTTGTTTTATCAGGTACTACTCTACTTAGCATTTTCCAGTCCTGGGCTAAACTCACTTAATGAATGTGCTATTTGTCTTTAGTCCCTAGTGTTTAGCAGAGACGCAGTTAACTTCATATACTATCTTTAAAATCTACTGGATATTTTATATTCGTGAAATTGCCATTAAAAATATTTAACTTGTATTCTCTTACACTATTTGGTTTACAAATCTTGTTGTTCAACAGTATAAAGTTGTAATTGCCATTTGCTTTTGTATATAGTAAGGCTTTTTAAATTGCTGAACCTCGTAGGTTAATGACTATCTTCTCCTCACTAATTTCCATCTATTTATACCTTATGTATTTATGGTGTGCTTTCGTCACACTTGAGATGTAGCACTTCAAAGTGTCACATTTTTGTTAGAACTGCAAAGTGATCTTAATAAAAAGGACTGCGAGAAAGATAGTCATTTCCCGCTGACTGTTGTGACTTTGAGGAGAAGTTGTGCATTTAAACACCAATGTACAAAAAAATTTAACCTTTTAACTGACCTCAGACGTGTCTGTTTGCAGCCATCAGCACATGTGAGCTTAAAAGGGATGGTCTAAATTCCACACCGTTGCAATTTAGCAGCAGTATAATACAGCGCGTCATAAGATGTTCCTGTCATAAAATGTGTCACTTGACTTACCGTGATGGGAGGTCTCTTAGCGCCAATAATAATACAACAGATTCACAGCATATTACATTGGGGTGAGACATTTTATTGAGATGATCCTCTTTTCTTGCAACATGTGACAAACATCCAAACTTCCCCAGAGTCTTGTGAAACACTCTGTTGTATGTAATTCTTAAGCATTTGTTGCCCATCCCTTATTGCCCTTGAGTTGAGTGGCTTACCACACCATTTTAGAGGGCAGTTAAGAGTCAACCACATTGCTGTAGGTCTGGAATCACATATTAGCCAGACCAGGTAAGGATGGCAGATTTCCTCCCCTAAAGGGCAGTGAACCAGCTGGAGTTTTGTATCAACTGATAGTTCTTAACAACAATCTACAACAGTTTCATGGTCACTAATTCCAGATTTTATGAATTGGACCTAAATTCCACCAGCTGCCATGGTGGAATTTGAACCCATGTCCCCATTAACCTGGGTCTCTACATTACGAGTCCAGTGACATTATCACTAAGCAATTGTCTCTCCAATCTGAAAGCATAGTACAGCGGTTGATGGAGATCGGAAATAAAAAAAGAAAGTGCTGGAAAAAATTAGCAGTTCTGGCAGCATCTGTGGAGAGAGAAAAACAGAGTTAATATTTCGAATCCAATATGACTCTTCACACCGCAGGTCTCTCCAGATGCTGCCAGACCTGCTGAGTTTTCCCAGCAGTTTCTGTCTTTTTATGCTAGTTAATCTGCCCTTTTCAGGCTGTTGATTGAGGGAGGGAAAGAGGGAGATATTAAGAGAGTGTCGTCTTTCAGAAGAGACATTAAACAGAAGTCCTGTCTGCCTTTGTGGTGGATGTAAGAGATCTTATAGCACTATTAGAGAGCAGGGAAATGGAGTCAGTGAAATAAATGGATAGCAACATCATTTTTTTTTGGCCTTTGGACGGACACAGTATTTTTTCATGGAATAGACAATGAATCACAATCCCAGTAGGAATGCTCATCAAACCTGAACCTCAGTGGTTGTCCTAACGCCAAAGAAGATGTTTCTCAGGCGAATGTTTTGACACTGCTGCTGACATATTGGGACGTCTAGCTGACTTTGAGAAAGTTGGACAAAAGACATTGCAAAGGGGGAAGTGAGAAAGCCATCTGAATTTTAAATTCCCACATTAACCTGTGAGACCTGTCGTTTAAAGATTTAAAGGTTTCCTTTGTAATAATGCAATTTATTGAATTCCTGTCCGTGTCCATCACACTGCAAAAATTTAGGGATGCTTAATGAACATAAAGTGTCTTTGTGGCAATTACTTTATGGAGACTAATGGAAGTGATTTTAATGTTTGTTTGGGATGTTCAGTACTTTGTTAGGCTTCTGTCTCGTGGGGCGATGATTTACGCCTTGGAGGTCAAACCTGTGTTTAGCACTGTCCTGGTGTTGCCGAGGGGCCTCACTCTGGCACAGCAGTCTCTGCCACATTGGCTGCAGCTGGAGACAGTGGGCTGAGGAGATGCAGGATTTTCTGATCTCTGTTTTCTCTGCGCTGCCTTCTCAGCCATCCGAGGGTTCAGGTGGTGCAGCTACATTTTCAAAATTCATTTTTGAGGGTTTATGATTCAATCTAATCCCTTGAGTAGATCAGTCCTTCAGTTTTAATATGAGCTTTGCACTTTATTTAATGGTTGCTGATTCAGTTCAGGTTCAATTTTTCTTCAAACATTGTGTACCAGAGATGACTGATGCCATTCATTCTATTGCAAAGTTGAATGTGAACTCATAAAATAGGAGCAGAAGTAGGCCACAGTTCAATAAGATCATGGCTGATCTGTTTCTGTTTCGAGTTCCACATTCTCATTACCCCCTGTAACATTTGACTCCCTTGCCTAACAAGTATCTATCGACCTCTGCCTTAAAAATATTCAGTGACCCCGCTTCCACTGCCTTCTGAGGCAGAGAGTTCCAAATTCACACAACCCTCTGAGAGAAAGAATTTCTCTTCATCTCTGTCCTTTAAGGGCGATGCCTAATTTTAAAACAGCGCCCCCTAGTTCTGGACTCACCCACAAGTGGAAACATCCGTTCCATGTTTATCTTGTCAAGACCATTCAGGATCTTATATATTTCAATCAAGTCAGCCCTCGCTCTTCTAAACTCCAATGGAAACAAGCCCAGCCTTTCCAATCTATCCTCATAAGACAACTTGGACATTCCAGGTATCAGACTAGTAAACCTCTGAACCACCTCCAATGCATTTACACATAAGGAGACCAAAAATGCACGTAATATCGAGATGTGGTCTCACCAATGCCCTGTATAACTGATGCATAACATTCTTACTTTTATAAAAGCAAAATACTGCAGATGCAGATGCTGAAACAAAAACAGAAAACGCTGGAAAAACTCAGCAGGTCTGACAGCATCTGTGGAGAGAGAAAAACAAAGTTAACGTTTCAAATGAAGAAGGGTCATACGGATTTGAAACGTTAACTATCCTTACTTTTATGTTCAATCCCTCTTGTAATAAAGGATTGCATTCCATTAACCTTCTTGATTAATGCTGTACCCGCACACCAACTTTTTGTGACTGATGCACGAAAACACCTAGATCCTTCTGCACCTCGGAATTCTGCAGTCATCTTCATTTAAGTAATACTCTGCTTTTTTATTCTTCCTGCCAAAATGAACTTCACATTTTCCCACATTATATTTCATCTGCCAGATTTTTGCCCACTCACTCAATTTATCTATATCTGTCTGCAAACTCTTTATGTCTTCTTCACAACATACTTTCCTACCTATCCTTATGTCATCTGCAAACTTAGCTACCATACCTTTGCTCCCCTCATCTAAGTCATTGATATAAATTGTAAAAAGTTGAGGCCTCAGCAAAGACACCTGCGGGACTCCACTAGTCCTATCTTGCCAGTCAAAGACCCATTTAAGCATACTCTCTGTTTTCTGCCAGCCAGCCAATCTTCTATCCATGCTAATGTGTTACCCCCTACACCATGAGCTTTAATTCGCTGCTATAACCTTTAATGTGGCACCTTATCAAATGTTTTCTGGAAATCTAAGTACAGCACATCTACAGACTCCCCTTTATCCACAGCACATGTTACTCATTCAAAGAACTCTAATCATTTGATTAAACATGATTTCCCTTTCACAAAACCATGCTAACTCTTCCTGATTACTTTGTGTTTTCCTAAGTGCCAGCTATAACTCCCTTAATGACTGACTCTAACACCTTACCCATGACCGACATCAAGCTAATTGGCCTATAGCTTCCTGTTTCCTGCCTTCTTCCCTCCTTGAATGGAGGGGTTATATTTATTATTTTCCAGTCTGATGGAACCTTTACAGAACCTTGGAATTTTGGAAAATTAACATCAATGCACCTACTACCTCATTAGCTACCTCTTTTAAGACCCTAGGATGAAGTCAGTCAGGACTCGGAGACTTAGCCTGCAATACCATCAGTTTGCTCAGTACCACTTCTCCAGTGATTGTAATTTCACCAAGTTCCTCTCTCACTTCCACTTCCTGATTTATAGCTATAATTGGAATGTTATTTATATTCTCTGTAGCGCAGACAGAAGCAAAATATTTGTTCATTTCCTCAGCCATTTCCTTATTATCTATTATTAACTCTGCATTCTCACTCTCTAGAGGACCAACACTTACTTTACCACCCTTTTCCTGTTTAAATACCTGTATAATTCTTGCTATCTGTTTTTATATTTCTAGCTAGCTTCGTCTCATACTCTAATTTCTTTCTTCTTATTAAACTTTTAGTCATTCCCTGCTGTTCTTTATATTCTGACCAATCATCTGTGCTGCCACTCATCTTTGCACAGTTATATGCTTTTTCCTTAAGTTTGATGATTTCCCAAACTACTTTAGTTAACCACAGTTGGTGTGTCCTCCCTTTAGAGTTTCTCTTTAGAGTAGGAATATACTTATTCAGAGTATTCTGAGAAATCCCCTTAAATTTCTACCATTGCTTCTCTATTGATTTACCCCCTAGCCTAGTACCCCAATTACCTTCAGCTAGCTCAGCTTTCATGCCCATATAGTTGCCCTTATTTACGTTTCAAATACTAGTCTTAGACCCACTCTTCTTCCTTTTGTACTGGATGTAATATTCAATCATATTGTGGTCTCTGTTACTTAGGGATGCCTTTACCCTGAGGTCATTAATTAATCCAGTTACATTACACAATATCAAGTCTAATATAACCTGCTCTCTGGCTGGTTCTGGAACATGCTGCTCTAAGAAAGCATTCTATGAATACTGGCAGAATGCACTATCTGCACAGTGAGCTGGACACTGTGCACTGGAACACAGTGGGCTAGTGTAGGTTGTACCACAGTTAATTTATTCCAGGAACCCTTTAATTTGATTATCAAGGGTGATTTGTGTGGGAAATAACACACTTTATTAACATGTTTGCTTACAGTACCATTGATTCAACTGAAATCTTTGTCGAACAGTGACATTTCACATAATCAAATACAGTAAAATCTTGATGAGTCGAATCCCAGGGGATCCACTCACAAATGTGTGTTAAGCGTAGCTCTGTGATAGCCAAGGAGACCCCATTCCCATATGACTGCATCTCTGTATAACCCGCTATGCCTACAAACGCGGTCTGTGTCAAAAACAACAGATTCCAATGCCAAATGACAACACAGTAAGACAGTAAATGTGTGAAAAAGTCTTTATTCAATTTGTCTACATCTTACAATAGCCTGACATTGTAAAAGGCCGGAGCTTTGCATTGAAAAATGTTGGGAATTAGCTCCAGAAAAGCTTTATAATCTTTTTCTGCTTAGCGTGCTGTTTTTGGAGATGATGACAGTCTGTCCTATCATCAATGCAGTCCAATATGTTTTTGGTGTTCTTGTGCTGCAGCGCAAATTCCTGGAGCCTTTGCCGCATCAGCTAGGGAAGCAGGCGGGTGAATGGGTGGGCATTCACTGGACTTTCAGGGTCATCTGCCTCCTCAGGCCTGATTGACAACACTTTTAAACTTTCTCACAGCTTCAGCCATACTCGCAGGTTTTTCATGTCATTTCAGAGGGACATCTCAATGTCAAATGATGGCTTGCCCACATGCCATGGTTTTCCACTCTTGTCTGGGCCTGACTCCACTCTTGTTGGTTGTTGCAGTCATATGACAAATTTAGACAAGTTCGGCTAATCCAGAGTGTGGAATTTTGGTGATTTGAGATTCTGCCAGAGGGCATGGTTGATGACTTTAACATAAACGGAATTTTGTTTCATCTCAGTTTTACTCGTTGCGATTTTACTATTACTCTGCTACTGATTGAATGTTATTCAAAAGTCAGAATTGACTGATTGTATTCTGTTGTTAAATTGTCCAGTGAATGTCTTTTTGATTATTTCTTAGACTGAGGTGTAAATGAGTGGAGAGTCTGTGCTGATTTAGTTGGTTTGCGATGATTCTTTAACTCTTATTCATGCCTTTGTTACCCCTAGCCTTGACTATTCCCATGCACTCCTGGCTAGCCTCCCACATTCTACCCTCTGTAAACTTGAGCTCATCAAAACTCCACCAGCCATATCATAATTAGCAGCAATTCCTGTTCCCCTATTACCCCTGTGCTTGCTGACCTACTTACTCCCAGTCAAGCAACATCCTGATTTTAAAATTCATCACCCTTGTTTTCAAATCCCTCCATCCACACTCCCCTATCTCTGTAATCTCCCCCAGCCTCACAACCCTCCAATCTGCTCTCCTCATTCTGGACTCTTGCGAATCCCTAACTTTAATTGCCCCACCTTTGCTGTCCATGCCTTCATTTGCTGAGGCCCCGAGCTCTCGAATACCCTTCCTAAACCTCTCTGTCTTTCTGCCTCACTTTCCTCCTTTAAGATGCTCCTTAAAACCTACCCCTTTGCCAAGGCTTTTGGTCACCTGTCCTAATATCTCCTTATGAGTTGCAGTCTCATACTTAGTTTTGTGAAGTGCCTTGGGACGTTTCATTACACTATATCAATTTAAATTCTTGATGTTGCTGATTGCAATAAAGACTGGCATGCAAAATCTCACCTGGTCTTAAAACACATCAGATCAATTATTTTGGGGTGTAGTGACTGTTACAGGAGCAGTTGGAGGAGGCAATTTACATGCAGCCAAGTCCCACAAACAGGAATGAGATTAATGAGTTAATATTGTTTTTATTGATTTTGAGGAAAAATGTCCAAGGCAGCAGGACAAATAATGCCATTTTTTTTTAGTATTCGCCTGAAACTAAGCTTTCAGTTTGATGGCTCATCTTGAAGACAGAATCTCCACCAGAGTGTTGCATTGGAGCCTCAGCCTGAATCAGGAGCTCAGATTCTGGAGGTGGGGCGCAACATTCTGACTCACAGGCATTAATGCTGCCAGTTTAGGGGGAAATGGTGGCATAGCGGTAATGTCACTGGACTAGTCACTGGGGACACGGGTGCAAATCCCACCACAGCAGCTGGTGGAATTTAAATTCAGTTAATAAATCTGGAATATAAAACTAGTGTCAATGATGGTGACCATGACAGCTCTCATCCTGTTGTAAAAACCCATCTGGTTCTCTAATGTCCTTTAGGGAAGGTAATCTGCTGTCCTTACCTGGTCTGATCTACATGTGACTCCAGACCTACAGCAATGTAGTTGATGCTTAACTGCCCTCTGCAATAGTTTAGCAAGCCATTCAGTTGAAGGGGTAGCTAGGGATGGGCAACAAGCCTTGCCAGCGACACCCACATCCCACAAAAGAATAAAGAAAAAAAAACAGCTCAAGCAAACTGACTATAACTGTTATTGTTGCATGCATTTATCTAACACCTTGAAGATCATAAAATGACTCAATCATTTTATACCCAAGTAATTAGGCAAAATTTGATGCCGAACTGAAGAAGGATACATTGGGTAGAATTTAATATCCTCCCCCATGGTGAGTTTGGTGGCTAGGAGTGGGTACTTAATCTGGCAGGAGGGTGGAGGGTGGTGACTACTTATCCACCACTGCCCCAATTAAGTCCTTGTCAGGGAGACCCTCCTGCCCCACCACCAATTGAGACCCGTAACTGGACAATTAATGCTGACTTAGAGGCCTCATCACGCCACTGCTCGTATTCAGCAGCTGCTGGGGGGCTTGCCATATGGGAAGCCTGAAAACCCTGTTGGGGTTCCCTGTGAACTCCCTGGGTGGGGGAAGTGCCTAATCAGGGAGCCCAGCATCTGGAAGGGTGTGCCCACTGAGAGCACCCACCCCTCCTCCCGGCCCCATCACTCACCTGTGCCTAGGCCTATTGGCACTCCTGGGCCTCGGAGGGGTGTAGTACCAGTAGCAACCATCACCTTCCCAGTTGTGCTACAGAGCAATGAAGAGCTAGCAGCCTCTGAATGGCCAGCAGCTCTTGGAGGTCAGGATTTCCAATCCACTGTGTCTCCTGCCAATGAAATTTGGGATGCTGCCAATATCCATCTGCACATGCAAACTGGTCTGTGCATGCGCAGAAATCCAAAGATGTCGCTGCTGGAACCTGCAGCCTGGAACTCAGAGTGGCAAAAGGGGAAAGAATGAGGAGAAGCAATATAGACTAACATCACAGCAACCTACAACCCACTTACATTGCTGGGATAGCGGGACAGAGTTTAGAAACAGTGACCAACACGACTGAGGTAAAATATCCCACAAGGAAAAGATTTTGCTTTCCAGTCTGCAAATCCTTCCCTTCTAGCCCCCTGTAAAATGGGTTTCCAAAATCCATCACTGCCAGCTCAGGATAGAAATTCACAACATTCTCTCCCCTGCTGCCAGGGACAGTGATGACCACACACGCGCCCTTCTGCACATTGCACCCTATATAGATGGTGGCTGTTAACCTGGGTCTACCATCAGCAAATAACTATACATGCACAGTGTTGGCAGCAAACATATCCCTTTCCAACACCAAGGTCCTAGATCCCAAGGAAGGCCTAACCTCTCCAGTTAAATGCCTGTTTGGCAATTAATTTGGCAGGGCTTCCCGAAAAGAAGTGATGAGGAGCACTCAGCGAGTGAGACCCCCATTGCCTTCATTAAATACTGACCATTAAGACAAGTGACCAAAAGCTTGGTCAAAGGGGAAAGTTTTAAGAAGTATCAAAAGCAAGAGAGAGAGAGTTAGCGAGGTGGGGAGCCTTCGAAAGGGAACTCCAGTGCTTGAGGGCTAGATGACAGTCTCATCTTCAGCTAAAGCTGGAACAAAGGAAATGCGGGAAGCACAAGAGGCCTGAGTTGGAGGAATGTCAAATTATTGGAGTGTTGTAGAACTGGAGGAGGTCACAGAGATAGGGAGGGGTGAGGCCATGGAGGGATTTGAACATGATGATGTAAATTTTCTGATAAAATGTGTGACACTCCATCATAGGAATCATGAGTTTGGTAATCACACTGATCCATCATCAAAGTTACAGCAGGAGATTGGAGACCCACAACCTCCTGAATAAATTGTACATGTTAAATGATCTTAAAGATGGTTTATGAATGCGCCCTACAGTTACATTGCCTCCTCTTTCAGCACTATTCTCTGCCTACCTTGGATCAGTGGGAACACTCCTGCTTTTGAGTCAGAAGTTCTGGGTCACACTTCAGAGACTAGGGCATGTAATCTAGGCAGACTCTTCAGTGTAGCACTCAGGGACTGTTACATTGTCAGAGATGCTACCTGATCCATTAAAGCAAAGCCCTGGTTGCCCTCTTAACTGGATGTAAAAGATGCCATGATACATTCATTAAAGAGCAGGGTGTTTCTCTCAGTGTCTAGGACAATATCAACTTCGTGGGGATTAACATTGACCAGAAACTGAACTGGGCTAACCATATAAATACTGTGGCTACAAGAGCAGGTCAGAGGCTGGGAATCCTGCGGCGAATAACTCACCTCCTGACTCCCCAAAGCCTGTCCACCATCAACAAGGCAGAAGTCAGGAGTGTGACAGAATACTCCCCACTTGCCTGGATGAGTGTAGCTCCCACAACATTCAAGAAGCTTGATACTGTCCAGGACAAAGCAGCCTCGCTTGTTGGCACCATATCCACAAACATTCACTCCCTCCACCACCAATGCACAGTAGCAGAAGTATGTACCATTTACAAGATGCACTGCAGGAATTCACCAAGGCTCCTTGAATAACACCTTCCAAACCCACGACCACTACCATCTAGAAGGACAAAGGCAGCAGACACATGGAAAAACCACAACCTGGACATTCCCCTCCAAGCCACTCACCACCCCGACTTGGAAATATATCGCCATTCCTTCACTGTCACTAAGTCAAAATCCAGGAACACCCTCCCTAACAGCACTGTGAGTGTACCTACACCACATGGACTGCAGTGGTTCAGGAAGGCAGCTCATCACCACCTTCTCAAGGGCAATTATGGATGGGCAATCAATGCTGGCCTAGCCAACAAGACCCACATCCAATGGATGAATAAAAGAAAAATTACCCTCCACCAGCACCACTAAACAGTTCAGCTCGTCACTTATCTCATTGGCCTTTCTGCCATTTTGTCGTGTGCAAATCGATTGCTAGGATTTACTGCAGAACAAGTGGCTACATTTCAAAAGCACTTTGTTGCCTCCCCTGTACTTTGGGCATCCTGAGGTGGTGACAGGTGTTATATAAATGCAAGTTCTTACTGCCAATGCCTTGGGATTCACGCACATTGCAACCATCTTCCACAGTACAAGTCGTTAGAACTAGTTTTACTTGAACTGATTCGGTGTAGTAGAAAGATGATTTGTAGCTCTACGTCACCCGTGTAAAATGACTTTCAACAGTTCTCAGTAGGAAACAGATGCTGCATTTCAGTTTTTATCGAGCACAGCATCTTTCTCCTGTAATAGTGTTTGTGTACTTCTGTCAACACTGACATTGGAAGATGTGAATAAGTCAGCAAACTGCTTTTGGCTGCTTACTAGGTAATGGAGGACAGGTAAGGTGAGTGTGATTAACTGTGGTGCATGGACAATTAAATAAAGGGAAGAATGAAAAGCAAATGGAAAGAGAATAGTATCCTTAGGCAATATAGTTTATCCCTGTTTCTTTGTCCGATAAGTTCATGAAGAGGGCTCATTAACTCAGAAGGTTTTCCAATGACTCAAAGGATTGATGAATTGCTGGGAATGGTGCTGACTATACCGAATGGGAAGATGCCCGATTCAATGGCCACTTAAGGTTGAGTTGTCTTAATTTAGATGGCATATCAGTAGGGGTACTCTCTGGACTGGGATCCAGTGGAAAGGGAGACATCAGCCCCCTCCTGGTCATGATCCAATGGCTGCCACTAGAAACTGTGTATGAGTTAATGTTGGGGATCAGGAATATCTATGTGAGGCCCATTGGTTGTAAAGCCTGCTTATACATATTGTTCAGGATGAAAATGAAGGTTGGACATTTGGGTGTGGAAGCAGAGAACAACAGGTAAACCAAAAACAGCTAACATCTTTGGAAGAGGGAGGGGACATTAAGTGAGTAAGAGGGTGCTTCAAAATGGAGGCTACCCATGGTCTCCCCCCAGCTTTCTCAAACTTTAAATAAAAAATGGACTTTGCAGCCGGGGCACAATTGTGGTGGTGGGGAACTGCTTTACAGGAGAGCCCGTGGCTGCTGTTGCACCCAGACAGGTAGGGAGGGCCTGTAAAGCTGCCTGGAGCACAGCACCCCCCCTCACCCTGGTCTGTTACCAGGAGGTAACCACCAAGCAGCTAAACTGGCTCCCACTGTCTCTGTGAACCTGGAACCTAACCAGAAAATCCCAGCTGACCTCCTTTGATTTGCCTGAATAGACTGTTAAGTACCTGACTGAACTACCTGCTCCTTGTCAGGCGGTGGGGGAGGTGGGTGGGGAGCCCTGTCACTACTCCCCTCATCCTTCCTCTGGCCCAGAGGGGGATGGAGTCAGGGAACTGGCGCTCAGGCTGGCACATAAAATTCCTCACCTGCCCAGCACTGTCGCAGCCCCCTCTGTAAGAACTAAAAGCCCAGCTCGCCATCCTTCGGTGAGATTTGAACTGAAGTCCAGTCTATCTGTCCTGGTTATTCAGGTAGATATTGCAGATGACATAACACTCTTTAAAGAGGAGCAGGAATTTCTCGCAATGCCTTGGTCATCATTCCTCCCTCAACTAACACCATCAAAACCAGTTGAGCTGTACATTTGCCACACTGCTGCTTGTGGGAATTTGCTGTACATAAAATTGCTGCTATAGTTACTCATGTAACAAGTGACCAGAAATTTCTACCTGAAGCACATAAATTATAGACTGTACTCTGTTGAGTAGAGAAGATTACGGGGTGATCTAATTGAGGGTTTTAAGATAATTACAGGATTTGGTGGGTTGGATAGAGAAAAACCATAATGCAGAACAAGAGAGCATAAAATCAGTTTAAAATTAGATCTAAGCCAATCAGGGGTGTTGTGAGAAAGCAATTCCTCACACAAAGTGTAGTGGAACTCTGGAATTCCCCCTGTTCCCCTGCCTTCTCCCGTCCCATCTCTCCCTCCCCCTCTTCCCATCTTTCTCCATCCTCCATTCCTCTCGCCCTCTCCCCCCTCTATCTATCTCACACCCCCTCTCTTCCCCTCCCCCATCTCTCCTCCTCACACCCCCTCCCCCACTCTCTTCGCCTCCCCCTTTACATCCATCCCTCCCAAAAAGCTATTGAGCCTGGAGGATCAACTAAAAACTTCAAACTGAGATTTTATTAAGCAAGGATTCTAAGGGATACAGTACAAAGGTGGGAACCAAGGCATTGGTATACAGATCAGCCATGATCTAATTGAATGGTAGGATCAGGCCCAAGGGGCTGAATAGCCAAATCCTTTTCCTGTGTTCCAAAATAAGCTACTATATAAACTAAAATATTCTGTTTTAATTAGAAAAACATGTTTAGATGTCAGTCAAATCTCAACACCATTTCTAGACCTGTAGATAGGTGAACATAATCACCAAAAACAAAACAATAGGGTAGAATTTTACATGCTACATGCTGGGAGATGGGGCCATAAAATGTGGTGAGCCATTCAAAAGTCTATTGAATTTGGTGAGACCAGAAAATCCTGTCAGTGGGGCAGGTGTGGGGTGGGGGGGTGTAAAATTCCACCCATTCTGATTGTTACAATGTTGTAAGAGTCTCTTATACTGTGATGATTGTAGTTTAACATCTGGACCAGACGCATCATCCATTTATATCAACAAACTGTTTCAACTTATAATGTTGTTCTAAACTGAGAGGCTCTAATTGAGGTTCCCAGCTTGGATTGAAAGCCTTTGTCCAAACTCATCCCCAAGGCTTGACCTTCATCAGGTTGTCTATTCTCAATTGGAACCACTGACACTACTGCCAGTCAAATGTTTCTAATTCATCAACTGGTAACCCTTAGACGCTAGGAACCTCAGGGAATTCTTTCGTTCTTTCATGTTTAACATGATTTTTGAATGTATCAGCTCATTTTGTAGAAAAATCTCTGTTCAGCACTGTAGCTGTGCTGAAGCAGCTCCCTTTATCTTCTATTAATATTACAATAATAAAATACATCTTTTAAACTTGCTCTACCCCTCTTCCTTTTCCTTCTCATTCTCCCTTGTTGTCATTCCTCTAAAAATTGCAACTTTTAGTTTGGATTGCATCATCTGCCCCAATATTTCATTGCGCAGCTTGGTGTTAAGTAGGTCAGGGAAGAGTGTCCTGCAGTCAGCATCGTGGTGAAGCAGTCTGGGAAGAGTGTCCTGCAGTCAGCATCGTGGTGAAGCAGTCCGGGAAGAGTGTCCTGCAGTCAGCATCGTGGTGAAGCAGTCTGGGAAGAGTGTCCTGCAGTCAGCATCGTGGTGAAGCAGTCCGGGAAGAGTGTCCTGCAGTCAGCATCGTGGTGAAGCAGTCCGAGAAGAGTGTCCTGCAGTCAGTTCTTGTTGAAAATAACAAGAGTGACATCACAAGACAGCGCGAGAGAGCGGCAGAGAGATCAGAACCAGCACAAGTGCGGGGAAGCTTCAAAAAGTAATGTCAGCACAAATGTGAGAGCTGATTGGTAAGTAGTGGATAAGTGTTTTCCTGTAGTTTGTTTCTCCAGTTTTTCTCCAATTTAAAATAGATTAAGCTAAGGAAAGGTAAGGGTTCTTTTTTTTTAAAGTACATAAATAATTTAATTCCTTGCGGGGAGGTTTGTTTCTCACGTGTCGGTGCAGACTCGATGGGCCGAAGGGCTTCTTCTGCACTGTGTGATTCTGTGATACTGTATTTAACTTAAAGTAAGGGTTTTTTTTTTCAACTAGAGGCATGGCAGGGCAGCTCAGTCAGGTGTTATGTACTGCCTGCGACATGTGGGAAGTCCTAGACACTCCTTGTGCTCTGACTCACCGTGTGTGCAGGAAGTGCCACCAGCTGCAGCTACTTGAGCTCCGGGTTTCGGAACTTGAGTAGCAGCAGGAGGCACCGAGGTGCATCCGTGAGGCTGAAAGTTTTATAGATAGCGTGTTTTTAGATGTGGTCACCCCACAGCTTACGGAAGTGCAGACAGGGAGGGAATGGGTGACCATCGGTCAGAAGAAAGGTGTCGGGCAGGTAGTCAGGAAATCCCCAGGGTGCATCTCGCTCGAGAACTATTTTTCTGTGTTGGAAAACGGTGAGAGTGATGGTTCCTCTGGGGAGTGTAGCCACACTCATGGCACTGTGAGTGGCTCAGCTGCACAGGGGGGAGGAAAAAAAGGGGAAGAGCAATAGTGGTAGGAGACTTGATAGTAAGGGGAACAGGCAGGTGTTTCTGCGGCCATAGACGTGACTCCAGGATGGTATGTTGCCTCCCTGGTGCTAGGATCAAGGATGTCATTGAATGGCTGCAGGTCATTCTAAAGGGGGAGGGCAAACAGACAGAGATTGTGGTACATATTGGTACCAGTGACATAGGTAGAAAGAGGGTTGTGGTCCTGCAAGCAGAATTTAGGGAGTTAGGAACCAGATTAAAAAACAGGACTTCAAAGGTAGTAATCTCCGGATTACTTCCGGTGCCACGCGCTAGTGAGTATAGAAATAGTAGGTTATCCAGATGAATGCATGGCTGGAGAGATGGTACAGGAGGGAGAGCTTTAGATTTCTGGGACATTGGGACTGTTTCTCGGGGTGGTGGGACCCGTAAAAGGCGGACGGGTTGTACCTGAACCGGAATGGGACCATCATCCTTGCGGTGAAGTTTGCTAGTGCTGTTGGGGAGGGTTTAAACTAATTTGGCAGGGGGATGGGATCCTGAGAGGAGGTTCAGCAGGGGATGCACAGCCAAAATTAGAAGAGAGAGCAAGTGAGTCTGAAAGGCATAGAAATTATAGACTAGTTAAGGCACAAGGGAGTTTGTCAATGTTGGATGGTATTTATTTTAATGCAAGGAGTCTGACAAATAAGGCAGATGAGTTGAGGGCACAAATTAACACATGGAAGTATGATGTCATTGCTGTCACAGAGACATGGCTGAGAGAGGGGTAGGATTGGCAGCTCAATAGTCCAGGATATAGGGTTTTCAGGTGAGACAGGGATGGAGGTAAAAGAGGAGGGGGTATCGCAATATTGATCAAGGAATCAATTACAGCAGTAAGGAGGGATGACATCTCCGAAGGCTCCTCAAATGAAGCCATATGAGTAGAATTGAAAAACAAAAAAGGAACAATCACTTTGCTGGGACTGTACTATAGGTCCCCAAATAGTTAGAGAGAAGTTGAAGAGCAGATATTGCCTGAAAAATGCAAATTTCAGAGAAGTGTAAAAATAATAGGGTAGTAATTGTGGGGGATTTCAACTTCCCCAATATTAACTGGGTTAGTCGTAGTGTGATAGGTTTAGAGGGAGCAGAATTCTTAAAATGCATCCAGGAGAGCTTTTTAAGCCAGTACGCAGAAGGTCCTACAGGAGAGGGGGCGGTCCTGGACTTAATTTTAGGGAATGAAGCCGGGCAAGTGCTAGAGTTATCAGTGGGGGAGCATTTTTCAGATAGTCATCATAACTCCATTAGATTCGAAGTTGCTATGGAAGAGGACAGGATGGGCCAGAATGCAGAGTTCTAAATTGGGGGAAGGCCGATTTTAATAAGATCAGATATGATTTGGCCAGAGTGGACTGGGCTACTTTTGGTAAATCTGTGTCAGAGCAGTGGGACTCATTCAAGAAGGAAATAGGGGAGAGTACAGGGCCAACATATTCCAGGAAAGACAAATCCAGGGAACACTGGATGTCGAGGGATATACAAGATTGGATAAAGAGAAAAAGGCTTATAGCAGATACCGAGGGCTCAAAACAGTGGAAGCCCTAGAGGAGTATAGAATGTAGGAGGGCATCTTAAAAAGGAAATTAGGAGGGCAAAAAGGGGGCATCAAAAAACATTGGCAGGTAAAATAAAGGAAAATCCAAAGTTATTTTACAAGTACATTAAGAGTAAGAGGATAACTAGGGAAAGAGTAGGGCCCAGTAGGACTATAGTGGTAATTTGTGTGTGGAGCCGGAAGACATAGGTCGGATTCTAAATGAATACTTTGTGTCGGTGTTCACAAGTGAGAGGGACGACGTGAGTATGGAAATCAGGCAGAAGGACCGTGATATAATTAAAGAAATTAGCATAGAAAGTGAGGAGGTTCTAAGTGGTCTGGCAGGCTTAAAAGTAGATAAATCTCCAGGCCCAGATGAAATGTATCCCTGCATGTTGAGTGAGGCAAGGGAGGAGATAGCAGGGGTGCTGGCAATAATTTTCAATATCTCTCTGGCCATAGGAGAGGTTCCAGAGGACTAGAGGACAGCCAATGTGGTATTGTTATTCAAGAAGGGAGGAAGGGATAAACCAGGGAACTACAGGCCAGTCAGTCTAACCTCAGTGGTGGGAAACTATTGGAAGCAATTCTGAGGGACAGAATGAATCTACACTTGGAGAGGCAGGGATTAATCAAGGATAGTCAGCATGGTTTTGTTTAGGGGAGGTCATGTCTGACCAATTTGATTGAATTTTTCGAAGAGCTGACCAGGTGACCAGATGAGGGCAATGCATTTGATGTAGTCTACTTGGACTTCAGCAAGGCTTTCGATAAGGTCCCGCATGGAAGACTGATAATGAAGGTAAGAGCCCATGGGATCGAAGGCAATTTGGCAAACTGGGTCCAGAATTGGCTGAGTGGCAGAAAGCAGAGGTGATGGTCAAGGGGTGTTTTTGTGACTGGTTGCCTGTGTCCAGTGGGTTTCCACAGCAATCGCTGTTGGGTCCCTTGCTGTTTGTGGTACATATAAACAATTTAGACTTGAACGTAGGAGTGTTAATCAGTAAGTTCGCGGATGACATGAAAATTGGTGGGGTGGTAAATAGTGAGGAGGATAGCCTTAGATTACAGGAGGATATAGACGGGCTGGTCAAATGGGCTGATCAGTGGCATATGGAATTTAATCCAGATAAGCGTGAGGTGATACACTTGGGCAGGACAAAGAAGGCACAGGAATACAGGATGAATGGTAGGGCCCTGGGAAGTACCGAGGATAAAGGGACCTTGGTGTGCATGTCCACTGGTCCCTTAGGGTAAAGGGACAGGTAGATAAAGTGCTTAAGAAGGCATGTGGGATAATTGCCTTTATTAGCTGAGGCATAGAATATAAGAGCAGGGAGGTTATGCTGGAACTGTATAAAACGCTGGTTAGGACACAGCTAGAGTTTTGCATGCAGTTCTGGAATCCACAGTATAGGAAGGATGTGATTGCACTAGAGAGAGTGCAGAGGAAATTTACCAGGATGTTGCCTGGGCTGGAGTGTTTTAGTTATGAGGAGAGTTTGGATAGACTCGGGTTATTTTCCCTGGAGCAGAGGAGATTGAGGGGGGACATGATTGAGGCATATAAAATTATGAGGGGCATAAATAGGGTAGACAGGAAAGAACTGTTTCCCTTGGTCAGGGTGGGGGGGATCAATAACCAGGAGACATAGATTTAAGGTAAGGGGCTGAAGGTTTAGAGGGGATGTGAGGAAGAATTTTTTCACCCAGAGGGTGTTGGGAATCTGGAACTCACTGCCCGAAAGGGTGGTAGAGGCAGAAATCCTCATAACATTTAAGAAGTATTTGGATGTGCACTTGCGATGCCATGGCATACAAGGCTTTGGGCCTAGTGCTGGAAAATGAGATTAGAATAGTTAGGTACTTATTTGACCAGTGCAGACTTGATGGGCCAAAGAGCCTTTTTCTGTGCTGTAGACCTCTATGTCTCTATAGCTCTGAGAGTATGACAGCTCTGAAGAAGTCATGCGGACTCAAAACATAAACTCTGTTTCTCTCTCCATAGATGCTGTCAGGCCTGCTGAGCTTTTCCAGCATTTTCGGTTTTTATTTGGTGTTAAATATTGTTTGCTAGCACTCTTGTGAAGTAACTGCTAACATTAAAGATGCTATATAAATGCAAGTGGTTGTTGGAGGAATAGCTCTCACCAATATTTAACTTCCATTTTACACTTTTCCTTATTCATTTTATGTTTAAATGTAAGACTTCCTCTTATATGATAAAAATAGTTTTTTGGTAGTGCAAAATTTGAATATTGCTGAAAAACAGACATGCTATCGAAGCTTTTCATTTTGCACTCATCAGGACACATTTGCAAGAATATCAATTGTAAAGGGAACAACAGTTTATACTGCACGACAACTTGCCAACCAGTCAGCACTCTCTTCTCATGCAGTATAAATTGTTCCATTTACAATTGTTATTCTCAAAAATCTGTCCTGATGAGTGCAAGGTGAGAAGCTTTGACAGCATGTCTCTATTTTTCAGTGGTAAATGATAAAAATTCACCACCCACTAATCTCCAGCAACTCATTCAACTTGGTTATGGCCAAAATCCAGTTACAAAGCCTGTATTTTTTTTTCAATCCATCAGAGGCCCAATCATGAAAGCTTGACTTTGCAATGGTACCTGAAGAAGCAAGTCAACTATTCAATCCTTTCCAGGCTGATATTTGAATGCCAAAGTATCAGAAGGGACAACTGGGGTAAAATGTCAACTCTCCTGTTACTGGGAGTTAGGGTTAGATTTAGGGAACCTCATTCATTGGCATTGCAAGTGGAAAATCCAGCTCACAGCTCCTGCAAATTTCTAAAATGCACTGCATCAGGAAAGCCAAGTCAGAGAATGACCTTGGTACTCTGGAAGTATGTTACCTCTGAATTGAACCATGCTGCTCTGCACCTCAGGAAGAATATATTGGCCATGGAGGGAGTGCAGAGCAGATTCAACCAGAATGATATCAGGGCTAAATGGTTAAATTATGAAATTAAGTTGCATGGAATAGGCTGGTATTCCCTTGAGTATAGAAGATTAAGGGGTGATCAGAATGAAGTGTTTAACATGATCAAAGGATTTGATAGGGAGGTTAGAAAGAAAGTAATCCCTTGAGTGAGGCAGGTCCAGGACAACCTGAAAATTAGAGCTAGCTTTTTGAGGGGCGATATCAGGAAGTATTTCTTCACACAAAGCATGATGGAAAACTGGAACTTTCTTTCTCAAACTGCTGTCGACACTCAGTTAGTTGAAAACTTTAAAACTGATATTTTTTCTGTTATGAAAGCCTTTTTAGGGTTATGGAATGAAGGTGGCTTGATCGAGTTAAGATACATATCAGCCGTAAACTAATCGGTGGTACAGGCTCAAGAGGCTGAATGGACTTCTCCTATTCCTTGAGTACCTGTGTTTAATGATAGAGGAAACTACTTTTTTTGCCCTTGAAGCAGGTAAAGCTCAACCTACTTGCATCCTCCAACTAATTCTTCACTTGGTAGTGCTTATTTGCATGTGCATGTTCAGGTCTTGGGAACAAGCTGCAGCCAGTCTGTTTTCTTTCTAGCATTGGAAATTCAAGGCTTGTTTGGTTCTTCAGCAAGTCTGCATCATGCAGGTTGCATTTACCCTGCAGATGACACTGGTGTCAAGAGGCTAACTCTTCAATTTACTGATATTTGACATTGGTATAGTGCCACAGCTCATACTAGAGTGAGGCTAAATGTTCAATATAACTGGGACATTATTATCACACGGAATGCTACCAATCACCATTCTTCATTCTACTAGGAAGGTTTAGCTGGTCATAAAAGATTCTTATAGAAATAACTATTCCCTACAGACTGTCCTGTGGCTATAACTCAAGCTTACCACTGTTAAAGCTGCCAAGCAATCTTTACAGTCTAATGAACATTCTCTCCCTGCCACATCTGCATTGAAGGCGATGCAAAACTGGAATAGCAGAGAATTGGTTGAGGATTTGACTAGGAAATTAAAACATTGGAGCATCAAATTGGCAGGAGGTTAAGAGGAACAAAACAGTAATGTGGGTGGGAGGAATTTTATATTAATATAAATAATTTACATGCAAGTATTTTGGTTGATGGTGATTGGAGAGTTTGAAAGGCGTTAGGGCAAAGGAATAAAATGTGATGATGAACAAACAAACATGTGAAACCGATGAGCAGGAAAAGACCATTTGGTCCATCGAGCCTCTTGGATACTGGTGTAGAACCCCAGGACAGATGGGAGAGTAAGCATGCAATGTTTTTGCACATCAGGGAGATCTGCATTGAGACGAGTGTTGAACATGGACATATAATGACATGGACACTGACTACACTTAAAGCAACACAATAACTGGAAGTTGTGTTAGATTGTTTTGGGTGGCAAACATCAGAGGCTGCTGGGGACATAATTGTGGGAGTTTGGCCAGGTTATGTGGTAACTAAAATTAATGTTGCGATATACCTAGAATCCAACTAACACCATAACATTAGTTTTAATATAATTGATCTAGACAGGGACAAAGCAGTGAAATTTGGGGGCATAATTTTTTTAAAAATTAAAATTAGGAGTAAGTAGGTGATTTATTCAGAACTATCAGCCACAAAGGGTAAACAATGTTTGCAGGAAAGATGTTGGAATGCGACAGTATAAATTATGCAAAAGACAACTAGCTTTTCTCTGTTAGGCAAGGCTATCAAAGATTGTAGATGGAATTATTTACGGATCAGCCTCTGAATGGCAGAACAGGTTCAGTGAAGCTCCTGTTCCCTTGAAAACTGGACCTCTGAAGAAAGAGAGGATAGGGCAACATGATAGGAAGACTGGGTGACATCAACCAAAGGACCAAAAGGCCATTCTGGGCTCTCAATGTTCCCACGGTTTTGAAGTTATGCTTTGGGATATTTATCTAGGCAACTTCTTGTCTGCATATGGGGCTCTTTTATCTACCCTGTTACCAGAGACGTTAATCCACTTGCATTGCTGAAGGCTCGATAAACTGAAGGCACACAATTAAGGTGATTAGCAAAGGAGCCAAGGCAGCATGGGAAGAAATCTTTTTAAGCAACCAGTGGTTAGAATTTATAATGCACTGCCTGAGTGATGGATGCAAAGTCATTAATAGCCCTCAAAAGGAATCACAGAATCTTACAGAAGGAGTCCGTTCGGCCCATCTTATTGGATAAACACCTGAAGGAGAAAAAAAATGAAAGATTATGGGGAAAAAGCAGGGAATGGAAACAACTGGATTGCTCTTTGAAAGAGTTCTCACAGATTCAATAGGTTGAAAGGTCTTCTATTCTATAAATTCTGTTTTGTAATTGGATGCCAAACTTACCTTACTGTACCTCTCTATCTCCTCTTCCTTCACAAATGCATCTAGTTGCTTCATGAACCCATTCATACTATTTGCTTTAGTGGCTATCCCTGGTAATAACTTGCAACACAATTTCAAGGACATGGAGTCAATTTGTACCTTCATTTGTATCGTGCCTTTCTGAAAATGAGGGTTCAGCTTTCAGCTGAACTGAACATTCATCTCCTGTTGACTGAAGTCTGAGATCAGATCGACACTGACAGCAACTCATTTTCACTTGTAACCCGCAACAGCATTTTGTCAGCTCCCAAGATGACTATCTATTATACCACCTGCTAAACTGAGTGCTTTTCTTGGAATTGAAAGGTGGAATTGACACTTTATAGTATAAAAAATAATGGAGTCTCTCTCTTCCTCTATAACACATGATGATCCCAATTGTAGATTTAATCATACATGTATTTCCTGGCTGTTAAACAGAAGACTCTTCATTATCATTAGTAGGAGTAAATATTGATATATTCCTAAATTTTAGGGTTTTGGAAGGAATTGATAGGGTAGATAGAGAAAAGGGTATTTCTGTTGATGGGGAGTTTAGGACAATGAGCTATAACCTTAAAACTAGAGCCAGGCTATTCAGGAGAGAAGTAAGGAAACATTTATTCATGTTAAGATTTGTAGAGGTGCAGAACTCTGTCTCAAAAAGTGGTAGCTGTGAGCTTGATTAATAATTTTAAGTCTGAGATGGATAGATTTTGCTGGACAAGGGTATAAAAGGATATGGAGCTAAAGCGGGTGGATGGAGTTAACATACAGATCGGCCATTATCTCACTGAATAGTAGAACAGGCTCCAGATGCTGAATGACTGACTCATGTTGTTATGTTAACTGCTACAGATTATTTACTCTCTATTTATTTATTCTTTACCCATTAACTAATTATTTATTTATTTTGTTTATTATTTATTATTTGCTTTATTTATTACTTAATTATTCGTTATTACCTATTTGCTTATTTAGTTTATTTTTATCTACCCTGTATTTATTTATTACTACTATAGGTTATTTTCTACTTATCTGTGCCTCTTATGAACAGAAGGGTGACTCAAAAGCATTGACCTGCTCTGTTCCAATTTCAATAGAACAATAGGGGGAAGAAATTTGCACTGAGTGGGTGGACACATGCTCAACCAACTCAAGCGTAAAATGACGCGTGATGACATCGGGCGAGCTTCCTGACGTCATTGAGCATTCATGTGATATTTCGGTTGGCTGCATGCCCGCCAACAATTAACAGGCCTATTAAGGCCATTAAAGTTCTAATTGGATGACATTTTTTGCTCCCCCATTGGCGGGCAGGCGAAAAAGCCAAGCGGCCTTTGGATTTTTAGGAAACCTCAACCAAGGTGGGGTGAGGTTTCCAAAAGCAATTAAAAATTAAATAAAAATGTTTTAAATTCATTCATAACATGTCCCTGCTCATGAGATAAAGTCACATTGTTTTTAACATTGCTAACTTTTTTATTTTTAATATTATAAATCTTCTGCTTTTTTTTTATTCATTCATGAGATGTGGGCATCGCTGGCTCAGCCAGCATTTATTGTCCACCCCAATTGCCTTGTTCGGGGGGATTTAAGAGTCAACTACATTGCTGTGGATCTGGAGTCACATGTAGGCCAGACCAGGTAAGGACTGCAGATTTCCTTCCCTAAAGGATATTGGTGAACCAAATGGATTTTTACAACAATCAGCAACAGTTTCATGGTCATCATCAGACTTTTAATTCCAGATTTTTATTAAATTCAAATTTCACCAATTGCCATGGTGGGATTTGAACCCAGGTCCCCATAGAATTACCCTGGGTCTCTGGAATACTAGTCCAGTGACAATACCACAATGGCACTACCTCCCACAGCTTTCAGTGCATGCACTCTTAAGCATGCATGAACCTCCGCGCTCGACCTCCTCCTGTCCCCACCCCGTAAGCACTCAGCGTTAACAGTGCGCATATCACGCTGGCTGGCCGCTAATTGGCCAGTCAGCGTGAAATTACGGTTGGGGCCCGATCATGGGCAGTGGTTGACTTCACCCAGCCACTCCGCCCACCCAATGTAAACTGGATATGTATTAATGTAGTAAAAACTGGGTGGGATGTAGACCTGGTCAGCACACTGATCGGTCTCTATCACATGGTGTGTGAGTGAACTTCCCTGTCACTCAGCACCGGGCCAAATAGACCAAGAGATTCCAGGTGTTATGTCCAACTCTGTGCTCAGTTAGGGGGTTTCAAGCCACTTTAGTAGTGTTGGCACGGGTTGGTTGGGCAGGGAGATGGGGTGGCGATTGTACTGTGATTAGCTTCAGATTCCACTGAGCAAAGGAAGGAAATATGCAGCAGATGACTCTACTCCTGTTGGCCATTCAGGAATTGTCCCTAGAAAGTACCACATGTGCATTACAGAAGGTGGTAGAACTGTGGAATTCTCTGCCCCAAAAAGTTTTGTATGCCGTGACAACTGGAATTTGCTAGAGTGGGTTTGATAGATTTTTGTTAGGTAAGTGTATCAAGAAATAATGGAGCAGAGGTGAGGAAATGGAGCTGAGGTGCAGATCAACAGCAACAACAACTTGCATTTATATAGTACCTGTAACAAAGTAACACCTCCCAGGCCACTTTGCAGGAGGGTTACTAATAAAAGAATTAACGTTAGGCCAGATAAGGAGATATGTTCAAACATGTTCAAACATGTTCAAAACCTTGGCCAAAGATGTAGATCTTACTGAGTGTCTTAGAGGATGATGGAGAGGTTTACTGAGGACATCCAGAGCCTTGACAGCTGAAGGCCAACGGCAGAGTGATGGAAATAGGGGAATGCACAAGAGGCCGGAATTGATGGAAGGCAAAGAGCTTGGAGCGGCGTAGGACAGGAGAAGATCACAGAGAACAGGGAGGGGGGGTGGGTGGGTGGCGGGCGGCTGTGTTGGGGGGGTGCGAGGCCATGGTTGGATTTGAAAATAAAGATTTAAAAATCGACGTGTTGTCACTGGGAGCAAATGTAAAAAAGATTCCATGACCATCTAGGATCTGATTGAATGGTGGAACAGGTCTGAAGGGCTGAATAGCCTACTCCTGGTGTTCTTGCACTCCTATGATGATAGAATTGGGTTTTGCTGTGAGAAAGGAAGGAAGAAACTTATGAATGAATTGATATAGCCCCCTTCATAACATCAGATGATTCCAAATGTTCCTTAAAAGCAATGAAGCACTTTGAATTGTAGGAAAAGAGTTCAGGGACTGGCGAATAATGTAAAAAGTAGACAGTACATAGAATTTAGGCAGAACTATTTCTCACACAGCATAAACAATATAGCATTAGGTTGCCAGGGAAGGCCACTGAAACTAGAGATCAAATTTGCAACCTCCTAGGTTTTTTAATCCGTCAAAACTCATTGGGTGGGATTTTCTGGCCCCGCCCACACCAATGCCCACTGTTGGAGGAACCAGAAAATCTCAGCCATTGTTTCAGCTTAATGTTGACGGACAAGTAGTTGGGTGAGGTAACAGAGGACATTTAATGCCTCAGAATGAATTGGCATGTTCAAAAGAAATCCCTGTACTACATTGGTTTTAATGTGTGTCATTCTCTATTATCACGCTGCACAATTCCCATGTTACCACCACAGTTGCTCCTGTAATATATTTTTTCAGTGTTCAACACAGCTAATTATTTAGAGCTTCCTTGTGATATTAGCTGGCATTTTTGGAACCATTCACGTAAGCTTCTTTATTTTAGCCTCATTAGATGGTTGCATAAATGGTCTCAGGGCCTACTTTGCAAGAAACGAGCTTTTTAACATTGCAAGTTCCAACAGCCATTCAGCTGCATTGTGAAATAAACAATAGCTAAAAGTCATGAAAGAGTTTTGTATGTTAGGATTTCAAGGGCAGAATATTAAGCTCGGCGTGTGGGTGCGCACCCGACACGTCCAAGCATAAAGTGATGCACAATGATGTTGGGCGTGCGTCCTGATGTCATCGCGCACTCGCACGATATTTCATTTGGCGGGTAAGCACCAGAGTCAGCTGCGCGCCCGCCGATAATTAGAAAACCTATTAAGGGCATTAACAATCTAACTAAATTCAAATCTACACTGCCCATCCAACCTTGGCGGACAGGTGAAAAGGCCAAGCAGCATTTACATTTTTTAGGAAACCTCATCCATGCGGGGGATGAGGTTTCCTAAAGCAAATAAACATTAAATAAAAACTTTGGAATTTTGGAATTAAAAACGTGCTTTATTAAATTTTTACTGTCTTTATTAATTTTTTTAAACAGCATTTCAAACTGCCTCAGTGAGATTGGAGCGCTCTATCATGTGCCATGCCCGCTCTCCCTCCTCCCCCCGCCCGCACAGGTAGCGCTCAGCACTGCCCCTCGTGATCCACACAGGGCGGGCCTTAATTGGCCCACCCAAATGAAATCGCGGTGCGGAGCTGATCACGGGCGGCGGTTGGCTTTCAGACCGCCCCCTGCCCACCCCCTGCCCACCTCCGCCGAGCAACCCCGCCAAGGGCAAAATCCTGCCCCAAGTTTTCAAGCTTTCTTTTCATGAGTCACCTTCCTGTTAGAATTTGTGCTTGATACTGTTTCCATTGAACATTGCACAGCCCTTCTGCCACTGATTTTAGTTTCTGCTTCTATCCATCACTGGCCTGCCTGTTCCTTCAATTACCACACTGGAGCTGATGAAGAGTGTGAAAGATGCTGTACAAAAGAATAAATAAATTATTTTCTTTCTTGGGATCTAATGTTACTATAACAAACTGTAAAATTGTGGGTGACTTTGGTGCATAATCATGGGTGCATAAAAACCTTTAATTTGGGCAGACACCAAGTAGACAAGGGTCAGGCATAACTTCTCTCTGACCTGAAAATTGCTGAAAAGAGAGACATGTTGCTGAAGCTTTTCATCTTGCACTCATCATGACAAACACAAGAACACCTAATTTCAAAGAGAACAACAATTTACACTACAGGAGAAAAGGAAGCTGATTGGTTGGCATTCTGACTCTGATTGACTGAGACATAGCCATGAGAAAGCAACATGGGGCTATGGCAATGCCTTGGCCAATCAGAGACGACTTGCCAATCAATCAGGGGTCCCAGGGAGAGCTTCCCCACATTTCCAATAATTGTGCAATCTTTTATGTCCACCTGAAAGGGCAGATGGGGCCTCCCCTCTTGTTTCCACACTTACTCAGCTGTGGGCTTTGCTAGCTACAATTTATTAAATTTAAACAGGCTTTGTAAGGGCTGAAGTACACTTTGGAAGTATTAGCAGTCTTTTTAAAATCTACCAACGCCTTCATGGCTTACATCTCAAAGGGTCGTGAATCTGTGGAACTCATTACCTCAGAGTGCAGTGGATGCCGGGACGCTGAATAAACTTAAGGAGGAGATAGACAGATTTTTAATTAGTAACGGGTTGAATGGTAATGGGGAGAGGGCAGAAAATTGAGTTGAGGCCGAAATGAGATCCAGCCATGATCGTAATGAATGCCAGGGCAGGCTCGAGAGGCTGAATTGCTTACTCCTGCTCCTAGTTCTTATGTTCTTATGTTACCTGTAAGTGCCCCTTTAAGTATACTCATGGGGCGGAATTTTACAGCGGCGGGATTTTACATTCCCGCCAAAGTCAATGGAGTTTGGAATAACTTACCGTCTATTACGGCCCCGTCTCTGCCACTATATGGTTGTAAAATTTCCGCCATGATCCCTTTTAAGACTTGCTTACACGTGATTTCCTGCCTCCTCCTTGATCCAGATGACATTATGCACAATATAAGTAAAGCTAACCATTCCAAATAAGGCCTTATTGAAAAGTCTACTCCTGTTGCTTCTGAAGCAACACGCCAAATAAAATTAAACTTCTTGTCTGGTTGCTACTATTAGCTTCAATTTTCCTACAGTAAACAGTCAAAGAATATTAAAAATAAAATCAGCCCTGGTTCCTGCTCCTGATGGCTGCTCAGTAATCCCTGCTGGGAAGTGCAATATGGGGACTGTGAAGTTCACTGCAGTTCAATAGCCAACACTCACCCTTTGGACTGATGCATTAAGATTGACTATTTGGGGCCTGTATGGGGAGGCTTCTAATACCTGTAGAACCAAATTGCAGCAAGAGTCAACATCTTCAGGAGACAAAGATGGGAAATTGGTTTGGGGGTGGGGTGGATAAATTGGCAATTATAATGTCCGGTGGACAGAGAGATGATACCTGAAACGAGCCTATTCTGCAGGAAGAAATTGGAGGAGAAATGGGCAAAATGTAATAGCATTTTTGGACAGCAAATTCCAAATACATGGACAAAACAAAACCTATTCTAATTGAAATGAGCAATGTCCGGCAGATGGAAAAGGAGGCAGCTGCGGGGCACAATATACTGATTATATCTTCCACAAGATCATTTCTCCTTTCAAACAAATTGCACTGACACTTAATGGACCAAGTTTGACCAGGGGAGACAGGAAGATGATTGATGACTGAAAAGTGCCATGTATTTCTTTTCAGTTTGTAGAGACTTGATGGCTTGCGCAAAGTGCTGGCAGCTGTTAACTGCTAGAGCATTCCGCATGGGAGAATCATTCAGTAATCCATTGATCTGGAATTTCTTCCCTTTCTTGCTTTTGTTTTGCTGTGATTTGGGTGTTTGTTTTGCTGAACGCCTCTGTTCTGTGAGGCCCGGCGCTTCCAGTTGCACGCCATTTTAACTCTTCGCTGAACTCCCACTCTGAACTCTCTGTCCTTGACTGTTCCTACACCGACCTAGTGAAGCTCAACAGAAGGTCAACAGACAACATCATATCTTTCAACTAGGCACTTTACAATCTTTTCGATGTCAACATCGAGTTCGGCTATTTCAGATCACAAGCACTGCTCCCATTATTTTGGACAGCTGGTAACCTGCTAATGATTCTGCTGTTCATTTAATCTCTCCATGCTATCTAAGAACTTTCCTCCCTTTACACCTTTTTTCCCTGCCTCTGTACTCACTTAAAGCCTGATGCACCTCTAACATTTTCCAGTTTTGACGAAAGGTCATTGACCTGAAACGTCAACTCTGGGCAGGATCTTCCCCCCGTCAGGGTAGGGGTGGGGGTGGGGGGTTGTGCGGGAGCAGGCCCCAGTGGATGAGATCCCGATCGGTGCCTCTGGTCGTGGGCGCGCCGCTATTTTACGTGGGCAGTAAGGCCCACCCAGAGTGATGTCTGCTATAAAGCGCTGTGCGCTCCCTGTCTGGGCTGGGGGGTGGGGGTGGGGGGGGCGGTGGTGAGCAGGTCTGTGAGCGCTTTTGCACATGCGTGAAAGAGCCCACAGGTCTCCCTGAGACAAAGTGCTGCCCATGGATGAGGTCTCATGTTTCTTTCAGAAGCCCACCTGGGCTCCCGGCCTTCCTGCCAACCTTAAGGTTGGACGGGCAAGTCCATTGATTACTTCAATTACTTCTTTAAAGGCCTTAAGTGGCCATTGACAGGTCGGCAGGAGGGCAGCCAACTCGGCTCAGCACGCGCGGCCTGAAAATATAAATGACGCGGGGTGACAGCAGGACACATGCCCAACGTCACCCCTCATCATTTTACATATCGGTGAGCGGGCCCCACCCACGCTCGCCAACCTAAAAATTCACCCCTCTGTTTCTCTCTCTACAAGTGCTGCCTGGTCTGCTGAGTATTTCTGTCATTTTCTGTTTATATTTGTTGTTTCTTACATTGCTTTCCTAGCCCCATCTTCCAGGTGGTCTTTTTGACACTTCTGCACTGCTTTTGACTCATCAATAATCTTGATGTTCTTCCATTCTCTAAGACGAATTAAAAACTGCCTCTTTTGTCAGCTTTCCTGCCTGTTAATCTTGTGTGTTGATCTCACAGTTCCAAATCTTAAAATTTCATTTCATTTTTTCAATACATTTATCTTGGCATTAGTGACAGAGCCAGGGTTATTTTTCTTATCTGTTGTTAACCTAAATTTAAAAAATCAATATTTCCTCATGTACAGTAATGAAGGTTCAATATAAGGATGAGGAGGAAATTAAACATCAGCGGAAAGTTAGTATTCAATTAAATTTTGCCTATTTTTCCTCCAATTTCTTCCTGCAGAATAGATTCAGTTCAGGTGTAATCTCTCTGATAAAGATGCTGTTGAGGTTCACTGTCCTGTGTGGTCGAATGCTCTCGAATTGTGCAGGAGATCAGTTTTGACAGGAGAATATGCAAAGAAAGTTGAGAAGAATGATTCCCAGCCAGAGATCATTGAGCTGTGGGGATAGATAGGAAGTATTGTGTTTGTATTTGTTGAAAATATTGAGATTTACAAGGAATCCAATCCAGGTATTTGTGATTATGTTCAAATCTGCGCATTGCACTTTAGGAAGGACATGAAGGCTTTGGAGAGCGTACAGAGAGATTTAATAGAATGTTTCAATGGATAGGTATTACTATTAGGTGGATTGACTGGAGGAGCTGCAGATGTTCTCCTTAGAGTAGAGAGACCAGGAGAAGATTGGGTAGAGATCTTCAAAACCACAAAGGATTTAAATAGAGCAAATAAAGATAAACTGTTTCCAGT
The DNA here is from genome assembly GCF_017639515.1 of Carcharodon carcharias. NCBI lineage: Eukaryota > Metazoa > Chordata > Chondrichthyes > Lamniformes > Lamnidae > Carcharodon > Carcharodon carcharias. The sequence continues at coordinate 18,755,882 of NC_054491.1, forward strand.
GGCTGAAGGGTTGACAACTGGTAAAAGTACCAAAGGCAACATGAGGAAACAGTTTATTTATGGAAAATAGTGTTTGGAACGCAATAACACAAGCCATAGGAGCAGGAGTAGACCACATGGCCTGTTAAGCCTGCTCTGCCATTCAATATGATCATAACTGATCAACTCCACTTTCTTGCCTGTTCTCCATATCACCTGATTCCCTGAGAGACCAAAAATCTGAATATCTCAGCATTAAATGTCTTCAATGATGCATCCACTGCCTCCTAGGGTAGAGGTTTCCAAAGATTCACCATTAATGAAGTAATTTCTCCTCATCTCATTCCTAAATGATTGGCTCCTTTTCTTGAGACTGTGTCCCTGTGGTTTTAGATACTCCAACAATCTCTCAGCATCTACCCTGTCAAGCCCCTTCAGAATCTTGTGTTTTTAAATGAGATCGCCTCTTATTTGTCTAAACTCCTGAGAATCTAAGACCAATTTACTTAACCTTTCATCAGGGGGCAACTCCCTCATCCCAGAGACCAATTTAGTGAACTTTTGCTGTACCGCCTCCAATGCAAGTATATCCTTTCTTAAATGTGGAGACCAAAACTGCACACAGTACTCGAAATGTGGCCTCACTAAAACCCTGTGCAACTGTAGCAGGACTTCTTTATTCCTGCACTCCAATCCCCTTGTAATAAAGGCCAACCTTTGCCTTCCTAATTGCTTGCTGTACTTGCAAGCTAACTTTCTGCATTCCTCATACGAGCACACCCAAACCCCTTTGAATATCAACACTCACAAGTTTCACACCTTTTAAAAAACAATCTGCTTTTCCATTCTTACGGCCAAAGTGAATAACCTCACACTTCCCCACATTATACTCTGTCTGCCATCTTGACTCACTCACTTAATCTGTCTATATCTCTTTGCAGCCATTTCCATATCCTCCCCACAGCTTATCTTTCCACCTAGCTTTGTATCGTCAGAAAACTTAGATACATTACTCTTCATTTAAGTCATTAATATTAGATTGTAAACCGATACCCTAGCACTGATCCTTGCGGCACTCCACTATTCACTGCCTGCCAACTTGAAAATGCCCCATTTATGCCCATGCTCTGTTTCCAGTCAGTTAACCAATCCTCTACAAAAACAGAATTACCTGGAAAAACTCAGCAGGTCTGGCAGCATCGGCGGAGAAGAAAAGAGTTGACGTTTCGAGTCCTCATGACCCTTCGACAGAACTTGAGTTTGAGTCCAAGAAAGAGTTGAAATGAGTTCAACTCTTTCTTGGACTCAAACTCAAGTTCTGTCGAAGGGTCATGAGGACTCGAAACGTCAACTCTTTTCTTCTCCGCTGATGCTGCCAGACCTGCTGAGTTTTTCCAGGTAATTCTGTTTTTGTTTTGGATTCCAGCATCTGCAGTTTTTTTGTTTTTAACCAATCCTCTATCCATGCTAATATATTGCCCCCCAACTCCATGATCCTTTATCTTGCCTATCAAACTTTTGTGTGGCACCTCATTGAATGCCTTCTGGAAATTCCGGCAAACTACACCTACTGGCTCCTCTTTATCTATCTTACTAATTACATCCTCAAAAAACTATAATAAATTTGTCAAAGAGGATTTCCCTTTAGTAAAACCATGTTGGCTTACTCTAATCATACTATGCTTTTCTAAGTGCCTTGTTAAGACATCTATAATGATAAGATTCCAGCATTTCCCCATCAGCTAATGGTGGGCTAATTGGCCTGTAGTTCCCTGTTTTCTCTCTCCCTCGTCTTGAAAAGCAGTGTAACATTTACCGACTCCCAATCTGATGTCCTGTTCCCAAACCTAAGGAACTTTGGAAAATCATAGTCAGCACATCCAGTATGGCTGCAGCTATCTCCTTTAGAACCCTAGAGTGTAGACCATCAGGTCCAGGGGATTTGTCAGATTTTAGTCCCATAACTTTCTCCAATACTTTTTCATTGCTGATATTAATTTCCTTAATTTCATTTCTGTTTTCAGCTCCTAGATTACTGTCAATTTCTGGAATGAAACTTGTGTCTTCTACTGTGAAGATAAACACAAAATATTTGCTCAATGCCTCTACTATTTCCACATTCTCCTGCCTCTTCTTTTAAGGGACCAAAGTTGACTTTAGCTACTCTTTTCCTTTTTATATACTTATACAAACTCTTACAATCTGTTTTTATATTTCTGGCTAGTTTAATCTCATCTTCTATTTTTTCCCTTTCTATCAACTTTTGGTGGCCCTTCACTGGTTTCTAAAACATTCCCAATCTTCAGACTTGCTACCATTTATTGCAGGGTGTGAGCCTCTTTCAATCTAACACTATCCTTAACTTCCCGAGTGAGCCACAGATGGATCTTTTTGCTGAGATTTTGTTTTTCAATGCAATATACTCTTGTTGAACATTTTGAATTGTTACTTTAAATGTCTCTCACTGCTGGTTTACCACCATGCCTTTTATTCTATTTGTCCAATTAATCTTAGCCACTTCTGCCCTCAAACCTATGTAATTGACTTTAAGTTTAAAATTCTTATTTGTGTTTGGAGTATGTCACTTTCAAACGTAACATGGCTTACAAAACTATAAGGGCCCAGATAGTGCAGAAGAAAAGACCTGTTTCCCTTAGCTGAGGGGTCAAATACCAGGGTGCATAGATTTAAGATGGAAGGATTAGAGGGGACATGAGGAAAAGTTTTTTCACCTGGGGGTCAGTGGGCGTCTGGAATTTAGTACTTAAGCTGGTGGTTGAGACTGAAACACTGAACTCATTTAACCGGTATCTGGATCTGTATGTGAAGTCCTGTAAACTGCGAAGCTATGGACCAGGTGCTGGAAAGTGGGATTAAAAATGAGCAGCTGTATCCTTCTTTGCTATTTTTTGGTTGACGCAGGCACGATGGGCTGAATGGCCTCTTCTGCACTGTAACTTTTCTATGGTTCTATGGTTTACCCCCATTGAAGGTCTTGAAACCTGCAGAGAAATTCCTGCCCTAATTTTCAAATGCTTGCATAATTTCTTTAAATGCTTTGTGGTTCAATAGTTTTTGTGAAATATTAAGCATGAGCAGAAGCAAGATCTCTTATTCACACTGGCTCCTTCAGTAAAATTATTGATTAGAGGAGCTTCACTCTGCTTTTTAAAAAGTTGCCCTGCAGTGAAATCTCCTCTTTAAAATGATAGATGAAGAAACAACTTTAAAGCTTGAAGAGTATTTTCCAACAAATAATGTTCTTTCTGCTAACTTGAGAAAACAGGTTTGCAGTAAGGTAAATATTTATTTAAGCAAAACACAGGAAGGGTGACTGATTAGAACAGGGTCTTTATGTATCCCTACAGGACAAAGTTACAGCTAGGATAGGTTGACAAATTAAAAGTAAGTAAGAACGACGTCTAAAATATCCAAACTAGATCGGGATAGATTGGGAGTTCCAGCCCAGGCATTGTTCTTATTAAAATAAAACAGAACATTCTGCAAATATCTAGCATCTTATTCTTCCTTACACTCTTTGTTTTATCAGAACTACTCTACTTAGCATTTTCCAGTCCTGGGTTAAACTCACTTAATGAATGTGCTATTTGTCTTTAGTCCCTGGTACCTAAAGAAGGTGGTGGTGTGCTGCCTTCTTGAACCGCTGCAGTCCATGTGATGTAGGTACACCCACAGTGCTGTTAGGGAGGGAGTTCCAGGATTTTGACCCAGCGACAGTGAAGGAATGACGATATATTTCCAATTCAGGATGGTGAGCAGCTTGGAGGGGAACTTCCAGGCAGTGGTGTTCCCATGTATCTGCTGCCCATAAGATAGCATTATCCCTGGTCAGTTCTACAACCTATTGCTCCAAACAACTGTCTCGAAAAAATTCTTCCATCCCACCATTGCCAATTTGATTGTTCCAGTCTGTATAAAGATTAAAGTCCCCCAGAACTATTAAATTACCTTTGTTACAAGCTCCAATAATTTATTGTTTAATGCTCTGTCCAATGATATAACTACTGTTAGGAGATTTATAAACTACTCCCACCAGTGTTTTCTGATTCTTGCTATTCCTAATCTCCTTGCATACTGATTCTACTTCATGATCTTCTGAGGCCAGATTCTTTTTTACTCATGTCCTTATGTCATCCTCTACTATCAGGGCTAGCCCTCCTCCTTTACTATGGATTTGGAATCCACTGTCTGACGTGAGCTGGCTGCAAATTTAACAGCTGCTTTCAAAAAAGAATTGAATGGACACTAAAAGAAGTAAAAAATTGTAGGAATTATGAGGAAAGAACAGGGCTAATGAGACTAACTGGATTGTCCTTTGAAAGAACCAGTGCACTTGATGAGCCCTCTGCCCATGGTGGTCATTGTGCTTGTTAAGTGACGTTAGTAAGTGGCAGGTGAATGGCGGCTTCAGGACAATTCTTGGAGCCATCTTTCATAAGAACAGCACGTTTGACGAGTTTAAGCTTAGGAAAAGTTTTAGGTTGAGTGTGATGTGTGCAGGCTCATTGCAGAAGCTTGAGAACTCATCTACCAACAGTTACCATCCTTAGCATCCATACAGCTGAGAAACTGCGGCCGGGAATTTCCGGCCCCATCATGGTGGGACCCACCGCAGGAGATTCGGCAGCCCAGCCAAAAGCCCATTGACTTTCTGCGGGACCGGACAATTTGGGCGGTGGGTGGGGCTGGAAAATCCTGCCCTGAAGCTTGAGGGGTGTCAGTACTTGGTTTGAGATATGAAACCAAAGTTCCATCTATCTGCTTCCATCAGTTTCAGATGCTAAATTTCCCATAGCAATATCTAGAGAACAACGATATCCCTGATCAACATTCCACCCTCAACCAAAAACTAGATTAATTAATTATTCTTCTCATTGCGCTTTGTGGGAAATTCTTGATGCACACAACAACAATGACAACACTTCAGTGTTTGTGGTGCTTTGATGTGACGATGCTCTATAATTCAAGTGTTTCTTCATATTTGAATAACTGTGATATGGACATTATTCAATTGTTGGTAAACATTTCAATCCTTAATTTTCTAATTTAATTTACAAGTGTCAGAAGGAAATATCACAATGCTAGACAGTGACAAATATTCCCCAGGCCATTATCTGAGAATCAGTTGATCGTAAGCAAATATAGCTGCAGATTGCACAGAGAAATGCTTTGCATGACTTTGTTTGCTGGACTACTTTCCTAAATGAAATGTTGTAATTCCTCAAGTGACAGGTAAGAATCCAATTTATTAATATACCTTTCACCTTAGGCACACAAGTCTCCGTTCTAAATGAACCCATTGAAATGTTGTGAGAAAATTGCTGACGAAATGGCCAAAAACATAGCCACTGGCAAGTGAAAATAGGAAGTGCTGGATAGACACAGGAGCAGCGAGCAACTGAAAAAGATTTTTTTCCTTTATTCTCTCATGGGATGTGGGTGTCGCTGGCAAGGTCAGCATTTGTTGCCCATCCCTAACTGCCCTTGAACTGAGTGACGTGATAGGCCACTACAATCAAGAGTCGACCACATTGCTGTGGGTCCAGAGTCACACGTAGGCCAGGCCAGGTAAGGACAGCAGATTTCCTTCCTTAAAGGACATAAGTGAACCAGATGTTTATTTTTGTGACAATCGGAGATAGTTTCATGGTCCCCATTACTGAGACTAGCTTTCAATTCCAGATTTTATTAATTGAATTGAAATCCCACCAGCTGCCATGATGGGATATGAATCCTTGACCCCAAAGCATTAGCCTGGGCTTCTGAGTTATTAGCCCAGTGACGTTACCACTACATCAGCATCTCCCCTGAAGGCTGGCTAGTTTTAAAGGTAAGGACGCTTTGCCAGGCTGGCATTTCCCCTTTTGTGTTTTTAGGGTATCTTTAGGAATATGCGACTCTTTTGGGGTATATGGCAGGAGCATTATGTCAGGAATCATGGTAACTCAGTAGCCTATCTCTTCACTCTGGAATGTAAACCAACTAGCTTTCTGTTGCAAGCATGTACTGCTTTTATTTTAGCTTTAGAAAAATTGCAATTTTTAAAAAATCCCAAACTATTAGAGGGGAATATAATCCCAATTTTTTCTTTTATTCCCCCATGCTAGAACGGGGCATTAAAATTAGTGGGCTGAAATAGCTTAGTCAGACTTTGTGTTCACCTCGCACTGTTTAAGAATAAGGTCAATTAGTCATTTAGTGAGAATGCTCTTGATTAAAAGCCGCTGCTCTGAATTTGACTCCTTGACCATGGCTGGGATTTTCAGTTGCGGATGGGACTTGCCGCAGGTGAGGCGGTGCCCCAGCCAGAAGCCCATTGACCTGCGGCGGGACCAGAAGATTCCGACGCTGGGTGGGAGTGGAAAATCCCGCCCTAAGTGTTAGTGGCTGAGAAATTTAAGTGTGCCAAAAAACCAACACAAAAGGACTTTGGAATTGCACTGCATGCTCGAAGACACTGGCCTGCGATCCACTTGAAATTGGACCTCATGAAACCAGTGAGCGACTGACTTCTGCAATAGAGTGTGTCAGAGTAGCTCACTGATCTAGACCTTCAGGAATTCCACCGGCTTTGATGCTGAGCTGGTGTTTCTCTTAAGGAATCAATCTATTACAAACAATGGCTCCAGGAATATCAGTGCCCTTGATGGGAATTTTCATTGCAATCTCTCCATCTATTCATATTCACCGGTCTTGTCTTTAGTTATCTTAACGCTGCTTCTGTAATGATTAGTGCATTATGCATGCATCCCCTGGTCATCATAAACTGTTTATATAATAATTAAAACATTTTGAAGTTGGGAATGATTCACTTATATTCCTACTTTGCAACTCAGTGGCTTATGTAGCGACTGGGAATGAGGAGGAACTAACGCAGACTTCATTTCAGTTGCACCATTAACACTTTTGCACAGATGGTACTTGTGTTTTTTTAAAACAATTTCGTTGGCAAGTTATCTTGTCCAGTTGACATCTCCTAAGTAATTTAGGGATCTAAAAGGATATCAAGGCCTTAGAGAGAGTTCAGAGGAAATTTGCTAGAATGAAATCAGGGAGGTGGGACTTCAGTTATCTGGGGAAACTAGAAAAAGCTGGGGTTGTTCTCCTTCAGAGCAAAGAAAGTTAAGGGAGTGTTAGATAGAGGTGATCAAAATCATAAAAAGTTTTGAAAGAGTAAATAAGGAGAAACTAGTTGGAGAATGAGGACACAGACAGAGATTTAAGGTGATTGGCAGAAGAACCAGAGGTGAGATGATTCTTAAGAATTTTTTTTAACACAGCAGTTGTTAGGATTTGGAATGTGCTGCCTGAAAAGGCAGTTGAAGAAGATTCAATTGTACTTTCAAAAAGGAACTGGATGAATGCTTAAATGGGAAAAATTAACTGGACTCTAACGAAGCAACAGGGGAGTGGGACTATTTGGATAGCTCTTTCAAACAGTCAATACAAGCACAATGGACTGACTGTCCTCCTTCTGTGCTAGTCTATTATTGTTTAAGTAACAATACATTGAGAACACTGTCTCATAGCTGGATGTGAGGTAAGTCACAAACAGACTTAACTAGTCGAACATTATTATCCAATATTTTTTTCTGCTCTATTGTATTAACTCACTGAACATCTGAACCCGCTAAATATTTAGCCACAGTAACATCATTAAAATTCTTCTAATAATTATATGATCTTAATTTATGGAAGCACTCTATGTCCAAATGCAGTAAGACCTGGGCAATATCCAAGCTTGGGCTGACAAGTAGCAGGTAACATTCATGCCACACAAGTGCCAGGCAATTACCATTTCCAACAAGAGATAATCTAACCATCGCCCCTTGACATTCAGTGACATTACCATTGCTGAATCCCCAACTATCAACATCCTGGGGATTACCATTGACCAGAAACTGAACCCCACCAGCCATTTAAATACTCTGGCTATAAGAGCAGGCCAGAGGGTAAGAATCCTGTGGTGAGTAACTCACCTCCTGACTCCCCAAACCTGTCCACCATCTACAAGGCAGAAGTCAGAAGTGTGACGGAATACTGTCCACCTGCCTGGATGAATGCAGCTCCCACAACACTCAAGAAGCTTGACACCATCCAGTACAAAGCAGCCCACTTGATTGGCACCCCACCCACAAACATTCACTCCCTTCACCACCGACGCACAGTGGAAGATGGCAGCAGTGTGTACCACCTACAAGATGGACAGCAGGAATTTACCAAGGCTTCTTAGACAGCACCTTCCAAACCAACATCCACTACCATCTAGGAGGACAAGGGCAACAGACACATGGGAACACCACGACCTGAACATTCCCCTCCAAGCTGCTCACCATCCTGACTTGGTAATATATATTGCCGTTCCTTCACTGTCACTGGGTCAAAATCCTGGAACTCCTTCCCTAACAGCACTGTGGGTGTACCTACACCACATGGACTGCAGTGGTTCAAGAAGGTGGCTCACCAACCACCTTCTCAAGGGCAATTAGGGATGGGCAATAAATGCTGGCCCAGCCAGCGATGCCCACATCCCAAGAAAGATTTTTTTTTTAATCAGCTATAGTGTGCATTGAAATGTACATCATCTCCTTATTTGCCAATGCCTGATGGATATTTCAGTTAAGAATCAACTGAAAATCAAATAGAAAGAAAAGGTGAGAAAATGTGTACTTTTGACTGTTATGAAAAATCGTCTGCTCTATTAACTCAGTAGGTGTTGCAAAATCCATGAATAACTGCATCTAGTCATATTTTTTAAAAAAATAGATTCCCTATTTAAATGAGGTTTCATCTGCTTGTTTTTCAAATCAAATAAATGAAGATTTTAGCACCAAATGTTTTGCATATGCTATAAAATTGCCTGTGGTGTTGTTCAGTGTAAGTTGATGAATACAAGTTATTTTAATATATACAATATGATGATGGAGTTGATAGTTTTCAGAAAGTTAATCGACAGTGTCATTATCTACATACGAGACTCGACAGCTGTATAGCTGCAGGGTTTCCATTCTGAATATCTACAGATGCGGTTTCAAAAATAAAAGAAAGACTTGTATTTACGTAGTGCCTTACAAAAACTCAAAGTGCTTTCCAGCAAATTTAGTGCTTTTGAAGTGTAATCCACGTAATGCAGGAAACAAAGCAGCCAATTTGTGCATGGCAGGGTTCCACAAACCACAATAGAACCTCTTATGTCCACCTGAGAGGGCAAACAAGGCCTCAGGTTAGCATCTCTTCTGAAAGAAAGGGCCTCCAAAAGTGCAGCACTCCCTCAGTACTGCACTGATATGGCAGCTTAGATTTTGTACTCAAGTGTCAGAGAAACATTGACATTGGTATTTTCTTGCGAATTGTCCTGATGAGTACAAGATGAAAAGCTTCGACAAAAATCTTTTTTTTCAGCAATACTCAAATTCTGTACTTCTAAATGACTATTAAAAACAAAACAATTTTATAAAGTAGACAGAATGATATATATATATATATATATATATATATATAAAATGTATTATATTTTCCTTCATGTCTTTTGGGCATGACAAAAGAATTCTGCCTTTCACCTTCTATTTTGTGATATTTTGCAGGTGATTGATGGTGATCAATAGCAGCAAAGCTGATCATTTGAAGTGCAGCAAGGTCCCACAAACAACAATGAGATAATGACCAGATAATCTGCTTTTAGTGACGCTGCTTGGTGGAGGTTGGGGGGGTTGGTGGTCTTGGGAGTGGGGCGGGGGAAGGGTATTGATAAAAATTGGCTAGGAGCCTGGGGAGAACATCCCTCATCTTTTTCAAAATCTTTTACATTCAGCTAAGAGGGAAGAGAGAACAGTGGTTTAACAGCTCAGCCCAAAGGCAGCGTCTCTGAGAGTGCAGCACTCCCTCAATACTGCACTGAGCTGCCAGTCCGGACTTTTTAACACAAGTGTGATCCCACAATCTTCCGATTCAGAAGTGGGAGTGTTACCAGTGAACCAAGGCTGAAGCTTGGCTGTGAGAACACTGATGGATCAGTATCACCATAATTTCTACATTTATCACTGATAGTGTAAACCTAAAGACTTATCTGCTCCTTTAAGAGAATATTCACAGATCATGGAATCACAGAAAGTTTATGGCACAAAAAGAGGCCACTCGGCCCATCATGTCTATGGCAGCCGATAAACAAGCCACCCAGACTAATCCCAGTTTCCAGCACTTAGTCCGTAGCCTAGAAGGTTCTATTGTGGTAGCCTAGAAGTTCCTGCACTTGAGATGCATATCCAGACACCTTTTAATGACTCCTAATAATTTATCCTGATACAAATAGAATGAAGCATGAGCTAGGGTAATTATGAGGAACCACACATTCAGGTTTCCATTGTGACTTATAACATGAGGGATTTTGTAAATTTGTTATAGCTTAAATAGCATGATACAGCTTAAAGTAAGCAATTTATTCTTTGTAACATATAAATTCTCATTTAAGTATAATCTAGTAGTTTTCTGCTTTGTATTTTGATCTGATCTTTGTACAGTTACGCTATATATAGGCGATTTGATACTGCCCATTCTCTCCCCCACCCTTCACCCCCCATCCCACTCAAGATGGATTTCTACCCTGCTCAATTGAGCGTTGTGCATACTATACTCATGATGTATGCAGCAATCTATAATGTAAAGGATGCAACTTCTGGAGACCCAGCAGTGCTGGAGATCTATACGTCTTGGCCTAACCTGTCTCTAGAGGATGAACGAATCATCTACCATTCTGCAGAAACTACCTCAATAATGAATTTCTAATTCGTTAAAGAATGTGTCTACCTGGCCTAATCCTGTTAGCAACTAAACACCACAACTGTTCTCCAGACTGTACACTACCCATGAACAAAGGCGATGAACTGATATTTCATAAATGCTCCAAGCAATTATTCTGACATTTATTAAAGCATTCTTTTCCCTACTTAATGGCAGCTTAGAAGTTTGTGTTTGTGATTATTTTTGGGTCATCTATACATGTGGACAGTTATTACAGCCTAGTCTGTGTGTGGATGGTAAGAAACTGCTTTTGGTGCATTTTCAATCATCTCTTGTCTTTGAAAACTGCAGTAAGATTTAATGCAAAGCAAAAGCTATGAAACGTTTTTTAATATAAGTTCATGTTGGAATGAAGCCAAGTGAGCATGTGCAAAGAAACTTCTAAACATCCTTATTACCTCATCAAACCGAAGTTTAACCTGGCCAATAAATGGTTTCCCTTGTCAAATGAAGACTGATAGATGGATCAATAAGAGCTCCACTGGACTACTAAAGAGATTTAGTAACACTGCACAGAATCATGGCTGCATCAAATCTTCCAAGTTAGATCATTCATGCAATAATAGAGTATGAACTACAATTTAACACTCTCAACGAACGTTTGATGGAGCCCATTGACATTGATTCATCTGGGAAACTAGATGTCAGTCTTTGTACAGCTACTTCCCTAAGGTAATGTCTCTGCATTTTATCTGTCTTTTTGTGAGCATTATATGTTTTTCTTTTTATTGGACAGTCTTTCTCAATCTTTTTTTTATTCATTAATGGGATTTGAGGGTTGCTGTGTAGGCCAACATTTATTATCGATCCATAATTGCCTTGAGAAGGTGGTGGTGAGTTGCTGACTTGAACCGCTGCAGTCTATCTGGTTTAGGTACACCCACAGTGCTGTTAGGAAGAGAGTTCCAAGGTTTTGACTCAGTGGTGGTGAAAGAACAGTGATATACTTCCAAGTGTGTGATTTGGAGGGGAACTCACAGGCAGTGGAGTTCCCAAGCATCTGATGCCCTCGTGCTTCTAGGTCTTGGAGGTCATGGGTTTTGGAAGGTGTTGTTGAAGGAGGTTTGGTGAGTTGCTGCAGTGTATCCTGTAGATGGTACACACTGCTGCCACTGCATGCTGGTGGTGCAGGGAGCGAATGTTGAAGGTTGTGGATGTGGTTTCAATCAAGTGGGTGATTTATCCTGGATGGTGGCACTGCACTCATCCAGGCAAGTGGAGCAAATATTCCAGCACACTCCGACTTGTGCCTTGTAGATGGTGGACAGGCTTTTTGGAGCCAGGAGGTGCGTTATCCACTGCAGAATTCCCAGTTTCTGACCTGCTGTTGTAGCCACAGTATATGGCTAGTCCAGTTAAAGTTTGGCTAATGGTAACCCTCAAAATGTTTCTGGTACAAAACCTCTTTAAGAGGGAATTCAGTTTTCCTTAAAGATTGCTAAGGCACCATTTAATGTTCCACTGAGCCTCATAAACTAGGTAAGTTCCAGTTCTGAACAACCGACAGTATCAGAGAAGGACTGTTTGCATTCACTGATTGTTGGATCATGACCAGTAATGAGAATCCTACTGGAACTGTATGTACAGGAAAACAGGGCCTGGTGTGGCTCTGATTCTCCCCACTATTGACTTGGCTGTTTAATGTTCAACCTTAAGCATGAAAGATAGCCATTGAGGCAAGTTGTGTCAGGGCCCCAATGTGAATTAATGCATTCTGAACAGAAGGTTTAAGGAAGGAAATTGGAGAGGAAGAGAAGAAATATAAATGTGCATGTATCTCAGTTGATGCTTACACTTCTGACATGAGCATTCTTTATTCATATTTGATACCATATATCACTTGTAATGTTACTGCTTCAATAGATTGTGAGACAGAGAGGTAATTGCAGAATCAAATTTACGTGTAAGTCTTGAAACTTCTCATGTAATATTTGGCATTGCTTTTTAATTTGTAATCTTTTCTGAATGGTTGGAAATGGTGAAATATTTTTAATAGATGTATCTGACTGAGAGCAGAATGGCAGAGGAAGAATGAGCTTAAAGGAAAGAAATCTTGGAAGGGCAGTAATGCCATTCAAATAAGGAAGGGAGCTCTATGACCAGAATTTTTCCCTCGTTGGGCGGGCTTGGTGGGAGCAGGCGGGGGTGGTCGGGATCGGCTCCACTCCACGATTTCACATGGGCGAGCCAATTAAGGCCCACCCTGTATGGATTGCGAGCAGCAGCGATGGGCACTACCTGTGCGGGCAGGGGGAGGAGGGAGAGCGGGCCTGGTGCACAGTCCACACTTGCGCCCGAAAGAGCGCTCCAATTTCCCTAAGATACTGAGCTGCCTCAGGAAGATTGAAGCGCTTTTTAAAAAAATCAGTGAAGACAGTAAAAATTTAAAAAAACATGTCCCCTCGTGTGGATCTGTCACACGAGCTGGAACATGTTTTTAATTCAAAAATAAAGTTTTCAATTAATGTTTATTTGCTTTAGGAAACCTCATCCCGCTTGTGGATGAAGCTTCCTAAAAAACGTAAAGGCCGCTTGGCCTTTTCGCTTGCCCGCCAACCATAAGGTTGGATGGGCGGCGTAAATTAGATTTTAATGAGCTTGCTATAGGCCTTAATAGGTCATTCAACTTTTGGCGGGTGTGCAGCTGATTCCACCGCGCGCCTGCTAAATGAAAGATCGCGCAAGTGCACGATGCCGTCGGGATGCACACCCGATGTCATCACGCATCATATTACGCTCAGGTGCGCACCCGCACGCCGAATGTAAAATTCTGGCCTATGTAATGTACTGAATCCAGATGTAGCAGAAGCCCCTTGAAAGCAGTAAGTCATGAAGGACATGGGAAGAATTGTAAAGCACTATTCAATGGAAATGGTCATATTCATAATGGAAGCTCAAAGTGCCTTTTTGTCCAAATGCAACCAATGAAGGTAGAATTCAGTATCAATGCTACAACTGTATTCTTACCAGGTCTTATCAACATAAGAAATAAGAGTAGGAGTAGACTATACAGCCCCTGAAACCAGATATTACATTCAGTAAAGGTCATGTCTGATTTTCTACCTCAACTCCAATTTCCTGCCTTAACCCCATATTCTTGATTCTTTAAGTTTCCAAAGAGGAAATGTCAAAAAAAAAAATTCTCTTAGTGTCCAAAAAGTGCCCAAGGAATCTACGAGGGAAGTCCAGTACATTGTTAATGTTGTTTCAAGAATATTTGGGGTCATTTCATCTTATGTGGCTGTTATGTAAGCAATCCAGTTGATATGCTTAAATGCCAGTTTGTATTAAGAGTTCAAGAGAAAGTGATGAGTAAAGAATTGAACCTCCATGTCTTTAGAATCTCAGTGTAGGTTATGAATATGTTTCTATGAAGGTCAGGCATGTATTACTGTCCTTGCTCTCTTGTAGCTGACTTGCTCTCCTATGCAACTTTCCTGTTTTCTCTAGATAATCGCTGAAGAAATAACGAAACAAAGGTTTTCGTTTATTGATTTAATGTAGTTTGAGAGTAAGGGGAGGGACTGGGAGTCAGTTTTGAGAAAGTGGAGTAATTGTCTTCTTACAGCGTAGAAGGTTAACAGGAGATTTAATAGTGGCGTTCAAAATCATGAGGGATTTTGTTTGTGTAAATTCAAGGTAATTGGGGAAAAGATACAAGATGAGAATTTTTTTTTTTACGCAGTGAGTTATGACCTGGAATGCACTTCCTGAAAGGGTGGTGGAAGCAGATTCAATAATAACTTTCACAAGGGATTGGAGAAATATTTGAAGGGGGAAAATTTGCAGTGCTGTGTCAAAAGAATTAGGAGGCTGGGATTAATTAGACAGCTCTTTCAAAGAACTGACTTGGTACAATGGGCTAACTAGCATCCTTCTGTGCTGTAACATTCTACAATTCTATGAATTGAAGGTAGAAGCTGCTCTGATGATGGCTCACACTATCTATTTTAACCTATCTTTTACTTGGAATTGCTGGCCAGCCTGGTTCATACTTACAGCGCTTTCTGTTTTTACTTCCAATTGCATGTTGCTATTTAATTGCGCAATATTCTAATGCACAATTCCACACTGTTTTGTGTAACTCACTGTCATTATCATGCACCCTGTAATTTCTACTGCCTGAAACAATTACATAAAATCTCAATTTCAAATAAAACATTGTTCTGTAAGATTTCATATCATCTTTCTGTGAAGTTGTGAATCAATATTATTCATGAACACTCACCAGACCAGAAGTTACCATTATTTGATTTATATTAATCAAACATCTACTATAGTATTCAGAAATGAAGGTGTTTTAAATTGATTAAGCTGTTCCACCAAAATACTTGAGGAAACAGGGGCTCCATGAAGGATGAGCTTGTTTTCGTTGAGAGATGTATGTCACATATTGTTGACAGAAATCCAACCCCCCCCTTGATTTTAATGATCACTTAAATTGATTTCTTAATTATTCCGGACTCACTCGCACAATTGCAAAGAGGTTTACTAAGGCCTCAACTTGCATTTCAAGAGCACTTATCGGACAGAATTTTACGGTCTCCTGTCAGCAGGTTTGCCGACAGCTGGGGGATGGAGGGTGTTGGTGGGGAGAACCCTAAAATTCCCCGGCAACTATCCCACTGCCCACACCTCCCATCCGCCCCTGAGCTGTCCACAATTCTACAGGGGTCGGGCAAAAGCTGGGAGTGGCCTGCCTGTCCTCACCCCAGTTGGGGCCCTTAGTTGTTAAATTATTGGCCACTTCAGGGCCGCTTCCCGCCCGCCTCAATTTTGAGGCTGGTGGGAATAATTCGGGGGATAAGCCCGGCTTGGGCCTTGGGTGGGACCTCCCTCATTGGACAACCCCCCGAGGTCTGTCACCCCATCCCTGCAGGTTCTCCCTCCCACCTGGCCTCTCCATTAAGACCCCTACCTCTTCAGGCCTCACCTCACCTTCCTGCACTTACCTGGTCCTGGACTTTGGGACTGTTTGTAGTCCCAGTTCTGGACACTGTTGCCACTGGTGCTGCTGAGACTACAGATTTGCCAGCAGCTCTCTGAGGTGGGTCTTCCAGCCCTCACTCAGAGAGAGGTCCCGCGTTGCTGCCCTCCTGACTCTTTGGACAGTGGGGTGGAAAACTCTGCCATCCAAAAAATCCTATCCATCATGTAGAGTGATATCCCAGAACACCTTCTTGAATGATGAGTTATTAACTGGAAAATGAGCCAAGTGACGGAGGCGTCCAAAGCACAGTGAAAGAGAAGGGTCTTGAGGAAATTTTGGAAGGGATGGAGGAGGCAGCAATGCAGAGATGCCGAGGGAGAAAGTTTCAGAGGGCAAGGGAGGTGAAGAATTGGTCACCTTTGGTGAGGTTCAGAATGCAAAGTAGTGCTGAATCAGAATTGGGTTAATGCAGGTACCAAGAAGTAAAGGCTATGAAGGGTTTTGATGGAGCATCACAGAAAAGCCTTAATAAAAACCTTTCTGATTCTTTCAGGATAAACACTGTTTGGCTTTTTATGAATTTCTCAAATAAAAAAAAAACAAATGTTGCAAGATGAGGGCACTCATCAATTCTAAATCTTTTAATGATCTGGTAGACTTCGTGAAGATGCATTTTCAGCCAAAGTCATCGGTAATTATGCAGAGCCTTAAGGTTAACTCCAGAGTAAGGGTCCCGCGTGAGTCCATCGCAACTTATATAGCGAAGCTGAAGCAGTTGACTGAACACTGCGACTTCAGAGACACGCTCAATGACATGTTGTGGGACCGGTTGTTTTGCGGTGTAAATGATGATGCCATTCAGCGCCGTTTACTTGCAGAAGTTAACATTGATTTGAAGCGTGCCATGGAAATAGCGCGAACAATGGAAAGTGCTGAGAGGGACTCGCAGGCTTTAGAGAATCTGCAACATGGCGCTGTTCTTCAGGCAAGGTGGGAATCTAATGCCGGGCGTGGCGCAAAAACCAGAGAAGACAATCTCTGCTGCTTGAAAAATGAATAGACCTAGGGGAAACACATCAACAGCGATCCAGAAATTAACCTGTTACAGATGTGGGGGTAACCATGTACTGGAAACCTGCAAATTTAAAGAGACAGAAGGCCATTACTGCCATAAGAAAGGGCACGTAATAAAGCAATGCAGGGTGAAATCAAGACAGCCCATCAGACAGCAGACCAAGATGATTGAAGTGCACAAAATAACAGAACCAGAAACTGCTGATACTGATATCTATTCCCTATCCAATGTCAAAGCAGTAAAAGCTGAACCAATAACTGTCACCCTTCAAGTGAATGAGAAGCCTCCAAACATACGCTCTAGCTGTGCTGTCTAGCTCTAGCTGTTGCTATGCATGGCTCATATCCAGTTTGGTGTAATGTTTTCCTCCAGCAATTTAGCGTACAGGTCTTCAATCCTTGGGATAGGGTATTTATCTAGTTTAACAGCCTTGTTCACAGTTAATCTGTAGTCTCCGCAAATGCGAATAGCTTGATCTGGTTTCATCACAGGGACTATTGGCGCTGCCCATTCTGAAAATTGGACTGGATGATGCCTAACTTCTCTAAGTGGCACAATTCTGCACCAACCTTCTCCTTTAGGGCATAAGGCACAGGCCTGTCCTTAAAGAACCAGGGTGTCGTCTCCGAATCTACACATAATTTTGCTTGCAAGCCTTTTAACTTTCCCAATTCACCATGGAATACACTGTCGTATTTCCTTAACAGCTCAGGAATTCTTCCTGTTCTCACTTAAAATATTACCGACCAGTTGAGTTTAATTTTTTGTAACCAATCAAGGCCCAGAAAACTAGGTCCTTCACCTGTTACAATAATCACTGTAAGCTGGGCTGTCTGTTGTCTGTAGGGTACAGGTACAGTGGTGATGCCTTTTACCTGTATTGGCTTTCCAGTGTACGTCTTCAGCTGAGCTGTGGTTTGCTCCAGATTCAATGGTTGACCATAAGACGTAGGAGCAGTAGTAAGCCATTCAGCCCATCGAGTCTGCTCCACCATTCAATGAGATCATGACTGATCTGATAATCCTCAACTCCACTTTCCTGCCTTTTCCCCATAACCTTTGATTCCCTTACTGATTAAAAATCTGTCTATTTCAGCCTTGAATATACTTAAAGACCCAGTCTCTACAGCCCTCTGTGGTAAAGAATTCCATAGACTCACCAAACTCTGAGAAGAAATTCCTCCTCATCTCTGCCTTAAATGGGTGACCCCTTACTCTGAGATTATGCAGTCTGGTCCGAGACTCTCCCACAAGGGGAAACAATCTCTCAGCATCTACCCTGTCAAGCCCCCTAAGGATCTTATATGTTTCAATAAGTCACCTCTCATTCTTCTAAACTCCAATGAGCACAGGTCCAACCTACTCAACCTCTCCTTATAAGAAAATCCCTCCATACCGGGATCGATCTAGTGAACCTTCTCTGGACTGCCTCCAATGCCAGTATATATTTCCTTAGATAAGGGGACCAAAACTGTTCAGTATTCTAGGTTTGGTCTAACTAGTGCTTTGTATAGTTTTAGCAAGACTTTCCTATTTTTATACTCCATTCCTTTTGAAATAAAGGTCAACATTCCATTTGCCTTCCCTATTACCTGCTGAACTTGTATGCTAGCTTTTTGGATTCATGTATGATGACCCCCAAATCCCTCTGTGCTGTAGCTTTCTGCAATCTTTCTCTATTTAACTAATATTCAGCTCCTCTATTCTTCCTGCCAAAGTGCATAACCTCACATTTTCCCCTTACTCTAGTTGTGTTGTATCAAATGGATCAGAATGAATAAACTTGGTACCTTCATACAATAAAATATTAAAATATCTGTCAGCTACAGTGCAAAATTACACTGGATCAACTACCTCACCAAACACTAAGAACTCCAGAAAGCAAGATGCACAAATTCAGTCCTTATTTTTTTTAATGAGGATCCCATTAGGGTTGCCAACCCTCCAGGATTGGCCTAGAGTCTCAAGGTATTGATTGAACTCCAGGACACTGCTGTGTGCAACCCTGGAGAAAAATCTTTGCCACATTAAAAAAGATTGCATTTATTTTGTCATTTTCTTTGAGCTTTTCTCTTTACTGGATATAAAAAATATTGAAACTGGGGAAAAAACAGTTGTTTGGCTGACAGTCAAGCATCATCCAATTGGGTAATGAATCATTTTATTTTCCAATTGGCGCAGGAAGGCAGTGCGGCACAAGGGTGGATGTGTTGGCTGACTAATGGCACAAGTTATGTGATGAAACCTCCAGGAATTTATTTAATCACAGTTGGTGAGCCTAAATCCTACATGGGTTAAGAGGCCCTGACTCCAGGTTTGTGCTGATTCTTTGGTGGTTTCCTTGTGAAATTTGCCACTATGTGTCTGTATCTCTCTCCCTCACTCTCTCTCTCTCTCTCTCAGTTGGTCTGTAGTTCTTGCTCTTATTCAGTGTCACTATCTGGATTTCATAATTCCCATGACTGTCTGTTTGTATGATCAATAGCTTGCTGTTCTCTCTCCTAATTTGTTTTGAAAAAGCAAAAGTATCCTGGAGAGATCGAGGGAAGCTAGATGAATTTCTTTGTTCCTGATAGATGGGCCCCAGGCTTTTGAGGTAGTCAAGGTCAATGAGAGATTTTCAGTCTAAATCAAAATTGACTTCATTGCTCATAGCTCCAGTTTGTTACTGTTACAAGTTTTTAGATTCAGTAAGCTTCTGATTGATAGACAGTCCATGACTCCAAGCAATTGAGCTAAACCACTACTCGGCGTAGCTCAGCAATATCCAATCTTTCAGAGTTCAGAAAAGAAGTCAGAGTTGCCAATGACCTCTAAATAACCTCAGCTAGGGACCAGAGGCAAATCAAAAGGATCTTGCAGCACTGTTGTAACTATGTACCAAATTTGGTTGAATAGACAGTTATAAGCAAACCTGGAAATTCAGTGGTGCCTTTCTTGTTGTTGAAACACTAAACGAGCACCTAACCCTCCAATATGGGGGGCAGCAAGTGCACGGTGTATTATGAGCCAAAAGTACACTGCCAATCTTATTGACATATACATTAAAATATACATGGAACCCTTTCAGTCACCGCCTCTATCTGTCTCCCAATCACTGCCTCGACTCTCCCCCAATTGCCCACTCTACCCCCTACCCTTCTCTCAATTACTACCTTGCTCCCCCATTGATTGATACCTTTACCACTACCCCCCCCCCCCCCCCACACAGTTGTGTCCATCTTCCATTTGCTCCCTCTCTCTCACTCTTACTCCCTCTGGCATTCTCACTCTCTCACACACTCATTCCGGCCTGAATTTTCACGCGGATGGAGATGTTCTCTCTGCGCAACAATGCCGGTTGAGGCCCAAATCTAGAAGTCTCGCCCCCAAACCCGGGCCTCTGCCATTTTTGCAGGTTGGGAGGGAATGGGTGCACCTTCTAAATTGCACATTCATGGTTCACAGAGGCAGTTGCTCAAATAAATCAGCAGTTTCCTCAACTTGTGTGATTTTGATGAGGAAGGGTGTCTGAAACCCGATGTGCACAGATTAGGAACAGGTCTGAACTTTGTGGATTTCTTCGGATAGCCAGGGTACCTTTTGGAGAGGTTGATGTAGCCCTTTGGAAATGGCCCAGGATACCTTTGGAAAAAGTCAGGTGCTCTTTGGGATTGTTAAAAGTAGATATGATTGCGCATTAAAAAGTGCATAAAGTCCCCCGCCATGCACTAATTATCTCTCCTTTCTTTCACAGGCACATTTGTGAAGCAGTCGAGGGGATCCATGAACCAGGCCCTCAATTTCAGCCCCAAAGGCATCTCAGAAGAGGAATTTGATGATGCCTAATTGAAGACCCATCACAGCGCTCAGCCTCCACCAGAATGGAGACACACATCTCGGCAGGACCTAGTTCTAGAGTAGCCTTGGGCTCACAATCTGGTGAGCACATTGCGCTGTCTGATCCACAGCAGGCGGCAGCAGGGACTTCCCAGGATGCCAGCACTCGAAGGACTGCTGGAGGCCAGAAATCTGCTCAGTCCAAGTCAGATGAGGAGCCTATGGACTTGGTCATACCTCAGTTGCTGAAGCTGCAAAGGCAAGTTTGGGAGCATCAGGAAGGGATGTCCACTGCACTCCTCAGATTGCACGGCACAATGGAGGAGTCTGCCCACCTTCAGCTTGACGTGACAGTGTTGGCATGCCAACACATCGAGGTCAACACTGGTAGGATGGCAGCTGCCATGGTGACCTTGGTCCAGGGCATTGGTCCTGCACGGCTGCAGGAGCTGCACTCCATCATGGTCAGCAGGCCACACCCACTCTGGATGTCAGTGGAGCACAAAGACGTAGTAGCAGGGTTAGATAAGTCCAGAAGATTTAGTTGCAGAATGTGGGCATGGCTGTTAAACACTTGTACTTAATGTTGACCATTGTAAATACACTCCCAAGAACACCAACTTGCCTATGGCTTCTTGTTACGTTGAGCAGTGCCCATGTCAATCAGGTGTGAAATCTTGTTTCCTGCATAAAATGAAGTCTACTCCAGCAGTCCAGGGTCTCTCCCCTGTGCAGTGTGTAAGCTGTTGAGCACAGTGATTGTCCGGCTTCAAGGTCACTGTCCAGATTAGTGATACATGTGCCTCCATGTGGCTTGTGTTTGCTGCAAGAATCTTATACCCAAGCGCCACTGGGTTCCGTGATGTTCTCCGTGTGCTCTCAGCACCTTTGAGGTGGGGCTGCCCTCCCCTCTCATCACCATTCCTGACAGGTGGCACTGAAAGGAACAAGTGATGAAGCCTGCAAAAGGATCAAGTTGTCTTCAAGTCCATGTGGCCGCTATATCTCAGCAGCGTCTCGATGATATGAGCCTCTTCGCAGGGCGTATGTGCACTGCCCTCAGCCAGACAGCTGTCAGATGTTCCCAGATGCTATGTGAAGATCTGAACTCACTGCATCTCATCATCATCCTCCTGGAATCTTGTGGCAATGAGGGCCTCACGACTATGCCTGCCTCGTCTGACCAGTGCAATGGCGTCATCACCTGCATCCTCGCTGTTCAGGACCTCATCGCCCTCATCCCCTTCGACTTCCTCCACATTGAAAGAGACAGGCATCCTCAGATCTCCTCATCATCCAGGTCCTCCCCCCTTTGCATTGCCAGGTTGTGTAGTGCGCAGCAAGCCACGATGATGCGCAATACCCTTTCGGGAATGTATTGCAGTACTCCACCAGATCTGTGCAGGCACCAGAACCCCATTTTGGTGTGCGCAACCAAATTCCGGGTTGTGGCATGAGCCTCGGCGTACCTCCTTTCACCAAGAGCCTGAGGCTGTCGCTCAGGCATCATCAGCCACGTCCTTTGTGGGTAGCCCTTGTTCCCGAGGAGCCAACCTTGGTCCCTGGAAGATGTCAGGGATCTGAAACCTGCTGAGTCGTGGATGCTTCCAGGGTACCTTGCGCACACCTGCATGATCCATTTGTTATGGTCAGAGACCAGCTGAACATTGAGAGGGTGAAAGCCTTTGTGATCCACACGCTAAACTCCCCTGTTGCCAGGGAGATTTATGAACCATGTGCTGCAGTCAATGGCACCCTGAACCTGTGGGAATCCAGAAATATTTGCAAATCCCAGCTCTCTTGCTTCCTGGTTTGCCTGATCCCTGTTCAAATTGACAAAGCTGTGCGCCTTGGCAAAAAGGGCAACTGTGACCTCCTGGATACATTTATAGGTCCCCAGTGGAGCCCCAGAAGGAACCAATGCTGTAGAAATTAAGCGTAGCAGCAACTTTAACTGCCAATGCCATGGATGCCCTCCGAGACCCCATGGTGCCAAACCCTGCAGAAGATGGCATATGCGTGTGACCAATTCCCTTGACATGCGCAGATGTTGGCGACACTCATTCTCACTCACCTGCGGGTAGCACATGCGCTGTCTGTAGACCCTGGGTCTAGCGCTACACCTACAAACAACAGCTCTGTGAGGTTCATACTCTGCATACGGAGGAGGCTGTGCCCTCCCTTGGTCTTCAGGGTTATGCCGATCCCTTTGGGAAGCTAGCACCTCCGTCGCGTTCTTCTCCTTCTTCTCCCCTGTCCTTAAGTAATCAGACAGACAGCGTGATCACCAGACTCTATGTTCCTAATGCTCTCCTCGCTACAGTATCAAACAGAGAGACGTAAGGGTTAGCAATTGTCTCCTAAGGGCCACTCATGGTTAAGTCATCGCCTGCGGCTGTCTCTCAAGGCCCCTTAATGCATGCTGGAGAGTCAGGCCATCACATGGATTCCCAGTGTTTAGTACACATGATGGCTCACCATACCCACAGCAGCACCGCCCCACACCTTATGACTGAGTGGCGGCTGCTTCAGCCACTGGACTGCATCCTGAACTCTCACCTCAGGTGCAGGCATTGTCCTAGCCTGCACTTCAAGGCTTTGTTGTTTGCTTGGACCATGAGGGTGACTTTTCAATGTCAACTAAAACATAATGCAAGGGGCTGGGAGCGCATCCTCCACCAGTGTTCGATGGCCACCTTTCCCAACAGGATCCTCAGTTCTACCCAGTCACCCAATGGTTCTGCAGCACCAGAGCACTCATTCCAGTTTGAAGTGTGCGCACGAGGGATTAACAGTAGAGGAGCAATCATTGACACTGTGAGAAATTAGGACTGCTTCAGTTGGCACAATTGCTTGGCTAGGCTGACTCCAAGCATGTCAATTGAGCTCAAGCTAAATGCTCTCAGCTGTGGTGGAGTGTTCATCTTTGCTATCAGCCTGGCTGTTTTCTTCTCACCTGTCTAGCCCACGTGGGATTTAGGTTTGATGTGGAGGGATGATTCGGGCGTGCGGCCACAATAATTAGATGCAAATTTATTACAGTGAAGTTCCTGATGTTTGATGGTGGGAAACGGGCACTTGCGTAGGGTACAATTGCATCCTGGATTTATGTTGCCGGGAAACGCGACTAGGGCCTTCTCGTGAGATTCTCCAATCTCGCCACTCAACATGCCGGCCGCAAACAGGGGGGACGGAAAATCCTGGCCATGGCTGGGATCTTCTGTTCCCGCCCATCATGGTGGCAAATATGTGAGAAGGCCAGAAATCAGTTTTATGTCATCATAAAACCAATTCATGATTGTGCGCTGCAGCTTTCAATAGTGGGCTATGTTTCTCGCTGCAATATGTCAGGAGCATCATTTCAATAGATTTGCACCTCATTATAAGGGCTCCTCACCAGAATCATGCCTCAATGGTGGACCATCAGGGCACATTGGCGTGCAATTCGAATGGCGTGTTTCACAACAGTATGTAAGTGACGTGCACCTCGTGACTTCGAGGTTCATTTGCCAACCTGGCATTGCCCTCACAGTAATCAGTGCCAGGCTTTGCAGGCAGCACCAGATCGCTTTCAAGGGTTTGCCACAGCAAGTCTCTGCCTATCAGACCAGCAGTAAAGCAGGGCGTGCCTTTTAATGGACTGCAGGGTTAGGGCTGTATTGGGGAAGGGGTGGGGGGATCTGGCCTGAGGCATGGGAAGGGGCTGCCTGACTAGGGCTGTACTGGGGGTCAAAGAGGGAAGATTACACTCAGACACATGACTGGGCGGAAGGTGCAGCAGGGGGGAGAGGTTAGCGTCCTTAGCGGCAGGGTGGGGAGAGAGCATGTTACAAAATGACATAAGCTGCTTGGGGCCAAATGGGAGGAGTGCTGAGTGAAGAAGCGCTTCAGTTTACATTGTTGACCTTACAAAGACTGTCCTTGGCCCAGTCCAGGGAGGGGGAGGGCCTGTGAGTCCAGTCTCAGCTGTGCCCATGTTGTGTGCAGGATGTTGTTGTAACCTCGGCCCACGGGGTTTCTGGCATCGTTAAAGGCCACAAATGGCACACTGAGTCGGGGGGAAGGGGGCATCTGCAGTCTACAGAAGGGGAAAAGGTATTGTGGAGGCTTCCAAAAGTGGGGGGAAGGGCTTATATGGTTATATGTTTAACTGTGCAAGTGACCTGAAGGTGGGGAGGGGTGAGGTCTACATGGGGCATAGGCACATCCTAACGTTCAAGGTCTAGCAAACAGATGTTGCCCACAACACTGATGGGACCAAGGAATGCAGAGGGGAGGATTGAGAGATCTTGGTGGAGGGGAGACCTGAACATGCAGCTCCTCTGAAATGATGGGAGGGATTTCTACACTCACAGAGGGAGGACCCATGCTGGTCTGGGCATTGAGAGCTCAGCACCATCTTTGCCCCAGCGATGGCACAGTGCAAAGTTAAAATGAAGGAGAGACTCTACTGGTGAGGGGTCTGAGGACGGATTGCATGGCCGGTGTATGCACGGGAGGGGGCCAATTAGAGACACCCAACTGAACGTGTGCATTCCCAAATGAGGAGAGACATACAGCTGAGACATGTTAGGAACCTTTCAATGACAATGCAGGGAATCAGGAAAGTTTTTTTTATTTGCCCATGGGATGTGAGTATCACTGGCTAGGCCAGCATTTATTGCTTGCTCAGAGGGCATTTAAGAGTCAACCATATTGCTGTGGGTCTGGACTCATGTGTAGGCCAGACCAGGTAAGGACAGCAGATTTCCTTCCCTAAAAGGCATTAGTGAACTAGATGGGTTTTTACAACATTCGCCAATGATTTCATGGGCATCATTAGGCTTTTAATTCCAGATTGTTATTGAATTCAAATTCCACCATCTGCCATGGTGGGATTCAAACCCTGGTCCCCAGAGCATTACCCTGGGTCTCTGGATTACCAGTCCAGCAACAATACCAGTACGCCATCCAATAGCAATGACACCCATTCATGTGAGACTAATCCCGGAAAGTGGCACTACTCAATCTTCAGCCTCAGGGCCCTCTCAAATAACCTCATTCCCTGACTAAATGATTTTCCCCAGGTTTATTCCAAAGAATGTATCATTAGAGGGCAGTGAATGAGGATCCCAGCGCCTAGGTCGAAAGCAGCACCTCTAAGTGCCTGGCCAAAGCAATCTCATCGCAGTCGGTCTGTAAAGGTAGCTGGGGTGGGGATGGGGGATGGTAGGGTGGAAGGAGCACCATGAAATGCACCCTGCACTGACCAGCACTTCAGGGGCAAATAGTTGCCAACACTAGAACAAAGCCCTTGCACCCACATTCACTGATGAGTCATTGACAAAAATAGGAACTTTGGAGGCTGATGCTGACTCGTGTCTGTTTCTCACTGATACTGCAGAGAGACCTTCAGGAAGATGGTGCCTGGATTTATTGCTGCCTGCATAATCGCATACAGGCAGGAGAGATAAAGGAGGAGGATACGATAGAGGCGCTTGGTCCACCAAAGGGAGGAACAAAACCCTCAAGACCAAGAAGCACCAGGGCCCCCACTGGATGCAGAGGATGAGGGTCACGGAAAGGTCATGTGGAGGTGGGTCACAAAACCAGGGGTGCACAGAACTTGCACGTCTTATCCGCAGATGAGTGAAAGACGTGTAAAGCAGACGATATGATGTGAAAACCCATCAT
Organism: Carcharodon carcharias; assembly: GCF_017639515.1. Classification (NCBI taxonomy): domain Eukaryota; kingdom Metazoa; phylum Chordata; class Chondrichthyes; order Lamniformes; family Lamnidae; genus Carcharodon; species Carcharodon carcharias. The sequence continues at coordinate 18,782,176 of NC_054491.1, forward strand.
TGCAGCCCACAGGTAACGCACAGAGGGGAAAATCCTGCCCAGTATTTCCCCAAGTTTGAATTTACACACCCCAACAAACTTCAAATTCACCTTGCAAATATAAATATTATGAATAAAATCCTGTTGAATACCACAATGTACTGTGAACAAAGAACAGGTTCATGAACATTTTGCTATTAACATGGATGAAATCTTTCTCTCTGGAGTCTTTTTAAATTAGATTGTGCAAAACATATCCCAGTTGCTGCTTACTGTTGATAATGGGATTATTCCATTGGTAAATGAGCATTGAGCACTCTGATGAAATTAGAAAGGATTAATTTAATTGCCTCTTGGATTTGCATTTCATGTCATCAATTCCCTTCCACAGTGTCAGACCATGAAAACGTAACCTGGCAACAGGTGGTTGCTGATGGATAAGTCCAATACTGCACACAAGAAGTAGGAAATATCCATCTCAGAAACACTGTTTCTTACAGCACAAAATAAAATTTGGAAAATAAATCGGTTCTAGAATTGTACCATATCAAGCAGATGTTCTGTATTTAGTTCCTGGGATGTGCCATTTACGATCCTTGCTCTTCTCTAATTCTGGTCTCTTGCGCATCCCCAATTTTAATCGCTCCACCATTGGGTGTCCGTGCCTTCAGTTGCTGAGGCTCTCAACCCTGGCATTCCTTCCCTAAACCTCTCCACCTCTCTACTGATCTTTCCTCATCTAAGACACTCCTTAAAACCTAATTCTGCCCTAATATCTTTTCAGGTGGTTTAGGTCAAATATTGTCTGATAATGCGTCTATGAGGCGCTTTGGGATATTTTACCATATTATGGCACTATATAAATACAAGTTTGCTGTTTGAACCAGGACCGATACAACTTTCGTTAATAATGGATAGTCCTTCCATTAGTAGAAGTCAATGGAAAATCACCACTGAACTGACAAAAACTGTCAAGGAAAACAACTCATAGTGAAGCATCACAGACATAGAGCCAAGGATCTGCCTTTGGGCAGAATGGTCATGGAATGGGGTCCTTCCATTGACATCAATCATGGCAGAGGACAGATTTGATAAGAGCTCTAGATTATTTATTATTCTGCTACATTGGTGAGCCCATGGGCAGAATTTTGCCCTTGTCGGGTGGTCTCAGTGGGGGCAGCTGGGAAGCCGACCGCTGCCCACGATTCAGGCCCGGCTGCGATTTCACGCTGGCTGGCCAATTAAGGCCTGCCCAGAGTGAAACGCAAGCAGTAGCGCTCAGCGCTGCCTGAGTCGGGGGGAGGCGAGCGGAGGAGGGTGAGCATGAACTTTGTGCGTGCGCTCGGGCGCGCGCTTGAAAATCTCCCTGAGGCAGTCTTCGAAATAAAAATTAAAGAAATTAAAAATGTTATGAAAGGTATCCCCTCACGTGACTCTGTCCCTTGAGCAGGGACATGTTATTAATTCAATTTTAAAATGCTTATTTTATTTTTATTTGCTGATCGAGACTTCATCCCGACCACGGATAAGGTTTCCAAAAAAATGCAAAGGCCACTTGGCCTTTTCGCCCGCCCGTCAACTGTAAGGTTGGACGGGCAGTGAAAAATTTCTTTTAATTACCTTTTTAATGGCCTTTAAATTGTCGGCAGCCGTGCTGCCAATTCCAACGCTCACCCAGCGTCATTGTGCGTCATTTTATGCTCGGTCGGTTCAGGTGCGCTCCTGCTCGAAGAGCTAAAAATTCAGCCTCCTGTGTAATTGGCATATTGCTTTAGGCACCAGGATTAATTGCTGTTAAGTAACCATTGGCATGATTTTCCCTACAGGCTTCAGGGCTCCTACGTTGGGGTCAAATGGGGGCCAGAAGTCTGCACCATGTGGGGAACAGTCACTCGGCTGTGATTTTTCCTGAATTGGTCAGTTAGCGGCCAGAGAATGGGCTCACTGTCCAAGGCCCTGCGGCACTGAAGAGGCAAAAGCTGGCCTTTCCAGGTAAGTGAGAGGGTGCCCTAATATCGAGGTGCCCTCTCTCCAACTTTTTAAAATTTAAAATAAAAAAAAGGCCCCCAGTCATTGGGAATCCCCCTCCACAGGGAGATCTGTGGCTGCAGTTGAATGGATGGTGTTCGCTTAGAAGCTCACACCACTGCCAACCATGCCAGGATATGTAGCTCATGATGAGACCCTGCAGAGTTGTATGTTTAAACATGAACTCTTTATTGGTAACCTTTAACTATTTGCAGTTCCAAGGTTGCTATTCACCATGCAGGCTGGCTGCTTACAGAGTGCTGTTCTAGACAGTTCTGTGAGAGTATACCATGTGACTCTTTACATCATATCGTGGGCGGTGCTCCAGTTTGACGTTAACCTTTACTTGTCCGTACACCTTTATGTTACAATGCTAGCAGGCTCATATCGCAATAGATGGTGCCGGGGAGCTGGCACGGCAACCAGCAGCATGCCTCACCAGCCTGACTCTGTATTTACCCTACCAGAGCCTAAACATTTTTCCCCACCTTTTGGCAAGAGAATCGATCAACTGGAAAATTGGGAGCATCATAAATCAGGAACGTTGATCTCTCCATTCGATTCTTTGATCCATCCTTCCTGTCTTACATCGTCTACAGCATAGGAGCAATGTTTCTATGCCAATGTTTTTGCTTCGCATGAGCATTCTTGCGCCCCACCTTCATTTGTCACTATCACAATATCCTTCTATTGCTTTCTCCCTTGAATGCATCTGTGCTATTTCCCCCAACTACTCCCTGTGGTAGCAAGTTCCCTCCTGAATTTTTTATTACTTTCATAGATTTACTGACAGATTTCCTCCTCTACAAACTGCCTCATAGTGGAAAGAAGTGGAGAGATTATTAGTGTGATCAATCCCTCCTTATCCTGTATCATAATTCATGTAGATTCTGTTTCGAACCAGTTATCAAGACTTTGCACATGAACAAAACAAAAACAGAATTACCTGGAAAAACTCAGCAGGTCTGGCAGCATCGGCGGAGAAGAAAAGAGTTGACGTTTCGAGTCCTCATGACCCTTCGGTCCCAGGAGACTGCACTCACCCCTCCCTGTTGACCGACTAAGTTCTGTCGAAGGGTCATGAGGACTCGAAACGTCAACTCTTTTCTTCTCCGCCGATGCTGCCAGACCTGCTGAGTTTTTCCAGGTAATTCTGTTTTTGTTTTGGATTTCCAGCATCTGCAGTTTTTTTGTTTTTATCTCTTTGCACATGAACAATTAGCCAATGCATTTTCCTCAGCACCACCCAATCATCAGCATCTTAAGTTAAACAACACTGCGCAGTCTTAGTGACAGGAGTCGCACATGTTTATTGTTTAACGTAAGTGCATTTCCTGTGGTATCGCTTAGAGAGAGGCAGCATAAAAAAGTCAGACGTGGATCAGGTCAGGAAGAAGGGAGGGGTGAGTGCAGTCTCCTGGGGCTGATCGACCATGAGGGAGACTGAGGGATTTCCATGCATTTGGCCCAGGAAATATTGGGACCGACGGCTAAAGTAAAAACTGCTGCTCCTGGAAACAGAGCAAAATTGAAGCCTCAGTCACCTGGGAGAAATGCAGGCTGTACCTCATGTAGCAGGCCCAGGGAAAATAACATTGCTGCCTACCCAGAAGGATAAAACAGTTCGGACCAGTACTTTTATTTCCCTGTTTTACTGGTATCCCATTTTAAGGTATGCAAGACCAGTTCGGACCAGTATTCTCATTTCCCAGTTTTTATTGTTTTTTCCTTCTAGGTAATCAACATTCAGCAAATGTTTTTGTGATTTAATTGGTATACTTTCTGACCTTTGCTGGTTACTAGATCATCAGCCACAGCTCAGAGGTTAATGCTCTCACGTAATGAATCAGAAGGTGGTGCGTTCAAGCCTTGCCCTAGTGACTTGAGAATAAAATTTAGGCTGACACTCCTGTACTGAGAGGGTGCTGCATTGTTGGAACTGCTGACCCCTGGATAAAATGTTCAATACGGGACCCGTCTGCTCTCTCAGGTGGACGTAAAAGATCCCAAGGCACTATGGCAAAGAAGAGCAGGGGAGTTCTGCCCAGTGTCGTGGCCAATTGTTATAACATAAATAGGATATGTGGCATAGAAACAGGCCATTCGGCCCAACCAGTCCATGCCGGCATTTATGCTCCACTCAAGCGTCCTGCCATCTTTCCTCATCTAAATCTGCAATTGTAACTCTCTATTCCCTTCTCTTGTTTTTGCTTGCATAGTTTCCCCTCAAATGTATCTTTACCATTCGCTTCAATCTCTCCCTGTGAGTTCCACATTCTTCTCACATTCTCTGGATAAATAAGTTACTTTTGAATTCCCTATTTGATTTCTTATATAGTCTCTTGACCAATGTCATTAAAACAGATTATCTGCTCATTATTGCACTGCTGTTTGTGGGAGCTTGCTGTGCGCAAAATGACTGCCTTATTTCCTATATCACAATAGTGACTATGCTTGAAAACAATATATTTCATTGGCTGTAAAGTGCTTTGGAACATCCTAAAGGTTGTGAAAAGTTCCAGAAGTTCAAGTTCTTTCTACTAGTTGGCACTTTTCACTGCCTAGAATGATCTCCGTTTTGTCCAGGTTAGAAGTGCCTCAGGACATTTTATTGTGTTAAGAGAGCTATAAAGCTGCAAATTATTGTTTACCTTGCATCCAGCAAATGAGATATTTGAGTGATCAGTATGCTAATTACACAGCTGCATTTGGAGGTAATTGCTATTTTTTGTCTATGCTCACTTTGAGAGGTGAAAGCTTAAACATTTTATTTGCGTTTCAAAGAGCATGATATCTAGCAGTGCCATGTGTATATACACAAACACACACACACACAAACACACACATAGGCACACACATACACAAACACACAGGCACAGACACACAAACACACACATAGGCACACACACACATACACAAACACACAGGCACAGACACACAAACACCCATAGGCACACACACACATACCCAAACACACAGGCACAGACACACACACACACACACACAGACACACACACAAGGCTGTGCCTGAATATTAATCTGTATAGGTATCTAAGAGTGTGTGTTTGTGTGAGAATGAGTGTTTGTGCATGTGTACTGTAGTATAAGAGTTTTCAGCAGGGCAAGGATTAATGTGGAACAGGAGAACAGTACTGCCCACGGTGTGATGTAGAGAGTCACATGATAGTGTACTGGGTAGCATAGAATCTGGAAGGGGCCAGCATGGAGACAGCACCCATGCATGGTAGTACCTTGGATATGTGCATAGTCATGGGTTAACAATACACGGTTTATATTGAACCATACGAGCCTCCAGACCTCTCTGTGAAACACCAAACAACATTTCCAACATAATGGCAGCGGTGCAAATCTCCATGACATAAGGCAGTGCACCTTTGCTGGAATTATGTAAGCTGCAGCACAGCGGGAGGCCATTCAGTCTGTCAAGCCAGTGCCAGTTCTAGCTCTTCAGCTAGAACTGTCTATTGTAATGCTCTTTCCCTATGTCCTGTCTTATTTTTAATATTAATTTTTTGGGTTTCTACCTCAATAGATTTTTGGATAAAGCATTCTACATACCAATAACTATGTATCTGAAACAGTATTAACTTCTCCTTTCATTCTTTTATCATTAATAATCATGTGTTGGAAATTTTCCAACTTTTAGAGGTTATTAATCCTTTCAAAACCTTTGATGAATAAGCAAGAAGTTTTCAAAATTATTATTGAGTCTTCAACATAGGGAAGTTCTGCATGCTTGTGTGTCTGCTATGATTGCTAGCGTCAATTATATGAAGTAGTATGGATGGGAGTGAGAGAATCTTGAATTAAATGTAGTGAGGAGGCAGGAAAATTCACATCTTGGAAGAGGAAACAGAAGAATATTGAGATGAGTGATGACTGGATGAGTCTTGCTTAAATTAATGAGAGACAAGAAAGTTTGAAGCGGAGAGAGAGAACAGTCACTCTCTGCTAAAGATGAGGGAAGCATCGTCCATCAGTCAGAGAGCTAATCTCCAGATTTGAGTGCTGTGCATATGGACAGATGAGGCATTGAGACACCTACAACGGAATCCAATCCTGTACTAAAGGAGTGTGAATTGTCAAACTATATTTGTGTTTGCTGTAGATAAAAAAAAGTTGATTGAAGAGAGAAAATATTCATGTGGTGAAGCAGAAATCACCCATCAACACAAGCCCACAGGACGTTCTTTGCCATCAAATCTCTAATGCAAAAGACTTTCTTCACAGGAATATTCATCAAAGCCACACAGCACAAACTTAGGTTTTCGTTGATTTTCAAAGTTCAAAACTAGATTGGGCAGAATTCTACGCTGATCAGGAGGGCATGCGCCCAACCCGATTTGGCATGAAATCGCGTAAGATGATGCCAGGCAAGTGTCCCAACATCATCCCCCAATCGCGCAAGAGCCGGAAGCGTGCTCCCTGACATTTAAGAGGGCAGTTAAGCCCATTAACAGAGTAATTGACTCTGATTTGTCATGGTTTGTCCAACCTTACGGCAGGCAGGCAAATCAGCCAGGCGGCCTTTACATTTTTCATGACACCCCATCCAAGTGACGGGATGAGGTTTCCATTATGAAATAAAACAAAAATAAAAATCTGTGGCCAGCGTTTTTATCATCCGTATTTTCAGGTGATTTATGAGGATGGATGGATACTTTCTTTCAGCTTCTGAAACCTTTATTTTTGATTTTTCAGGTCTTCAGCTCCCTGAGGCAGCTCTCTGCCTTCAGGGAGCTTTCTCTCTGCGCCAGCCCTTGCCCCCGGACTGGCGCCAGCACCCGCCCTCCGCCTCCCCCCCCAACCCCCGGCAGTGCCGAGCTTCTCAGTGCCAGCTTCAGCCTGGCTGGCCAGTAATTGGCCAGCCAGCACAAAATCGCGGTCGGGAACTGATCGCTGTTGACGACCGGTTCCCCAAATGATCCCAGGCCCGTTGATGGCGCTCGCCCACCGGCCTAAACATTCAGGCCAGTAAATTTATTTGCAATTTGAATAACTTTTTTTTCAAAAATAGATACGAGTTTTTGGAGGGGTAGCTTTGTTTTTGATTTATCGCCTTTGTTCCTCAATCGTAGAAAAGGGATTGAAAGAGAAAAGCAATCTGAGGAAGAATTCCAAATGTGAATAAAATTTTAACTATTTCATGTTCTTGAGCTGATATTGTACCTGGGGTAGGGGAGGGACAGGAATGATCTTAACTTGTTTCAACTAATGTGAGCACACCAGCGACATTTATCTATGTTGGCGTCTCCAGTATAGGCACCACCACTTTAAAGGGGACCTAACCGCCAGCGGATGAAGCAATATTTCACATAGGACATTTACTGCCAATAAACTAGTGAGACAGTTACCACATCAGTCTGGGGTGGATTGGAATCCAGGTCCCAGGGGTGAAAGGCCAGTGTCTATAATCCACTTTACTATTCAGTTCCAGAGGAATCTTCAACATTCACCCAATCTGCAAACCTTTATGCGTTTATGCATGGGGTGTGGGTTTTGCTGGAAATGCCGGGCATTTATTAGCCAAACCTAATTGCCCATGAGAAGGTGGAGGCGAACTTGAACCACTGCAGGGTTATGAAGCGGTTTTGACACAACTGAGTGGCTTGCTTAGATGACTTAAGAGCCATCCACTTTGCTGTGGCTCTGACCAATCTCAGCTGAGCTCACAGTATTCCCTACAGTACAACAGTAACAACACTTCCTGACATCATGAAAGGCACTATACAAATGCAGATTCGTTCTTTCTTTTAGCTGCGGTTGAGCCATATGAAAGAAAAGTCCCTAATTTATCATGAACGTAACTCTCCCTCAGACTGGGTGCAAGGATGGCTGCGCATACTGGAGCGGACGGTAGGGGGGGTGGGGGGGCGGGCGCATTACCGGTCTCGGGGGACAGATGGCCTGCAAAGGGAAAGGGCAGCAAGGGGTTATCTTCCCCTATTGTATTTTTATGTTTATTTGTAATGTTTATCATAACTTGTATTTGTTTATTTCTTATGTTCATTTCTAATTGTACTTTTTTGAGTTTTATTCCACTTACCAACTGGCAGAAACTGATTTTTCCACGAGAAACAGAAAATTCACACCCGATCAAACCATCGGCTCCTTGTAACCATGGTTTTGCCTCACTTTACTGAACAAATTCCTCCATGCCCTTATTCCAGCCTGCATCCTCCCCTCATCCCACAGCCTGTCAAACGCCAGTCCCTCAGCCACAGCACTAGCTGTTCTTTGGAATTCTCTGCCTTAGGCCATTTGCAAAGCTCCCTGGAGAATGTTCCATACATACCCCATGCATTACCGTAAGCCATTGAGCAATGCTCACAGGGATAAAGCAAGCTAGTCAGGAAGACAGGCAGAATTTGTAAAAAGATTTTTGTGGGGCCAGGAGTGAGTGCCCCTGACAAAAACTTTCCACTTGTCCCTCCTGCGATTGTCTGCCCGGCCATTTAAGTTATTGCTTACGGCTCAGCTGAATGCAGGCGCCATAAGATTTCCCCCTGCCCTGAATGGTGATAGTCTGGGTGCTGGTTTAGCACTCGTCGCCCATGGTCAATTTTGAAATGAGGCCCAATGGCTAAAATCTCAAATTATTCACGACGAAATGTAAAAACTTGGAACGAATTAGATTTGAGTCTTTCAATGAAAGTTCATGCTTGCTGATGGGTAAAGATGGAATTGGGTTCACAGGGCAGTGTGGTACTACCACCCAGTTACAGATACCAATTCCCCACAGATGGAATATTACTGTTTGTATAATTAATTTTTTTTTCTCTGGGAAGAGTTTAAAATAGTGAGGACATTGGGTAAGCTGTGCAATTACACCCCCAACTGGCTGCTCAGTTGGAGTCAGCCCATGTACCTCTTTGACGATGCCTTTCAATTGGTTCTCTTTCCCACTCTCCATCTCTCCCATATGGTCACATCCTCTTTCCCTGTTGCAAAGAAAGGGAGCTTTCATTTACTTAGCACCTTTTTAAAAATTCTTTCATGGGTTGTGAGTGCACTGACAAAGCCAGCATTTGTTACCCATCCCCATTTGCCCTTGGGAATTAAGGTGGTGGTGAGCCACATTCTTCAACCGCTGCAGTCCATGTGGTGTAGGTTCACCCACAGTACTGTTAGGAAGGGAGCTTCAGGACTTTGACCCGGCGACAATGAAGGAACGGCGATATATTTCCAAGTCAGGACAGTGTGTGGCTTGAAGGGAAATTGCAGTCTCAGTGTTCCCATGCCTGCTGCCCTCGTCCTCCTACATGGGAGAGGTTGTGGGTTTGGAAGCTTCTGTTGAAGAGGTTTTGGTGAGTTGCTGCAATGCATCTTGTGGGGACGGGCAATAAATGCTGGCCTAGCCAGCGACACCCAAATCCTGTTAAAAATGAATTTAAAGAAAGATGGCACACATTACAATCGCCATTGTTCAGAACCACTGAACCCTGCTGGGAACCATAGAGGAAACACATTCACTCTGATCTCACTTGTTGGGTTTGAATTCTTTTAGTCTAAAAGGCAGCATCAGTAATTTACTGCTGTGGTTGTAACCTTTCAATTGATGCCTGTTTAGGTTTTTCATTTGTTTGCAATAAAGTCAATTCGAGTTGTACTCATCAGAGTTCAGTAACCCCCCTCAGGGATATCAATTTTTATCAAATTTCACCACTTTTTTAAGCTGCCTTCCAGTCTGAAAAATAAGCAATATTTCTACCTTAAAGGCAGGTGTGTCTAAGGTTTTATCTTCACTTGCCGGGTAGCTGTGTACGGTGGAGATTCAAACCAGCTGTAAAGTTTTAACTCATTTTCCCATTAATCGGCATCATTCTGAAGATTTTGCAGCTAACAGATCTGACAGTAAACAGTGATTGCTGAGTTAATAGGAGTCAAGTGATGGGGCAGTACAAGAGTTCTTGTGAATAGAAAGCAGTTCCTGAGTGTGAAAAAGCCAAAGAATTAATAGACAGGAGAATGAATCTTGGGGTGGAGCAGGGAGAGGATCATTAGGAGCCACATTCCCCTGGTATATGTTTAAAGTCAGCGCTTTTTGACTGCCTGGATCCACAACACTAGGTAGTCAAAAATCCTTCCTATGTTCAGTTGTTGGTATCGAGTGCAGCAGCTGTAAGGTAATGAAGTAAAGACACAAATTAAAAATGGAGAATCTAGTCTTCACCTCTAGTAGAATTGAACCATTTATTTGTTTTTCATACCTTTGCACTCATCCCGTGGAAATCATTGTGAAGTTGTGGAAGGATACACAGGTTTGACAGACTCTCTCCATTGCCAGCACTGTCTGGGGCAGGATTTGAAACCAGGAACTCTAGCTGATAAGGGGAGAAAGTTACTTCTTGAGCCAAGGCTTGCTGTGCAACAGGTAGATCAGGATCCATTCCTGCATCATCACTGGGTCAAAATCCCAGAGCCCCCTCCTTCGCAGCACTGTGAGTAATACCTTTACCACGTGGACTGCAGTGGTTGAAGAAGGCAGCTCACCACCACTTTCTCAAACACTATTAGAAATGGGCAATATTTGCTGGATTTGCCAGTGATGCCCACATCCCGAGAATGAATAAATAATTTTTACACTCGGTGGTACAGAACTTAAATATTGCTGAAAAGTGAGACATATTGCCGAGACTTTTCATCTTCCACTCATCAGGACAAATGTAAGAATGCCAAATTTCAAACAATCATAACAATTTGTACTGCCAGCGTAAAGGGGAATGATCAGTTGGCAAGTCAACTCTGATTGGTCAAGACGTTGCCATGGAAAAGTAAACGGGGAACCATAGGCTCCCCGAGTTCCCTGGTAACTCAAAGAAGTTGCAAGACTTGAATGCATGAAGTTGAAGTTTGGCATTCTTATGTATGTCCCAATGAATGAAAGACGAAAAAACTTGGCAACATGCCTCTCTTTTCAGCAATATTCAAATAATGTTTTGTTTAAAAGCCTGTGCTGGTCTGTACTCCATGCCTGTCTCCTCATTGTCCATCTACCTCATCTCAGTTGTGAGCTGGAACTTTGTCCGGTGTTGTTTTACAACCTGCCACTAGATGACGCTCAAGCAGCCCAATGATACAATATTTGACAGGTCCCTCTGTCCATGTGAGGGAAATAACTGTTCTTTTGAAGGGTCATGAGGACTCGAAACGTCAACTGTACTCTTCTCCGCCGATGCTGCCAGACCTGCTGAGTTTTTCCAGGTATTTCTGTTTCTGTTTTTGTTGTGAGGGAAATAACTGGTGACTTCTAATCACCTCTGGTGAGATGGTGTCTTGGTGTGATGTGTAACTGCGTGGTGAAATCTTGGTTGAAAAGTTATTCCTGATTATAAAGAAGCACCTAAAGGACACATTTACCCAACAACAGCAGCAACAACATGAATTTATGTGGGACATTTTACTACATTAAAAGGTTCTAAGGCACTTCACAAGAATGTTATCAGACAAAATTTGAGATTGAGCTACAGAAAGACATGTTTGAACCAAAGGCTTGGTCAAAGAGATAGTTAAGGAGCTTCCCTGCACTTCACCCTCACCCTTGCCCTCCCATGGCATCTTCCTTTTCCCTCCCCTTTCAGTATTCTGAGGTGACCAATTCCTGGTCCCAGCACCCAGCTGGGCACTTTACAGCTTTTTGGACTCAACACTGCGTTCAGCAATTTTAGAATGTAACTACTGCTCCCCTTGTTTCTCTTTTCTTTACTGGTTTAATTTTCTTCTCTTGTTCTTCTCTCATTTTTCTTTCTCTTTGCTTCCAGCTGGTAACAGTTTCTGACTCAGCTGCTCAAACCCCCTCTAGGCACAGCTTTTGCTTCTTCAGTTGTCTCACTACTACTCCCTTTGGTCTTCCACCCTATCGCAGACCTTCCCTTTTGTACTTTACCCACCAACCACTACACCCACCACCCCCCCCCCAACCCACTGCACCCCCCCCCCCCCCACCCCCCCCCCCACTTTCTTTTGTTTAAAACCTGTTACATCTCTAACTTTTCCCAGTTCAGTTGAAGGGTCATCAGTCTTTCTTCACAGATGCTGCTAGACCTGCTGCCTATTTCCAGCATTTTTATTTTTAATTCAGGTTTTAAGGGGTGTCTTAATAGAGGAGAGAAAGGGGGAGATAGTTGGAGAATTTAATTACTATTTCCTTCCAAAAATCTAACCATCTCAGTTTTGACATTTTGAATTGACCCCAACCTCAGCAGCTTGTGAGGGGCAGAGTTCCAGATTTCCACTAGTGTGAAGAAATGCGCCTTGTGTTCATCCCTGAATGACCTAACTCTAATTTTAAGGTTACGCCTCCTCATTTTGGATCCCTCACCAGAGAAATTAGCGGTCTCTCTGTGGAACAAATCCTTCAGTCGTCTTTCACACCCATTGAGGGAGAGGGAAGAGCTGCTGGGACAGGTAACATCCGTAAAGCAAGCGAAAGGGGCTGATGAAAACTGCAGCAGCTTTAACTGTGGTGCTTATTTTCCCTCAGTTCTGTGGGGAAAAGCCTTGCATTTGCCCAGGTAGCATGTTAGTATTAGAGGTTTATTGCCAGACAATCGTAAGTAAAGAGAGCCACGTGGTCCAGTGCGAACAAGCAATTCTCAGCAGCAATTCGCTCAAGGTCATTCTGCAGCCTTCACATTTAACACTTCTGAGGAAGGAGAACAGAAGCTAGTGAACAACACAGCTCCATGTGTGGAATGTTATTCACTTGCCCTTTCCTTCGCACATGAAAAAAAAAATTGATTTGCAAACATCCATCGATACAAATTACATTTTGAATTAAGTGTTTGTGAATTTTTTTTAAATAATCGGTGGAAGAATTAGAGGGGAGCTGGAAATTTTTTTCCACCCAGAGATTGGTGGGTGTCTGGAACTCACTGCCTGAAAGGCTGATAAGGGCAACAACCTTCATTGTGTTTAAAAAGTACTTGAGGTGCTATGACCTACAAGACAATGGTCAATGGCACTCCCTCCCTAACAGCACTGTGGGTGTACCTACACCACATGGACTGCAGCAGTTCAAGAAGGCAGCTTACCACCACCTTCTCAAGGGCAATTAGGGATGGGCAATAAATGCTGGCCCAGCCAGAGATGCCCACATCCCATCAATGATTTTTTTAAAATGAGCTGGGAAGTAGGATTAGGCTGGAGAGCTCTTTTTGGGTAACACAGACTCAATGTGTTGAATGTCATGAAATACCTTTAATGCCATAAATTTCCATGATTCTGTGCTTCATCCTTCCCTATCTAACAGTGAAATTTCAGTAGCACTTGCCTGCATCACACACTGTGTTTTTGTAAAATAATTACAGTTGTAGACCTAGCTGTCCTTGAGATGATGGTGGTAAACCACACCCTTGAACTGCTGCAGTTTGTATGGCTGTTAGGTAAAAAGTTCCACGATTTTGAACCAGTGCCAATGAAGGAGCAGCCAATGTCTGTCCAAGTCGGGATGGTTTGAGATTTGGAGGGGAACCTGGGGGTGGTGGTGTTCACGTACCCCTGCTGCCCTTGCCCTTCTGGGTGGTAGAGGTCACAGGTTTGGGAGGTGCTGTTGAAGAGGCAGTGCAGTCATTGTTGTTTTCTGGATAAATGTAGTAATCAGTTTGCACATAAACTTCAACAAACAGCAATGAGGGAAATGATCAGACCACAGAACCACAGAATCATTGCAGCACAGAAGGATGCCATTCATTCCGTCATATCCACACCAGCTCTCCTTAGGAGCAATTTACCTAGCGCCACTCCTCTGCTTTCACCCTGAAGCCCGCACATTCTTCCTTTTCGGATAGTAATCCAATTCCCTCTTGAATGACTCGATTGAACCTGCTTCCACCACACTCTCAGGCAGCGCATTCCAGAACCTAACCACTTGCTGCTGGAATTTCCTCATTATCTGGGGTAGAATTTTCTGCCTGTCGAGCGGGCGGGCCTGACCCAATCTCCGGTGGGTGGGAAGACAATCCTCAGGGAGATCGCTTACACTTTTAATAAGATTAAGAATAGAAAAAAAATTCCCTAACATGTCCCCCTCATGTGACAATGTCACATGAGATGGGACATGTTCATAATTTACACTATAACTTTATTAAGCTTTTTAAATCCCTGCATGAAACCTTATCCTGCCGCTGGATGAGGTTTCATGTTTTCTCTAGTTGCCGCCGAGGCTCCTGGCCGACCTGCCAACTTTAAGGTTGGACGGGCAGGTCCTTTAATTGTTTAACTGATCCTGTCAATGGCCTCAATTGGCAATTGACAGGTCAGTGGGCCCACAGCTGATTTTGCTGCGCGCCCACCTTTCTGAAAATTTTAATGGTGCAGGGTGATGTAAGGGGTTCCGCCCAATGTCATCCCGCGTTACTTTACGCGTCGGCAAGCAGGCCCCACCCCCTGCTCGCCGATGGCAAAATGCTGCCCCTGATTTTAGTGCTGTTGGTTGCGGGATAAGTACTGTCCAGGAGATTTCCCTTCCCTCAGTGGTATCAGCAATGCTCAGGAGTGGAGCATGAACCCACGTCCATATGACTCAGAAATGAGAGTCCTATTACTGAGCCAGGCTGACACATGTGTAATTGCGGAAGTATAATTCAGTCCTGTTTCTCACATCATCTGGAAAGCAAAGAGAGTGAAACAGCACTCTAATTCACAAATATCAGTGTTAGGAGTGGGAAGATAAGATCAAAAAGACCTGTCCTATTGACAGTAATCCCTTCCTATTATTGGGAGCATAATGAGCATGCATGTTTCTTTGTAGAGAACTGACAGATCAGATACTCCTGTCCTTGCTTGGTATTCCTCCTTGTATCTTCAGCAACAATTTGTATTTATATAGTGCCTATTAGTAAAACATCCCAAGGCACTTCACAGGAACATCTATCAAACTAAATTTGACACTGAGCCACATAAGGAAATATTAGGACAGGTGATCAAAAGTTTTCTCTGAGGCTTTAAAAAGAGATAGAGAGGCAGAGAGGTTTATGTTAGGAATTCGAGAGCTTAGGGCCTAGGCAGCTGAAGGCATGGCTGCCAGTGGTGGAGTGATTAAAATTGCGGTGCACAATAGGCCAGAATTGGAAGAGTGCATTTAGGAGATCCTGGAGGATATGGGCTAGAGGAAATTACAGAGATATGAGGGATTTAATAGTTAAGTTTGATATTTGGCAATGGGGCTCAACAGGGTGGGCCTGTGAATGAGAGATCAGATTACCTTACTCACCTGGACATCTGTGCAAACTGTCACAGGATAGAATATCATCAGTAGCAGCAAAGGGTATGGGAAAGATATGAAATCAACGGTTTAATGCAAGTAGGTAAGCAGATTAAATACAATGTGGCTGCTAGAAGGCTTAAATTAAGTACATTGCTAATCTGAACAAATTGTTAGTTTCAGTGTTGACCACTTCAGGTCCCTGTTCTGCTGTACCTTTGTCAAACCTATGCTTTAGTGTTGCATTTATCCAATCAATGGTTTCATTCGTTTCAAGTACCGTTCAAAATTGATGAAAAGGAATCTAATATCCTGAGGCCCACCAGGACCTCATACAAGACTCTGTTAAGTGGAGTAATTGTTTGGTGCATTGCTAACAGCAGATAATCAGCTGTGCTCATGACCACTGGTCTAACTTTAAACAGAGAACAGTGATTCTCGAGAGTTGCCTGTTTTGTTTTAATTAAGTTAAATGCGTTTACAAGCATGAACTGGATTGAAAATTGGACAAGGTGTTTGAAGCATTTCATAGTGTTATTGGTAACTAATTATTAACTAATTAGTTCAGTGATTTAACAAGATTTCATTAACCTTCAGTGACATATCACCATCAGAATTAATGGACATGTGCCAAGAATTTAGTGCACACGCAGAATTATACATTGAATAATTAATAGCTGAGAGATAAGATATGAGGGTCAGAGCATGGTTGATAATGAATGATTGAGTGATGATTAAGTTGTTAATGAGGAATTTTCATCCTCGCCCCCACCGACTCTAAACGTACAGTGCTCACTAGATAATGGTCAGCATTGAGATAGCAGCAGGCTGTTCTCCCACCATGGAACTACATTTGACATGAGCTCTTCCTTTCAGGATGGGAGGAGTAAGAACAAAAAACACAGCCAACTTGTGAAAATGACATGTTTTAAGAGGCACAGTCAGGGGGAGACAGAATGCCAGACACCAATGGAAAGCATCACAAGTCAGGTAGCGCATTTAGCCCCCAGTGCTGTTGAGGTTCTGATTTCAGTGTTGCTGTAGTCAAGGAGGTCAGAAACTTTTTCCTAGGATCATTCATGCCTTAGTCACCTCTAGACTCGACTATTCCAACCACTCCTGATTGGTCTTCACATTCTAATCTCCATAAACTTGAGGTCACCCAAAACTTGGCTGCTCATTAACTTATATCTATTACCCTATGTTTACTGGCCTTGGCTCCTGGTCCTGGTCAAGCAACATCTTGATTTAAAAATTCTCATCCTTGTTTACATATTCTTACATGACCTTGCCCATCCCCATCTCTCTAATCCTTTCCAGGCCACAACTCACCGAGATATATCTACATTCCTCCAATTATGGCCTCTTGCACCTTCCTGATTTTAATCACTCCACCTTTGGTGGCCATGCCTTCAGTTGTCCAGACCCCAGGCACTGGAATTTCCTCTCTAAGCTTCTCCACATGTTGCCTCTCTACCTTGCTTCCCTGCTTCAAGACAATCCTTAAAATCTACCGTTCTGAACAAACATTTGACTTAATTATCTGACCTAATATCTCCTCATATGCTCAGTGTCCAACTTTGTTTTATAATGCTCCCGTGAAGCATCTGGGAGGTTTCACTAAGTTAAAGGCACTATATAAATATAAGTTGTTGTTGTTGCTGTTGTTGTTGTTGTTGTTGCTGGGCTCTGTGGTCATTTGAGGTTGTGAATAGTAGGTATTTCACCTGGCAGAATTTAGGGAGCTTCACCCGAATCAATCACTGCCATTCACCTGGGAATGCGTGATGTGGTAGCTGGACACAAAGGCCGGAATTTTCCGCTCCCATTGGTGGTGGGCATCATGGCGGGCAAGAGCAGACAACATGGCAAGAAGCCCCAAAAATTGGTTTCACGCTGTTGCGAAACCAGTTTGCGATCATCTGCCCTGCCCAACAATCGCGGGCTGCGTTATTTACTGCATTTGCATCTCATTATTGTCTTCTCATGCCGGAATCATCCCTCCACAACAAACTTACCTCCCACATCAACATGATGTCAGAATGGCATGATTCATGACTGCCTTTACAAAGCGTGCAGCCAGCAGGCTGAACTTTGAGGGGAGCTCGGAGGTAAGTGCTCAAAACCCTGCATCACGTGCATCACCAGTAGGACATCAAGGAAGAGGTGCCGTGCATTCGGTGGGGACTGGGGGTGAGACAGGCAGGTCGCTTTTTCCAGGCTGGCTTTCAGTACGGTGCCAGGGTAAGGGCTCTGGTGCGGGTGGGGCAAGGCAGCACAGACTGAAGGAAGTACATAATCACATGCCAGGTGGTGGGAGGGGGTGGGGGGTGATGAGGGCTGGAGGGTGAGGCAAGCGGCCACGCACTTGGAAAAGCTGGTCAAAAGTGATCGTTCTTCTGCAGTTGAGACCATTCAGCTGCAGATCCATTGACATGCTTAGAGTTGGGCCTGTGAAGCTTTTTCGCCCACTCAAGCAATGTAAAAGCTCCAGAACTTGGTGCCACCAAATGGTCCAGAAATGTTCACCCCTCGGGTGCAGACTGCACAGTAATGTCCGTTTTAGGGGGCAGCAGAACAAATGGCCGACGGGGCAAGTTGTCTAAACTCCTTGTGAAATGTGGCCATGGTGCAGTCACTGGTGGAGGCACTCACAGCCCCTTGCAATGTCTTCATTAAGGTTTGGACCAATATCCCTCATGGTTCAAGCTAACAGTGAAACCTTGCAGTGCAGGTTAAGAGAATGCCTGTGCCTGAGCTGAGAGCACAGCATGCTTTCAGAGTCCTGCCTTGTGGCAGTGGCACCCTCCACGGCCAATAGAGCTGGAGCTGCTGGGGTCACAGGAAGAGGAGATTTGGGTCAGCTGTACATTCCTGGAGTCACCTGGCTGGATGGCCGTGGAGTGGAGTGCCAGACATCAAGGTCCTCACTCCATTTGAGAGTCACATGTTGGAGCTGCTGGTTCTCCTCCCTATTGGGTGCCCAACGCCCCATGGCTGACTCCTTGAGGAGAAGAGGAAGCTGGAGTGAGATCGAGATGCCCTGCACCCCTCTTGCTTTGACACTGTTGGCACCAGAGGCACCAGCAATGGAGTTCAGCCCAAGCAGCAGTGCAGGACCGATGTCCTGGACCAAGGTCTCCGTGGCGGCTGCTTTCCTGCCGGTATTGACCTCGGTGCATCGGCATGCTGGCACTATCACCTCAGGCTGAAGGCAGACGGATTCCTCCATTATCCATTGCAATGTGAGGAGTGCAGCGGACATCCCTTCCTGATGTTCCCATGATTGTCTTTGCAGCTTCAACAGTTGATTCAGGACCGAGTCCACAGGCTCATCATCTGACTCGGACTCAGCAGATTCCTCACCTCCAGTCGACCTCCGAGTGCCGATGAACTAGGATGCCCTGCCTCCGCCTGCTGTGGAACAGAGCGTGTGCTGTGCTCACGAGATTGTGATTCCAAGGCTGCTGGACATCTAGGTCCCACGAGATGTGTGTCATTGCGCTGGTGGAGCATATGGATGTGTGCTGTAATGAGTGGTGGAGCCCTCAGGGTCTTCGTCCGAGGTGCTCTTGGCGCTGAGATCTGGGTTAAGGTTGCCTGAGGGCGATGTGTCAGATGTGCCTAGGAGAGAAAGTGGAGATTATTAGTGCTTGGCAGCTGCATTACACACAAAACAGTGGACTCAGAGCAACATTGAGAGAGGAATGATGTGGTGTAGGATCCTCACATGGATGCTCACCACCAACCTCACAATCATCACAGGAAAGGTCCATGTGCTCTCCGGCCAGCTCCAACATGTGACTCTCGAATGAAGTGAGGATCTTGATGCCTGGCACTCCACCCCACTGTCTGGGACCTCACCCAGTGATTGTGTGTGATCTTGTGCTGCATAAAGACAGATGGAGAGAGTGTCAGCAAGGCACATGCCAGGCCAAATGAGAAGAATGCCAGGAGTGCGTGTGTCCTGAGTGGAGCCTTGGAGGGGATGTGGAGGCAGTCTCCAGAGGAGATGAGGCCAGATGGAAATGTGAGGGTGTGTGTTTGAGAGAGTGAGTGGTGAAGTCCCTTGAGCTGGCAGTGAGTGAGATGCCAGCGAATGTGTGATGGGCCTGTGAGTGCGTGAGTTGATATTGATTAGATGGTTGACTTACCCTGGAGATCATTCATCTGTTTCCTGCACTGGATGGCTGACCTCTTATGTGCAGCATTGGCACTGACCATCTCTACCACCGCCTCCCAGACTGAAGTGGTGAGACTGAAGGGCTGAAGGGCCTCCAGTGGCCAGGGCAGGGGTAGAGCACATCACAGCGGGTCTCCACAGTGTCCAGAAGGCATCCCAGGGATGTGTCACTGAATTGGGTGGGGGTGAGCTGAACTCTTCTTGGCTTTTTGGGCCATGTCTTCACCAGAGCAGTCCTGGGCTACAAGCATTGAGAAGTGTGTGCACTGCTGCAGTTTAAATATAGCACCCGACATAACGTGTGGCAGTGTGGCAGGCAAATCGGAGGCCAGCGGCCAGTGAGCCGGTGTGTTTCCTGTTGCTGGATCATTTATGGGGCCGGAAAGGGACGATATGTGATGAAAATTTGCCTTTGCAGCTGGCAGGTAAATGTCTTTTCTCACACCTGTGACCACACTTCTTTAGACGATTGCACAAATCTGGGTATATGCTGCCCAAAGAGTGGCAAAATTTTCTGCTTTGGGGTCTGATAACCCCCAACCTCATGCAAGAGGAAGAAGGAATGTGTAGATAGCACAAAGGGAGCAAAAATAAAAAACAATACAATGAATGAAGCAAAATAGATTCAGAGCTTGAGGTTTAAGGAGAGCAGTAATAAAGTGTGAAATTGCAAATTTATTGCACTTGACTCTGTGCTCACATATCTAGCTGTTCTCCTATTGAACTGAAAAGCATTACATAACTCAAAAACTCAACCACCATCCTCGCCTCCTTCCCAGCTGATCAGTGTTCAATGAATTATTTCTAACTTTACCGAATCAGAATTCTAAGCTTTTACTTAGCAGCCTCTGGTTTTAGCTGTAGGGAATAGGACAGGCACTTTAAAAAAAATCAATAAAATCCACATAAATAATGCATTTCTCAATGGTCATATTTGTACAGTGTGCACTTTAATGTCTAGCCCCATAACCAGCACTTTTACTCCCAACTAGATATTTGTCCACAAGCAAGATGCTGGAAACCTGAAATAAAAATGGAAAATTCTGGGAATATTCAGCAGGTCAGGGAACCTTTGTGGAGAGAAAAACAGAAAAAGTTTCAGGGTTGATGACCTTTCAACAGAACTGGAAGATGTTAGATTGGTAACAGGTTTTAAGCAAGTACAGATGTGGAGGAAAGGTGGGAGGAACAAAAGTGAAGGTATGTGTTTGGGGTGGAGGACAGGAGAGGTTAAATAAGAAAAGGGATGATGCAGCAAGGCAAAAGGGGGTGGTAACAGAAGAAATAAAGAAACAAAAGGTGTGTCTAGAGGAGGTACAACTGGCAACAGAAGAAGCTTTACAAACAGCTGCTGTCTGAAAAAAAATGGGAGTTGTGGTTGACAATGTTAGAGATGCAAGTCCCTTTAAGAATAAACCAGGACAAGCTTCAGAGTGAATTGACAGCAGGTGATGCTCATTGAAGCCTGTATTTAAGAGCTGGGTTTCCCAGGTGGAGGGGGTTTTGCTTCTGGGATCCTGTGCCTGTGCCTGTGCCTGTGCCTGTGCCTGTGCCTGTGCCTGTGCCTGTGCCTGTGCCTGTGCCTGTGCCTGTGCCTGTGCCTGTGCCTGTGCCTGTGCCTGTGCCTGTGCCTGTGCCTGTGCCTGTGCCTGTGCCGAACTCTGTTGTTTTCTTTCTTGGGGTGTGAGCATTGGTGGCTGGGCCAGCAATTATTTCCCATCGCTAGTTTCCCTTGAGGAGATAGTTGTGAGCCACTTTCTTGAGCCCTTGAAGTCCCTGTGATGTATGTACATTCACAGTGCTATTAGGGATTTTGGCCCAGTGACAGTGAAGGAGCAGTGATATAGTTCCATGTCAGGATCATGTATGACTTGAATGGGAGCTTACTGGCGGTGGTGTTCCTATGCCTCTGTTGCCATTGTCCTTCCAGGTGGCAGAGGTTCAGAAGATGCTGTCAAAGGAGCCTTGGTAAGTTGCAGTGCATCTTGTAAAGAACCCAATCAAAAGGTGAGGTGCTCTTCATTGAGCTTCCATTTAGCTTCATTGGAATAGTGTATATGGCCAAAGACAAAGATCAGAGCAGGAATGGGACAGAATTAAAATGGCAAGCGACTGGAAGTTTGGAGTCAAGCTTGCAGACTGAACTGAGGTGTTCAGTGATAGATCACTCAATCTGCATTTGGTATCTTGACTGTGTAGTAGAGGGCATTCTTAGCAGCAAACACAGTATACCAAATTGAAAATAAATTGACTTATCCGGGTTCTACTCAAGGAATTCCACAAGGTAACATCTGTTGCTATTGTTGGGAAATGTTTCCACATTTCAGCCCATAGCTGTTGAATAAGACTCTGCTCTTCCCAGGGTTTGGATTTGGTAGATCCATCACATTAGGGCTTCTAATGGTCACAGGATAATTGCACATCAAATGATAGCATGAGAGCCCTCCAAGGCTAAAAAATAAGCAGATTTTATGGGAAGAAAAAATTATTTTGCTCTGTAATCAAACTTGTACTTAAACCCACATCTTTAGCTGGCTGCCCAATGTTTAAGTTAAGCAGTTGCTGGTCATGAGTGAGAAGTGAACAGCTGGTCGATTTTGGCAAGCTTACTTCATTGTCATAAAATAGTTGTCTAGTGTTCACCTGATCATTGCTTTTAAATAATTTGTCTCACACAATAATCATTAGACCATAAGACACAGAGCAAAAAAGCGTAACACCATCCACTGAGCAGGTTCCTTCCTTATACAATATACATCCTGTGTAATCCATCATTTAAATTTAGTTTTGGTTAGTTAGGTGGCAAACACGGATAGGAATCTATCACCACTCTTTAGAATTCCCATGTCAAACTTCTGAGAAATGCACATATGTTCATTTTCCATCTCCTCATATGGCATACAAACTTTCCTTCTGCAAGGACAGACTTCACTTACTTTAGATACAGGCTAAATAAAAGTTGAGCCTGAAAGGCTGCTAAGTATGTGTATGGATACTGCTAGAAAAGACTGCTATTTATCAGCACCGAGCACTGGTATGCTTTCCACTGCTTGTAGTCATCTGGGATTGAAAGAGAAAGTTCCTAGTCTGTAGTAGCAGGAAATACTACGGACTACCCTTTGTCCTGGTCCCATCAATCAGTAAAGCTGGGAGGTGATCAACCATTAATAACCAAGTGACATATTCTAGACATGTCTGGCTTGGGGATCTTATCTTGCTAAAAAGAATTGGATTGGTTCTAATCTCCCATTGCCAGATATTTCTTATTGGGGGCAACTCCCAATAATGAGTTAGTCATCCACATCTATCATAGACTCCAAGGAGAAAGCATTGGCAATATTCTTTGAGCACCTTTTCAATTGTTAGAATGGGATTTGAGATTTTAATTAAATAATTATCTTGCAGTCAAACTCAGTCAAACAATTGCCTCTGGCTTCTGTCAAAACAAAATAGCTTATGTCTTCTGTATGTAACATACACCTGTTTTTAAAAAAAAAAGTGATGAAAAACTGCAAAGGAACATGGAAATCAAACTCTACTCCACAGTCAAACCCCAGAGCTCAATAAAGCAAACAGACATGTTTGGTCTCCTTGTTGTTGATAGGTCATGTTGGGGGATTTTCGTTTGAAGGATGCCTTGGATATTTTTAATTAAATTACAATAGGAGCCAGGGTCTAGAATATGGATGACAGATTGTGCAAAATATCCTTGATTGTGGAACATCAATTATTTACAATGGCAGGGAAATGTATATTGGAATTGTGGCACAGAGCAACCTGTTTGACCAGACCTCAAACAGATACAGACAAACCACACAAGATAATTGGTCCCTCAATCAGTAAGCAGCTCAATATGAAGTGTAATGCTGAATGGAATGAAAATTGATTAGGGCAAGGGAAAATAACAAGATCTACAAATTAATTTGATAAATTACAGATGTTTCCAGCTAGATAATGGAAGACCACATAATGAAAGCAAGATACTTAACACCAAATATGGGAAGCATTATTACTCAAGAAAATCTAGGAACTTGCAGCGTGAAAGATTCTGATTCACATGGGGAAAATGTTAAAATCATCAAAACTTTCAGTACAAGAGGAAGCCATTCAGCCTGTTATGGCTGTGCTAAGAGCATCATATTACATCAAATAAGAGCAAGAGTAGATCATTGAGACTGTGGAGCCTGCACTGCTGATTGTGGCTGATCTTCAGCCTTGACTCCACTTTCCCACCCGCTCCCATATCCCTTGATTCCCTGAGAGGCTCCATGAAATGACAAGGGCACAATTATTAGCCAGGCTGAATTGTTTCGGCAATTAAGTATTGACTTCCAGTTAAAGGGGACTGCCTTTGCGAAATAGGATGGAGGATGCTATTATTTTTATTTGTATTGCTATTGTACCTCACTGCTTTTTAGAGCTTGTTCCCAGGTTGTGACCATGCTGACAA
Source organism: Carcharodon carcharias (assembly GCF_017639515.1). NCBI lineage: Eukaryota > Metazoa > Chordata > Chondrichthyes > Lamniformes > Lamnidae > Carcharodon > Carcharodon carcharias. The sequence continues at coordinate 18,806,041 of NC_054491.1, forward strand.
GGACACATTTATCAGCGAGTGCAAAGTTGCCTTGAGAAGCTGATGGTGAGCCTTTCCATTGAATGATGTAGCATCCAGGACTTTGACCCAGCCATGTTGAAATATCCCAAACTGCTTCTGAATTCCAATTACTGTTGTTATGCAGCAATGTCCAACAAGGACGTTGAGATGAATGGTCAGTTAATCTGTTTTTGGTGGCATTCATTTGAATGTTGGCCAAGACTCCGGGAGAACTCACAACTCTTACCATTTCATCATAAGTGTGTTATTATTAATAAAAGATGGAACAGCAACAAATACTTATCTATTTTCTATAAGGAATTTCACCTTTGAATTTGAATAATTTTATGATTGTGTTTTTTGTTTATAATTAGGGTATTTTCATAAGCTAAATATGAAAGCATTGAAAACTGAAGAGTTTTAATCCAAATTTGTATGAATTTGCCACCATGAAGAGTAGTTCAGACAGACTTCTTTAAGGGGAAGTTCAATAGGTACATGAGGGAGAAGGGAATAGAAAGATATGTAGATAGGGTGATGTGAGATAGGCTGGGAGGAGACTTATAACAGTTTATAACTGTGGGTGGAATAGTCCCAGATTTGCATTGTGGTAGCAGACAGGAAAAAAGATGCTTTACCCGCCAGCCACAATTGTGGGTTTTCATGCCAAATCATCCCAATGCCGGCGCATTTCGCCTCATTCATTATGATTTCGCAGGAAATACACCAGATTGCTGGCGGGGTGACCTCAGATTTGCCAGCCCTGCCATCACCTCAGGCCATCACTAATCTGGATGCCATATTTAAAAGTCATCCAAGCAAACAGCCAGTTCTCTCTAAGGGGTCGGAAGCTGCTGCAACGTCATGGCTACCAAAGGGAGGAAAAATGCTACACTCAAATTTAACGACGCCTCCTTTGGGCACCTACTGGAAGCAGTGGAGGCTTGCCATAAAATCACCTGAGCAAAGACCAGCAAAGAAGGTCACCAATCCAGCATGGGAGGCAGTGGCAGCGGTGGTCAGTGCCTTCAAAAGAGGACAGCCACCCAGTGCTGAAAGAGTATGAATGATCTCCTCTGTTCTGCCAGGGTGAATCATCATTCTCAAATCTCTCACTCAAACCCATCACAAATCCACAGGGCTCTCACTCACTGCAGGTTAAGGGACATCATCATTCACGCTCTCACACAAACCTTCATCTGACCTGTGGAATGTGTCCTCATCCTGTCCATGGCATCACTCACCACCCACACATGCCAGGCATCCTTCTTATCTGGCCTGGCAGGCACACTGCTTACACTCTCTCCATCTGTCTTCATGCAGGACAAGCTGGCACACAACAAAAGTGAGATGCTGCAGGCTGGTGGAGGAATGTCCAACATCAAGGTCCTCACAGACTTTGTAAAGAGAGTAATCCAGCTGACCAGCGAAGGTCTGGACCACTCCTATGCTGACAATGAGTTCGGTGACGCTCAACAAAGTGAGGATCCAGCAGTGCAACGTCCATCAGACAACCATGCTGAGAGTCCGTTCCCCTGTTCTGCAGCCCCCTGCCTTGCACTAATTATCTCTCTTTGCTTTTGGAGGCGCATCTGGGAAGCAGCCGAGTGGGTCCACGAGCCAGGCCCTCGACTCAAGCCCTGAAGACACCTCAGAAGAAGAATCTGATGGCACCTAATTGAAAACTTGTCACAGCGCTCACCCACACCCTCCTCCAATGCAGAGACACACACCTCAGTGGGGCCTAGGTCTAAAGTACCTTTTGGGGTCACAATCTGGTGAGCACAACACACTCTCTGATCCACAGCAGGTGAAGGCAGGACTTACCAAGTTTCTGGCACTTGGAAGACTGCTGAAGGTGAGAAATCTGAGTCTGACTCAAAAGAGGAGCCTCTGGACTCGGTTATACCTCAGTTGCTGGAGCTGCAAAGTCAAGCTTGGGAACAGCAGGAAGGGATGTCCACTACACTCCTCAGATTGCAAGGCACAATAGAGGAGTTCATCTGCCTTCAGCCTGAGTTGATAGCACAGGCATGCCAAATACACCGAGATCAACACTGGCAGGATGGTGGCCGCCATGTACACCTTGGTCCAGGACATCGGTCCTGCGCTGCTACACGGGCTGAACTCCATCGCTGACGCCATAGTTGACCGCCAAAGGTGTCAACACGAGAGGGGTGCGGGGCAGATTGATCTCATTTCTCCTTCTCCTCAAGGAGTCAGCCGGGGCCCTCGGGCACCCATAGGAAGGATGATCAGCATGTGCACAACCTGGGACCATCCACCCAGGTGACTCCGGGATTGTCCAGCCCATCCAAATCCCCTCTTCCTGTGACCCCAGCAGCTCCAGCTCCATAGATTGAGGAGTGTGCCACTGCTCAAAAGCAGACTGGGGCCCTCCAGGTCTTGGCCCTCCAGAGGATGCCCGCCAAGGTCATCGCAGACAGGGATTGGCAATAGGCTGCCTCCACCTCTGCTGTGGATGTCTGGGGAGCAGGGTTAGGAAGGTTAAGAAGATGTAGTTGCACAGCCTGAGCACGACTGTTAATCACTAGTTCATAATGTTCACTATTATAAATAAACTCCCAAGAATGTTTCCTTGCCTATGGCTCCTTGTTCTGATGAGCAACGTTTGTGTCACTCTCAGACGTGGGCAGTAAAGTGGCAGATGGATTTTAACATAGAGAAGTGTGAGGTCATACATTTAGGGAGGTCAAACAGTTACAGGGATTACAAAATAAATAGGAATATACTAAGAGGGGTAGATGAAGTGAGAGATCTTGGCGTACAAATACACAGGTCCCTGAAGGCAGCATTTCAAGTAAACAAGGTTGTAAAGAAGGCATATGGAATGCTCTCCTTCATTGGCAGAGGTATAGAATATAAAAGTAAGAATATAATGTTGGAATTGTATAAAATACTGGTGAGGCCACAACTGGAGTATTGTGTGCAGTTCTGGTCACCACATTACAGAAAGGACGTAATAGCTCTGGAGGGAGTGCAGAGGAGGTTTACAAGAACGTTGCCAGCGTTAGAAAAGTGTAGCTACAAGGAGAGATTGGATAGGTTGGGGTTATTTTTCCTGGAACAAAAAAGACAGAGAGGTGACTTGATTGAGGTGTACAAAATTGTGAGGGGAATAGATAGTGGACAGGATAAAATTGTTTCCATAATGGAGGATTCTAGAACCAGGGGACATAGATTCAAGATAAGTGGCAGAAGGTGTAGGGGGTACATGAGGAACTTTTTTACGTAGAGGGTAGTGGGTGTCTGGAATTCGCTGACCAAGTTGGTGGTAGAGGCAGAAACTTTAAACTCTTTTAAAAAGTACCTGGATCTATACTTAAAGTGCTGCAAGCTGCAGGGTTATGAGCTGGGTGCAGGAAGATGGGATTAGAAAGGGGTATCCTCAGGCTGGCATAGACAAGATGGGCTGAATGGCCTCCTTCTGTGCTGTAACTTTTCCATGGTCCGATGGTTCTATGTGAAACCTTAGTTCTTGCACCAGATAAAGGCAGGTGTCTCAGTCCAGGGCTGTGCAGTGTGCAGCCTTCACACTTACTGGACACATTACTGACGCCTGCACCTCAGTGGTGCTTGTCATTGTTGCCAGAATGTTGTGGACAGGTGTCGCAGAGTTCTCTCAGCACCTTTGAGCTGGAACTGGCCCCAAATCCCTTCAGCACTTGTGACTGGTGACACTCTGCTCCTGAAGGGGTCAGGTGCTGAAGACGGACAATGGATCAGATGCATCTAAAGTTTCACAGCTGCGTCTCCTTGATATGATCCTGATCACAGAGCACAAGCAAGCTGCCCTCATTCAGATAGGAGTCAGATGTTCAGAGGCAATGTGAAAATCTATGGAGTGTCCTCACTGCATGTCGTCATCATCCTCCTGGAATCTAGCAACAGTTAGGGTCCCTGCTTCATCTCCATACCATGAGCCTGAGAACTGAGGGTACGTGCGCTGCCATCAGCCATACAGGAGTCAAACGTTCACAGATGCCAGGTGAGGATGTCAGGACTGTCCTCACTGTAACTTGTCATCATCCTCCACGAATCTTGCGGCTAAGGGCCTCCTGAGAACAGCTGCTTCATCTGGCCAGTGTGATGTCCTCATCACTGAAATCCTTACCTTCAACGACCTCATCACCATCCCCTTCAACAACAACCTCATCGGAGGAGATGTGCAGCTCTTCCATCTCCTCATCAGCCAGATCCTTCCCCCCATTGCAGCGCTACGTGTGGAGCATGCAGCAAGCATGCTGATGAGCAACGCCCTCGGTGGACGGTATTGCAGTGCTCCACCAGACAGCTCAAGGCACTGGAACCTCATATTTTCAAAGTACCTATCGCTTGCTTGACCAAAGTCCAGGTTGCAGCATGAGCCTCTTTACACCGTCGCTCTGCTACAGCCTGAGACTGCAGCACAGGTGTCGCCAGCCATGTCCTCTGTGGGTAGCCCTTGTCCCCGAGGAACCAACCCTTCAGCCTCTCTGGACCCTGGAAAATGTCAGGGAGGACATAGGAGTCACAGACAGTCCTTGGGAATTGTGTGCTGACCTGCAGGATGTGTAGTTGCACACCAGCTGAGCATAAAGCAAGTGGAAGTCATTGCAGTTGATGTAGTTGACTGCTTTTTTGCCATGGAGATCTAAGTGAGAGCAGTTGATGGCACCCTTCACCTGCGCAAAACCAGAGACTTGCGCAAATCCCAACATTCTTGCTTCCTGGCTTTCCTGATCCCAGGGGAAATGCACAAAGTTCTGTGCATTTGTGAAGATGACTTCCTGAATGCACTTGTGCATAGAGGATTGCAAGATACTGCACAGGTCACCTAAGGAGCCACTGGCATAAATTGAGTGCCACAGTCACTTTCACAGCCACTGGCAGGGGATGCCCTTCATGTCCCCATGGTGCCAAATCCTGCAGCAGGCAGCATATGTGACTGACCAGTTCCCTAGACCTGCACAGCGTTTGGCGAGACTGGTTCTCAGTCATCTGCAGGAATGACAAGTGCTGTCTATTGACCCTGAGCCTATGAGCGACGGCTCTCTGGATCTAAAGCAGCGTGCACAGCAGGCCCTGCTGCCCCTTCATCTCAAGGGAGGTGCTTCTCCTTTTGCCAAGCCAGGTGCCTCCATTACTCTTCTTCTCTGCTTCCTGTAAGTCATGAGGCATACTGCTAAATCACCAGGTTCTGTGATCCTGATGTTTTTCTCCTGCAGGATCAAAGAGACACATGGGTTAGCATATGTGTCCTAAGAACCACTTTTGGTTAAATCTGAAGGCCCCTTCACACATGCCGCACCCTTAGCCAAGTTGTTCCAGCACAGCTACAACACCGGCATCTACCCAGCTATGTGGAAAATTGCCCAGGTATGTCCTGTACACAAAAAGCAAGACAAGTCCAACCTGGTCAGTTACCACCCCATCAGTCTACTCTCCATCAGTAAAGTAATGGAAGGGGTCATCAACTGTGACTTGCTCACTGATGTTCAGTTTGGATTCCGCCAGGGCCACCCAGTTCCTGACATCATTACAGCCTTGGTTCACATATGGACAAAAGAGCTGAACTTCTGAGGTGAGGTGAGAGTGACTGCCTTTGACATCAAGGCAGCATTTGACAGAGTGTGGCATCAAGGAGGCCTAGCAAAACTGGAGTCAATGGGAGTTAGGGGGAAAACTCTCCACTGGTCGGAGTCATGCCTAGAACAAAGGAAGATGGTTGTCATTGTTGGAGATCAGTCACCTCAGCTCCAGGACATCACTGCAGGAGTTCCTCAGGGTAGTGTCCTAGGCCCAACCATCTTCAGCTGCTTCATCAATGACCTTCCTTCCATCATAAGATCAGAAGTGGGGATGTTCGCTGCTGATTGCACGATGTTCAGCACCATTCGCAACTCCTCACATACTGAAGCAGTCCATATCCAAATGCAGCAAGACCTGGCAATGTCCAGGCTTGGGCTGACAAGTGGCAAGTAACATTTTAAGCTACACAAAAATGTCAGGCAATGACCATCTCCAACAAGAGCGAATCCAGCCGTCGCCCCTTGATGTTCAATGGCATTTCCATCACTGAATCCCCCACTATCAACATCCTGGGGGTTACCATTGACCAGAAACTGAACTGGACTAGACATATAAATACTGTGGCTACAAGAGCAGGTCAGAGGTAGGAATAGTGCGATGAGTAACTCACCTCCTGGCTCCCCAAAGCCTGTCCACCATTTACAGGGCACAAGTCAAGAGTGTGATGGAATACTCCCCACTTGTCTGGATGAGTGCAGTTCCCATAACACGAGAAGTTTGACACTATCCAGGACAAAGCAATCTGCTTGACTGGAAGCACATCCAGAAATGTTTACTCCCTCCACCACCGACACACAGTGGCAGCATTTACAAGCACTGCAGCAATTCACCAAGGCTCCTTCGACAGCACCTCCAAAACTCATGATCACTACCATCTAGAAGGACAAGGGCAGCAGATAGATGTGAACACCACCACCTAGAAGTTCCCCTCCCAAGACACTCACCATCCTGACTTGGAAATATATCATATATGTTCCTTCACTGTCGCTGGATCAAAATCCTGGAACTCCCTCCCTAACAGCACTGTGGATGCACCTACACTACATAGACTGCAGTAGTTCAAGAAGGCAACTCACCACCACCACCTCAAGGGCAACTAGGTATGGGCAATAAATGCTGGCCCAGCCAGTGAAGCCCATATTGCATGAATGAATTTTAAAGAGTTCTGGACACCGCTTGGATGGCCAGTGTGCAGTGTCCTTCATGGCTGTCCAGAACCCCATCCACCTCAGTTTCACACCACTTGACCGATTGGCAGCAGCTTCGGCCATTGGGCTGCATGCTGTGCTCTCAGCTCAGGTGCAGGCATTCTCCGAACCCGCACCGCAAGGCTTCACTGTTAGCTTGAACCATGAGGCATACTGGTCCAAACCTTAATGAAGACACTGCAAGCGGCTGTGTGCACCTCCACCAGTAACTGCACCATACAACTTGCCCAGTCAGGCAATTATTGTGCTGTCCCCTAAAACGTACATTAATTTGCAGTCTGAGCCCAAGGGGTGAAAAGTTCTGGAGTATTTGGTGGCACTTCCATGCTTTTGCATTGCTTGAGTGGGCAGAAAAGCTTCAGAGGCCCGACTTCAAGCGTGTCAATGGAGCTTCAGTCTCAGCTGCGGAAGAATGTTCACTTCTTTGACAAGCTTTTCCAAGTGCGGCCTGCTTCCCTCACTCGTCCCGACATGTGCTTAGGCACTTCCCATTGCCACTCCATGGAAGTTACGGACAATTGTATCTTGAATGTAGTAAAACGTCCCAAGGTGTTAGAGTAAAGGGTTAACATGGAAGCCTACATGTTGCTGATGTAATAATGATGTCAGATCACATGACTGAGAAATAAGCGAGATCTGACAGGAGGAGAAGCTCCAAACCTCATGTAGAGATCCAAATGGTAAATACTTAAATAAAAAGCAATGGTTTTGAGAAATGACAGACTTGAGCAGCTTGCTTTAGGAGAATAGACAATCCCCAGAACCCCTGCCTAGACCCTGACTACACAATAAAACACAGGAGTGTAGTCTGATAAAAAAATTAACACTGAGCCAAAGAGGGAGACAATAGGACAGGTGTCAAAAAGTATGATCTATGAGGTAGGTTTTAAGGAGCACCTTCAAAGGGGAGAAAGAGATAGATGTAGAGGTTTAGGGAGGAAATGCCAGAGCTTAGGACCTGTGGCAACATATAATGGGAGATTAAAGGAGATGCTCAAGAGGCTAGAATTGGAGGAAAGTAGAACTAAATGCAAGAATGTCGTTCTTCACTTTTATTTGTTTATATGGTGGAGTGGGTGGGGGGAGGGGGGAGATAAATAAAGGAAGTGGGAACTGGAACAAAATTCTAATCTTGTTCATAAATAATAGGGTCACAATTTTGCTACACTTGGTCACAGAATAAAATCGTTGTTTTGGAAACATGCTTTCCCTTTGAATATAAAGAAATATTAAAATTCCATTCAGATATTCACAGACCATCTATCAGCCCTAAACCTGTACAAGTAGATGGTTCATCTTAAATGGATATTACTGGCTTAATACTAATACTTAATGCAATTATCGCTACTATTATTACAGCACAGTTTTCCTGCTTCTATTTCAGATTTATATGAAGCTGATATGACTACAATACAATTCAATATCAAGCAGAGATGATACTGCCTGATAATGTCTCCTCCCAAGGTAAATTGCTAGCCCTGATTTTTCTTTTCAGCCAGAAAATAAGCTAATGAGATTCCACCAATTGGTTTTATAAATAGAGGTATAGAGTACAAAAGCAAGGAAGTTATGATGACCCTTCCTAAAGACTGGCTTGGCCTGGACTGGAATATTGTGTCCAGTTCTGAGCACCAGGCTTCAGGAAGCATGTGAAGGTTTTAGAGAGGGCACAAAAAAAGTTTTCCAAAAATGGTTTCAGGAATTATCACAGAATTGTGGATAGATTGGAGAGGCTCCTTAAAGAAGAGAAGGTGGAGAGGAGATTTGGTGGATGGAGGTGTTTAAAAAATCATGAGGGGTCTAGACAGGATGGATAGAGAGAAAGAGCTCTGATCAGCCAAAGAGTTGAGAACTACAGAACACAAACTTAAAGTCATTGGCAAAAGAACCAAAGGTGACACAAGAAAAAACTTTTCTTTGCAGTAAGTGCTTAGGATCTGGAATGCACTACCTGAAAGGATGGTGGAGGTTGATACAGTTATGGTGTTCAAAGGGGAATTGGATAACCACCTAAAGGGAAAAAAACCAAGGCTATGGGGGAAGGGTGGGGAGTGGGGCTAGCTAGAATTTCCTTGCAAAGAGTTGGCACAGACTCGACTGGCTGGCCTCCTGCTGTGCTGTAGTCAGCCTATGATTCCATGCTGTTATGCTTCGCATATCATTGCTGTAGCTATCAAAGTGCTCTGAGATTGGCACAGGCTACAACATGCTTCTCTTAGAAAAGAGACCCTGTTAGAATTTGTAAGTGGAGAACTGCTTTTTGGACCAGTAGTGTTGAAGTATTTAAGAGGAAGCTGGAGAAACACATGAGCAAAGAAGGAATGATGGGATATATTGTTAGGAATCTATTGAGCCAAATGGCCCACTTTCATGTTGTGAATGCTGTGTAACTATGAAATAAGCCAGGGTGATCCGATCATATGGAGATAAATATGTTAGTGTTTGTACATTGGTATGGTAATTCTATTAATTTTATCTTTAAAATCTGGGATTTATAACAGCTGAACTCAGGGTGATGCAACTTTATTCAAACCTCCTAACAACATTCTTAAAACTTTTGTTTTCCACATAAGACAACAAACAGAAGTATTTTGAAATATCAATCCTGCCTCTACAGGCATTTCTAGGCCTGGATTTTCGCCATGATGTAGAGCCTCTTCATTGTGGCAAAAATGGCAGAAGTGCCTGAAAATTGTAAATCACGCCCCCTCTCCCCACCAGCCCCCCACCACCTCACCCAACACAGCAGGGCAGGAATGGGGACCGTTCACATTTCACATAGGGCATTTCACAAATGCAGCTGTCCCTTTAAATCATCAGCTGTTTCCACTCAAGCCAGATTTTGGTAGCCCAGGAGTGTGAAACCTGAAGTGTGCAGATTAGGCTGGGTAAGAGCAAGTCTGAACTTTGTGAATTTCTTTGAATAGCCAGGGCATCCTTTTGGAGGGATAAGGTACCGGGACACCTTTAGGAGGAGGTGCACTTGATGGAGCCCTTTGGAGAAGATTGTGTGGCTTTTTGGACAGGTAAGGTGCCCTTTGAAATTGTTAAAAGTAGGTATAAATGTGTGTAAAAGCTGCATAGACTCATTAATTGTCAAGCTCACTGGTAGTCAAAATCAACTGTCAAAAGTCAAGAGGACCTGACAAAATGTCAAGAGGAACTATCAAAAGCACCTGTTAAAGGAAGCTGAAAAGCAGTTAAAGCATTTAAAAGTCCTGCCCTTTAAATATTTGGCAGTGTTTTTAAAAAAAAAATGCTTGTTATTTCACTCTGCCTGATATCATAAGCCTGGTGGCTTCCATTACTGGATTACTGCTGCATGACTGATTTTCCCAACCCTCCATTATCGTATCAAAGTGTATGCCATTGCACAGGCTGATTGACAGCTGCAAGTAGTTACAGACGCTTTGAAATGGGACTATGAATCCCAATGCTTGTTGTTATAAGGCTTTATGTAGTTAAAGGAACAAAAATGTAGTAAATGGAGTTTTTAATGAATGAGAGTCTTTTCAATATAGTGAAGCCTGCAATGGACACTTAGAACTTTATTTTATAGAACTTTATTTTATCTCATCTCTGCATGAATCCTGAGGTCTGCCCATGGATAAGTTGGGATGGTAGGTGTAAGGGCAAAGGGTTGTGAATGAGGGACATGGGTTGGCATGAGTTGGCACTTAGTTGGCATGGGGGCTATAAAGGCAATGGGGATGGGTACAGGGGTATTGGTTGGCATGGAGGATATGAGGGGCCATAGAGGGTGAGTACAGGGCATGAGGTGGCATGGGTTTTCATGGCTGGGGCATGGAGAGTAGGTGTTTTGGGGGGATGAAGGAGGTTGAGGGCTGGAGGGACATTTCATAATTTAAATCATTTTTAAAACTTTGGAAACAGTACCAGAGCCCCAAGGCAGGCCTTCTGCCCACCGGGCTGCACATCTGACATCACCCTCAGTACCTCAACTGCCTCCAACTTCTAATATAGACCATCCCGTCTCCTGACCGAAAATCTGACATTCCAGTAGCCATTTCTAAATGTCTGTTTCACGGAGCCAGGAGTTCTCCTGACTCTGTGCACCTACTCACATTCAAAAATCCAGACCCTGGTCTTTACACTGTCTACTGTGGCTCAGTTAGAAGCACCTCTGTGTCAGGAAATTGTCGATTCAGGTCCTATCAGAGACTTGAGAATATAAGCTAGGATGATGCTCCCAACGCAGTACTGAAGGAGTGCTGCACTGTAGGAGGTGCTTTTTGAATGAGATGTTAGACCGAGAACTTGTCTGTCCTCTCAGGTGACTATAAAAGATTCCACAGCATTATTCTGAAGAACACTCTCCCTGGCAATATTCATTCCTCAAACAATCTCAAAAACACAACATAGTGGCTTAAACATGGTAAAACATTCCAAGACTAAAACAGATTATCTGGTCATTACAACACTGCTTTCTTGTGGGATCTTGCTGTGCAGAAATTGGGACCTGCATTTCCTACATTACAACAAGTGATGGCATGTCAAATGAACTTCAATGGCTCTAAAGTACTTGAGGTGTCAAAGCACCGAAGTTGTGAAAGGTGTACAAAAGCAAGTCCTTTTTCATGCAAACTAAGTCAAAGTTGGGCAAAGGCCCACTGTTTTGGGTTCCTGCTTTTTTTCCCCTTTATTCTTTCATGGGATTTGGAAAACACTGGCAAGGTCAGCATTCAATGCCCATCCCTAATTGTCCTTGAAATGAGTGGCTTAGCCTCTTCAGAGAGCAGTTAAGAGTCAACCACTGATGCATTTGTTATCAATTCTAAAGAGTTTGCATCACATTTCCATCATGGGATAGTGGCTCTGACAGTGCAGTGCTCCCTCTGGACTGGACCCAGGACTTATGTACTCAAATCACAACCTTCTGACTCATTGGCAAGACAACTGACTGTGATGCCAGGCTGACACATGTAGGCCTTTGCTCTCCTGACAAGCTATCCGCGGCAACTGTCATGCACATCCAAAGACATTACTGCATTTTGATGGAGCAAGGATGGACGTGGATAAAGTGTACAGTCACGGGGTGTCATGTACAGGAAAAGCCTGGCTGTAATCTAGGAGCAGAGCCCAAGAGCTCCTGTCACTGCGTCTGTGGGAACTCATCCATGAATCAATAGGTTGCACCCCCCTGTTGAGAAATTCAGCCGATCTGATGGATCACATTTCGCACAACAACCAGCAGGAGAATGATGACAGACACCATTCTATGAGCTACTAATTGTATTTTGACATGAGGTCTGTTCATGCAGCAAAATCAATGAATGATTTGACAATGCATGCTCAAGTTAACAGCTACGTTTATTAGCAAATAGTGTCACACATCAATACAGTTGAAATGGTAGAGACCAAAGGAGGGGAAATGAAAACCTATTCAAAAACCTTTAGGGAAAAACAACTTGCATTTGTAAGCACCTTTCATGACCTCAGTGTCCCAAAGCATTCAACAGCCAAGATGTACTTTTGTACTGTTGTAATACAGGAAATACAGCAGCAAATTTGCGCACAGCAAACTCCTATAAACAGCAAAGTGAAAATAGCAAGATAATCTTTTTTTGTGATATTGCTTGAGGGCTAAATATTGGCTAAAACATCAAGGAGACTTCCCTGTTCTTTTTTAAAATAGTACCATGGGATATTTTATATCCATCCGGGAGGGCAAACGGGCCTCAGTTTAACATCCTATCTAAAAGAGAGCACCATCAATCATGCAGCACTCCCTGGAGTGGGACTTGAACCAAAAACCTTGTAACTCAAAGGCAAAGATGCTACTAACTATGCCATGGCTAGCACTCTTTAAAGCAGCGACCATTAAGAAGAAATTTTATAAAGATGTTCACAATCATGTATGGTTTTGAAAAGAATAAGGAAAAACTCTTTCCAGTGGCAGAGAGCCAGGAATCAAATTTAAGGTGATTGGCATAACTTACATGACAGAGAGAGCACCGAGTGTTTTGTTTAGTTAAATTAATTAATTATCGATGAATACAGCCTGATGGAAAATGTTGAAATATCCCTTCCATTCTTAAAGCTTTCTATCATTTCATGCAGACCACGCATATTGCATTGACTCACCCATCCCACTGTTATTGCTTTGAGGATTCTATATGCTTTAGTAGATTATTGGGAATATAAGATGATTTAAAATAATGCTCAGGGAACAGTCCTCCTGTGATTATCAAAAGTATCCAATCAGTATGTTATTCCAGTAGACTACTGTGATTCTTGGCACTGTCTGTATGCATTATTGTGAGAATCTGTGTTGTGGATTTAATTTACAAAAGTGCGGTGGAGTATTGAGAGTTTTCATTTGCTTTTTTTTTCTTGTCCCAGGCTTTCCTTGAAATTGCTGACTCATACTGGGATACAGATTTATGGAATCACCTCTCCAGGTCTCTCATTCCTCATGAGGCTATGAAGGTTGACAGACTATTCCTTAGTGGGTGAGGGAATGAAAGCCAAACAGCTGAGTCCAAGTCTTACTAAATTCAGTTGAACTCAATTTTCCAGAAGTATCCCTTCTGCATTTCCCAATGGTTTTGCGTTAATTCTTGAGACCATTACCTCACCTCTTTCATGACATTGGATATTATTAGCTCAAATAGCAAAAGTTCAAAAATGCTCTACAGCACCACATCAAGACCTAACATTAACTACCTGATTCCTATACTTCAACATAACAGAAAGAAAGTGCAATGTTATCCACGAGAAGATTAAACTATTCAAGGCTATTTTATATGGCTACATAGTCAGGTAGTTCAGATGTCAGATCTCAGGTTCTCAAAGCAGATCTTCTTCTCCCAGGTCACTCAGGGCAGACACACCAGAGGACAGAGGGAGTGTTTCAAGGATGTGCTGAAAGCCAACATTAAGAAATGCAACATTGACATCAACTCCTGGGAGATTGTCGCTCTGGATCGAATCAGATGATGGCAGAGTCTGTGAGAAGGATCCCAGCATTTTGAGACCCAAAATGAACAACGACAAAATGAAGTGAAAAAATGAGAGTGGTGAAAAGACACCATGACATAAGTTAATAATACAGGAGAAGACATCCCACATGATGACAAATGCCCGACGTGCCATAAAGTCTGCAGATCCTGAATCGGCCTGATTAGCCATCTTCTGACTCATGCAAGGGATAGCCAATAATATGGCTATTGTTACAGCCTGACTGATTTGTTGACATTTATAGGTAATCAATCACTCAGCAGCTACATTTGTGGTTGTTTTAATACTAAGCATCTTTCACCACTTTTTATTCATGCATTGAATGTGGACATTGCTAGCAAGGCGGGCATTTATTGTGCCTCGCTAATTGCCCTTGAGAAAGTTGCGGTGAGATGTCTTATGAGAGTGGTGAAAAGACACCATGACATAAGTTAATAATAATACCGTTATGGTGTAGGTACACCCACAGTATTGTTAGGGAGGTAGTTTCAGGATTTTGACCCAGTGATAGTGGAGGAACAGCGATATATTTCCAAAGTCAGGATGGTGAGTGGCTTAGAGTGGAATTTGAAGGTGGTGCTGTTCCCATGCATTTATTCCCCTTGTTCTTCTAAGTGTAGAGGTTGTGGGTTTGGACAATGCTTTCATGCTGCCTCAAGGGCTTTACAACCAATGAAGAATACCTTTGAAGTGTTTTCACTGTTGTAATGTAGAAAACATGGCACTAATTTGTGCACAGTAAGGTCTTACAAACAGATAATCTGCTTTAGTAATGTTGGTTGAGGGATAAATATTGGTCAGGATCCTGAATTCAGAGTCAACATGCATGTACTGTCAAATGAATAAGAAAAGATACTGAGATCTTACAAAAGGATGGCTTCTCTTCAATTTCATTGTTAAAAACAGAATATAATACTAACAGCTTACATTTATACAACACTTAGAGCATAAAAACATGCCCCAGAGTTTCACTGAGGCAGTGTCAAAAAATGGACGGCCAACAAACGAAGAATGTATTAGGAAGGGTGACAAATGCTTGGCCAGAGAGATGGATTTTCATGATGGGCTCAGTGGAGGAGAGAGAGAGAGGTGGAAAGGCAGAGTTGCTGAAATTTGGCGAAAGCAAGAGAAATGATGGGGAATAATTTCTGAGGTCTATGTATGTGTGAGATTGCGATTCTGAAAAGGCAAAACAGAAGCTCAGGAAAATTACTTCCTAAATGTAACGTGAGAAGAGAGGTGATCTATAACAGAAATGACCTAATGTTGGTAATCATGCGACAGATGCTTCCATTTCTTTGCATCCATTCTATAATGTTTCTTGTGGATAAGGGATGGAAGGTATCATAAGATAAAATGACTTTATCAAAAACGCTTCTTAGCAACTGAAGCAGGCCTAAATAAAAGTCCAATTACAGATTGATTTAGTTCATAGTACAAATTTATCCCTGGTTCGCAGCTTACCTCAAGAGGGTAGATTTATATCTCTTGTGTGCTCTGCAGTGTCCCTTGATTTTCTATGACAAATCAAGTAGTTATACAAACTTTCTGCAGGACCAGCAGTCTTGATGGGCTGAATGACCTATTCTCAATCTCTGCTATGTTCTCATGCCCAAGCTTATCAGTATGAGTCAATGTGAAATGTGGTTTAATAGTGTCAAATAGTGACAGCAAAATTGGAAGGCCAAGTCAAAATCCACCCCAATAAATTTTGGAAGGTATAAAATTTGGGTGACGTGCATCGGAGAGCAGGTCAAGCATCTTGAAACAGGAGAAACAAAAGAAGAGTGCGACCAGAGACTGACACTTTTTCAGGAGGCCTTTATTGCTGACAGAGAAAGGAGGCTCCTAGGTCTTCATCTTGCACTGATTGCAAACCTTAGACCTGAACAGAGAATCTCTGAAACTAGTGCATCTCTCAGGCCAGTAAATCTCAGTTGCAATTACAAATAAAAGCCTTTTGTAGTAAAATCTAAAAACCTTCCACATAAGGTTGACAACTCTGACTGGATGTATTCCTGATCACATGACCGCCTCTCACCAACAGCTGACCTCTACGCTCCCCTCATTGGTCACCCAGCCTCATGGTGCAACAGCTTCCCCCTGGCCAACTGGAATGTGAGCGGACTCTTCAGTACCTGGTTGGATGATCCTTGATTGGAATCTTTTCTTTCTCATTACCAACATTTCTCCAACTAATAAAAGTGTTGAAAGAAAATTATTTTCTTCCACGCCCCTATGATTTTCCTCCTGTATTGCTCCCAGTAGTGTCCTTTGGACTAATCTCCAATTCCTAGAGACGTCAGGGAAATTCTGGAGGCTTGGAGATCCAACCCTATACCATATTTTTAAAAGTTCACCTTCTTTAGATGGCAGACATTTGCCTCCTAACATTCGGTGATCATAAGGTCCATCAGTGATCTCTCTCAAGCACCTGGTGACTCTTATCATACATATGTTTAAAACTCATCTCACTGAATAATGAAACGTTGGATCATTATTACAGTTCAGTACATGAAATGAGAGAAATCATGAACATGTTTGACAAAACAACAACTTGCATTTATGCAGTGCCTTTAACATAAAATGTCCAAGGTGTTTTACACAGGCCCAGAGTCCTTCAACTTTCTAAATAAAACTATGGCTCCATGAAAATAGACTCAGAATTGCAATTACTCCATTAAGTAACATTAACATTTAATCTTGCTTCTAATTTCTCAGCAGTTACTGAGGGTTGATGATTATATCAAATGACAACTTGCTGTAAGTAACTTGAGCTAAATGCACACCTCATCCATGTTGGGATTCAACTGACCAAGTTCATTCTCACACATAGTCCTATTCCATTGTATTCCAGTGGGACTCAATCACTTCCTATTCACTCATGTAGCATAGTGTTCGATTAAAGCAAACCACTTTTTACGCAATCTGTTTGGATGGGATTCATGCATTGGATTGCCATACATTATACAGAATTCCAGAAGTATGGAAAAGCATTGATTGGAAATTCAAATTAAATAATTATTTCTCCCTCAATTTCCGGTTTCAATGCTCGGTTCACTGAAGATGGCAGCTTGTACTTGGAATCATTGTTCTCATAAAACATACTTCTCCCATTTCTGTTGGTTTCTGTGTGGATTGAATTACTAAATAAGTACTTAAATGCGCAAATTGTCTCTGCAGGGTATAGGCAAATATTCATCGCACTATTTTCTATTCCTTGGCAGCCAGTTCTATGTGTGTTAGAATAATAATGTACATGTATTGACTTAGTGCTGGGTAACCAAGAGCCCATACGATCTAATCATTACAGATGATCATGCTACTTCTTAGACTGAAACATATGAAATGAATATATCCTTAATCTCAAACCATGTCTGGTTCTTGTCAACAAGAATAGGGTACCAATTGATGTGGCCTCCCTTTCCAATACTGATTCCAGAAAAATGTCTTAAGAGACATATTAGAGACCGTGAGGTTTTTCTTAAATGACTTAATCAGCGTCTGCAAGCAGCAACACATTAACTGGTCTCCAAGAACAATCCTATGACAATGCCATAGGGTTACAATGTAATTTCTGGGTTTACCAGCTAAGGTACATTAGAATGATTAAAGCCTTCCAAAGGCTCACACGTATAATTGCCATTCGTCAAGCACCAGATTTCCATTTTTAAGTTGCCTCCAGCATCATACCTCCTCGTTGAACATGATTGCTGCAGAATTCCTGAAGTTAGGGAAAACATCAATTGGAAATTCAAATTGAATAATTATTTCTCCCCCAATTTCCAGTTTCAATGTTCAGTTAAATATTCATTTGGTTATTGAAATATTAATTTTATCCCATCAGCTCTACAATATAAGTGTCAAATGAACAAAAATCCAAAAGTGCCTTTTCCTCAAGAGTGTTGATAGTCCAATACATTTATAAAATAATTTTCTTTCATGTTTCAGTGTTTGAATTACCATACATTGCTGCAGCGAGACTTTGGCTTAGTGGTAGCATTCCCGCCTCTGAAGGTGCAGGTTCAAATCCCACCCTAGATGATCCGGGTAAGTGGATACTGGAGCTTGGCTCTCGTTCATATCCAGCATGGGCACAGACATCAGATGGGATGTGCATCTGTAGGACTAATCTGCTCTATAGGACTAAACACCTTATATAAAGATGGCTACGGCCATGGGAGAAGGGATCGCATTGTGGCCTAACAGGCTGTTAATTAGCCTGCATATCATTCTCCATAGGAAAATAAGAAGATATGACAAACATTACACGTTGATTTATAAGGGTTTATGGTGGGTGTGATATCTTGTGCATATTTCAAACTGACTTGTAACAGATGTCCCTGACAGTTAACTGTGCTAGGGGTAGTTTGCGGCTGCATCAGGCCTCTGTCAGTGCTGAATCCTTAGGTTTACCTTGGAAAATTTAATCTGTGCATTTCAGAAAGTGGGAAGTAAAGTAAGCAACTTTCTTGTATTTGACTTGCTTTTCCTGTTTGCGAAGCACAACTCTGAACAAATCTGCTGCAACTGCTATACTTGCCAAATTCAAGAATAACCTACATAGGAGATATAGAAAGGAAAAATTTTTGATACAATAGCTTCCAGAGATTATCATTGTAGACTTGAGCTACGCTTTAACTCTGGTTCATAGTTCTAGCATTAGGACTCTTTAGGACTGCATATGCAGTGCTGACGTTAGCTGACCAGACTGTAGCAGATATGAGCTAATTAGTCTTTGAATTATAAACAGGGAAATAGAGGCTGCTAATCTGTTGTGGGTATGGAATGCAAAATTACACACAAAATATAATGAGAACAACAGAAACAAGACCGATTTACACCAACTAACAGATTAGTAGTTAATAGTAATAAAAATTAAATCGAGGAATTTACATGCATTCCACTGAACAGGAAGCAATCCTAACAGGCAAACAAAGACTACGTTCAATTTAAAGTTGATTTTAATCCACTTGCTTATTTCGTTTAATCAGAAGTGAATGTGTGGATTCCAATATTCACTATGGAGGGAGAGAGGAATAAGGAGACAACTAGAAAAGCAAGGCCTAAGGGGCTGAGTAAAGCAATGACTTCTTCCAGCTTAAAGAGTGGGATTTTGCACCTGACCTTTTTTCAATGGGATTAATGTCAATTAGACTATTAAAATGATGCTGTCACACATTGAGCAGTTTATATCAACTAGAAAGCCTACCTCAAAATTTATACACATTTTTTTCGAGCAAGGACACAGCAAAATGGATTCTCCTCTACTCTCCAGGCAACAGGTGCTCATTTTGGGTTGGTTCTAATATTTACACCAAGTGGAATTTACGCCCTGAAGGTGGCTGAAATGGAAAAGTATGGAAAAGTGCTAACATCCCTTAAAAAACTTGCCCTTTATTTAGAGCTTGCTTTCTTTATATAGCATCTTTTAACAACCTTAGTGTGTCACAAAATGCTACGCATCCAATAAAGTACTTTCAATGTGCAGTCACTAGTGTAAAGAGCACAAGGAAAGTCCATATTATCACAAAGGAAGTGCACTTCTTACCTCAGAAGGAAGCACCAGTGAAAAAGGTTTAGATCCTGAAATTCTGATGTGAAGAGGTGTTGCTTGTTGTGTTGGATGTTTCACTGACAGTCAGTTCTTGCTTTTTCATTGACAATGCTGCCAGATTCAGAGCAACTTTATACCCAGTGCAAGATGTACTTGGGCCAGAGATTAACACTGCCAGAATCCAACAAACATTCAGTTCCCTGTTGACCCATAACTGTCAGCAATGACAGCTGGATCTTCATATGCTGCTATGGAAAGAGTCAATGAAAGGGAAAGCACAGTTTGCCAGCAATCATTAAAGCTAATATTTAGCGCATCTCTCTGTCAGCTCCAGTTATTTTACACCCATGCTAAGCTAAAAAGATTAATGGCAGTGTCAAAAATTAAACAAATCTACCTACCCTCCGAGATCTCCGCACGCTTCCAATTCTGGCATCTCTTGCATCCTAATTTTAATAACTGCTTCAACCACCTTGTCCCTAAGGTCTGGAATTACCTCCCTAAAGCTCTTTGCCCCTCTACCTTTCTCTCTTCCATTAAGATGCTCCTTAAAACATGCCTCTTTGACCAAATTTTTGGTCACCTATCCTAATATCTCCTTACGTGTCTCAGTGTCCTATGAAGAATGGTGTGATATTTTACTGCAATATAAATGCAAATTATTGTCATACTCAACAACAATCACTGCTCTGCAATGTACTTCCTAGTAGACAAAGCACTTTGAGATGTTTCTGAAAAACTGAGGGTCAAAATTAACCTAACCTGCCCACTGGGAAATTGATGAGGTTGGATGCAATACTGATTATACATCCAGCCTGATTTTATTCCCTATTGAAGTTGATGGGGGATGATATAAAACTGGCATTCCACCTAAACTATGGGTTTCCTGCCTGGCGACTTAGGTTAAAATTACCCCTGAATCTCAGACTGTTTAACTGAGCAACAGAAATGATTAACTTCAGCCAGAGGCATTTGATTTCACACAAACTGTCGCTCGTTTTATATTCTCATTGCAATTAGACGACAATGTCAACTTATTAACTTTTTATTTACCCCAGTTGATGTTTCACTTCAGAGTCATACTCTACAGTATGGCACACGTTCTGACTCCCCAAAGTCTGTCCACCATCTACAAAGCACAAGTCAAGAGTGTGATGGAATACTCTCCACTTGCCTAGGTGAGTGCAACTCCAACAACGGTCAATAAGCTCAACACCATCCAGGACAAAGCAGCCCATTTGGTTGGCACCCCATCCACAAACATTAACTCCCTCCACCACCGATGAACAGTGTGTACCACCTACAAGATGCACTGCAAAAACTCATCGAGGTTCCTTAGGCTGCACCATCCAAACCCACAACCGCTACCATCTAGATGGACAAGGGCAGCAGATAGATGGGAACACCATCACCTGGAAGTACCCCACCAAGCCACTCACCATCGTGACTTGGAAATGTATCACCGTTCCTTCACTGTTACTAGGTCAAAATCCTGGAACTCTGTCCCTTTTAGCACTGCGGGTGTACCTACACCACATGCAGCAGTTCAAGTAGGCAGCTCACCACCACCTTCTCAAGGGCAATTAGGGATGGGCAATAAATGCTGACCTATCCAGCGATGCCAACATCCTGCAAATGAATTTAAAAAAAAGAATAGGAGACAGGTCTGTGTCTGTAATTTTCTCTCAAACAGCGAATTTTTCATTTTAGTCATCACTGGGGTAATTGGCAAATGGATGCTAAAGAGCTCCTCACAGAGAAAGACAGTCTACAGGGCTACTGGTGTTGGATAATTCCTTTCTTATCCTTCAGGTAGGTTAATATAACCAGAGATGTTTGTTAATTCACTTCATTGATTACTGACCAAACTTTAATCTTGTAACACCCTAAGCAACCATATAGAACAGCACACATTGGCCCTGTATCCAAGACTTAAGGTAAGTAGGCTTAATGAGAAATTGGAAAGATGGTTTCTCCAAGCTTGCTCATGCCAAAGAGTAATTGAATGCTTTCTTTCCTTCTTTATAACTGAGTAAATCATACCATCTGTCTTTACATCCTTTTGGTTGATGGATTTCCACTGCTAAATGCAGCCTTTACCTCATGTTTTGCCGCTAGCATTTTGACTGGGATTTTCCAGCCCTCATGGTGGGACCCACCGCTGGAGATTCAGCGGCCAAGCCAAAAGTCCACTGACTTTCAGTGCCACCGGCCGACCCCAACAACAGGCCGAGGCAGAAAATCCCGTCCTTTGTTTCAAATAGTTTACCAAACAGAGAAGGGAGGCCTCATGCTCTTTTCACGCCTGACTGTCACTCTCTACTTATTGCCCCTTCCCCCACCCCACACACAGTCCCCTCTTAAACCACCTCTAAAGTACCTGTGGCACTCCCTGCTGTGGTAAAAGCCTGTATTTCAAAGACTCTTCTTGTCAGCAGTACTAAGGAGATCTTTTGAGAACAGACAGGAAAAGACAAGCTTTTTCAAGATGATTTAATCAAATCCTTTCCAAGTAATAATTTTATTTTTAATCAAAACAAAAGCATTATAAAAACATTTCACTATTGGCATGCCCAATAAAGGCAATTCATATTCACAACTTTACACATGGACTGAGTTCATGTGGAAGCTTCCAGAACTGTCTTTCATTTGTTTAAAATGGACACTGATGAACTGCTAAGATGGATGACAAAGGGTCAGGAGACCTTTGCTTATTCAACACAGTCTATCAAGCTTCCAGAAAGTTCTGACCAAATAACCACAGGTGGGGTCCTCCCCCTGGAATGGACGTACTGAGACAAATGTTATCTGTGGAATTCACACCTGCCATTGTTCGAAGTTTACTCAAAACACAGGGTCAATGGATCCTAGACTCTATGGCCCGAATCTTCCATTCAGGATTGGAATCCCTATTTCCGAACCCGATCTGACAAAATAATACACGCTTAGCTTCCTCCAAATTTTCCGGCCTATCTTCCAATGGAGGATGCTGTAGAACTCAGTTAGTGCAGGAAACCTCAGAGGGAGTAGCAAAGAGAGTCCACACAGAAACCATACTTTTTTTTTGTTCATTCACCGGATGTGGGCCTTCATTTATTACCCAACCCTAATTGCCCTTGAGAAGGTGGTGGTGAGCTGCCTTCTTGAACCACTGCAGTCCATGTGATGTAGGTACACCCACAGTGCTGTTAGGAAGGGAGTTCCAGGACTTTGACCCAGCGACAGTGAAGGAACGGTAATATATTTCCAAGTCAGGGTGGTGAGTGACTGGGGGGGAATTTCCAGGTGGTGGTGTTCCCGTCTATCTGCTGCCCTTGTTCTTCTAGATGGTAGCGGCTGTGGGTTTGGAAGGTGCTGTCAAAGGAGCCTTGGTGAATTCCTGCAGTGCATCTTGTAGATGGTATACACTGCTGCTATTGTGTGTCGGTTGTCAAGGAAATGAATGTTTGTGAATGGGGTGCCAATCAAGCGAGACTACTTTGTCCTGGATGGTGTCAAGCCTCTTTAGTGTTGTGGGAGCTGCACTCATGCAGGCAAGTGGAGAGTATTCAATCACACTCCTGACTTGTGCCTTATAGATGGTGGACAGGCTTTGTGGAGTCAGGAGGTGAGTTACTCATCGCAGGATTCATAGCCTCTGACCTGCTCTTGTAGCCACAGTATTTTTATGGCTAGACCAGTTCAGTTTCTGATCAATGATAACTCCCAGGATATTGATGGTGGGAGATTCAGTGATGGTAATGCCATTGAACATCAAGGGATGATGGTTGAATTCTCTCTTGTTGGAGATGGTCATTGCCTGGCACTTGTGTGGCATGAATGTTATTTGCCACTTGTCAGCCCGAGCCTAGATATTGTCCAGGTCTTACTGCATTTGGGCATGGACTGCTTCAGTATCTGAGAAGTCATGAATGGTGCTGGACATTGTGCAATCATCAGCGAACATCCCCACTTCTGACCTTGTGATGGAAGGAAGGTCATTGATGAAGCAACTGAAGATGGTTGGGCTGAGGACACTACCCTGAGGAACTCCTGTAGTCATGACCTGGAGCTGAGATGACTGACCTCCAACAACCACAACTATCTTCCTTTGTGTTAGGTATGACTCCAACCAGTGGAGAGTTTTCCCCCTGATTCCCATTGACTCCAGTTTTGCTAGGGCTCCTTGATGCCACACTCGGTCAAATTCTGCCTTGATGTCAAGGGCAGTCACTCTCACCTCACCTTGGGAGTTCAGCTCTTTTGTCCATGTGTGAACGAAGCCTGTAATGAGGTTAGGAGCTGAGTGGCCCTGGCGGAACCCAAACTGGGCGTCAGTGAGCAGGTTATTGCTAAGCAAGTGTTGCTTGATAGCACTGTTGATGACCCCTTCCATTACTTTACTGATGATGGATAGTAGACTGATGGGGCAGTAATTGGCTAGGTTGGATTTGTCCTGCTTTTTGTGTACAGGACATATCTGGGCAATTTTCCACATAGCCGGGTAGATGCCAATGTTGTAGCTGTGCTGGAACAGCTTGGCTAGGGGCACGGTAAGTTCTGGAGCACAAGTCTTCAGTACTATTGCCGGAATATTTTCAGGGCTCATAGCCTTTGCAATATCCAGTGCCTTCAACCATTTCTTGATATTACGTGGAGTGAACTGAATTAGCTGAAGACTGACATCTGTGATACTGGGGTCCTCCAGAGGAGGCTGAGATAGATCTTCCACTGGGCATTTTTGGCTGAAGATTGTAACAAATGCCCTATCTTTTGCACTGATGTGCTGGGCTCCTCCATCATTGAGGATGGGGATATTTATAGAGCCTCCTGCTCCAGTGAGTTGTTTAATTGCCCACCACCTTTCATGTCTGGATGTGGCAGGACTGCAGACCTTAGATCTGATCCATTGGTTATGGGATCGCTTAGCTCTGTCTATCACTTGCTGTTTATGCTGCTTGGCATAGAAGTAGTCCTGTGTTATATCTTCACCATGTTGACACCTCATATTTCAGCATGTCTGGTGCTGCTCTTGGCATGTCCTTCTGCACTTATCATTGAACCAGGGTTGATCCCCTGGCTAGATGGTAATGACGGATATGCTGGGCCATGAGGTTACAGATTGTGTTCGAGTACAATTCCGCTGCTGCTGATGGCCCACAGCACCTCATGGATGCCCAGCCTTGAGTTGCAAGATCTGTTCGAAATCTATCCCATTTAGCATGGTGGTTGTGCCACACAACATGATGGAGGGTATCCTCAATGCGAAGGCGGGATTTCACCTCCACAACAACTGTGCGGATGTGAGGTGGGGACTAGTCGGGGGTGGGGGGGGGTGGGGGGGAGGGGGGGGTGTTGCCGGTGGGGAGTTTGGCAGGGGATTTGTGGAGGAAAGTTGGGCAGATATCCAGGGAGGTCAATATGAGTGATACAGGGGTCAGTTTTATACTTAGCTGGGTGTTAGACTAGCTTTTCTTCTGTGTAACATTTCCTGGCTAACTATTCAGGTCGGAAATTTCTAACTCTAATTCTAAGTTGGAGACTTTTTTGGACGGTCCCAGGAAGCAGGGGAATTGCAAATTGGAAATTCAAACGTCTCAGGCAATTCCTACAGAGTCCTTGCGTTGGGACTTCTGAGAGGTCTCATAGCATACCTTGCAGGGTATGTCCGGTCTCCGACCATCCAGAGATCAGGAAGTTTGGGTCTGTGTCTCCAGGTTTGGAATTCAACAAAGGAAAGCTGATGAGACCAGTTATCTGTCAGTTATCCTATGGCATATAAATGGCTATTGACCATGTGACCGAAACTGACTTCTTACAGTGAGATCCTTTATTATCCCAAGACTAAGAAGAAATTGGGTACACTACAATAGAACATAACAACAGCTACAGAGAAAGACTGTGCCATTTGCCCTTGAAGAACCATTGTCAGCCAGTCTGAAAGCCAGAATCTGAAACTAGCTGCAAGTCATCAAGCAGCCAAAGTACTTAACCTGTTCCAGTTTCAAAGTTTACCTGAGAACCAACCTTCTAGATATTCGACTACAAGCAACCTCATAACTGCAGTAAACCTTTCATTTTACCAGACCCTCATTTCAATTTCAAATCATCAAATCCATTCAAGAAACCATAGCCTGCCACATGGGAGACTGGAAATTATGAGACACTGAATTAACTGTAATCTGTTAAAGTGCGCTATCTTTATCTATATCCAATCTTTGTGTGTGTGTGTGTGTGTGTGTGTGTGTTTGTGTTTTAACCTCGTGAAAGCTTGCTGCTGAATCATTTAGTTGGAATACACACTCCTCAGGCAATAAAAGATATGTATTTCGCCATACAAAACATCCTGATCATGGACAGTAAGACAGCACATACATTCTGTCCGTGACACCAGCCTTACAAATGGTTCTGTTAAGTAATTCTATTTTGATTGGATCCTTTTGTTTACTCCATGGAAACTGGGACAACCCTGGCTCCCAATACCATCTCCTTTTTATTTACTGCTGACCAAGATTCGGCAAATTTGCATTCAGTGAATCCCAGCTCAGTCAAATTCCCACAGCTTGTCTATAGGCCATGAACCTAGATCCACCAATAAAGGAAGGAAGACTAGCATTCATTTAGCACCTTTCAGAACATCCCAAAGCATATTTCAGAACACCAGGGAAAACGCCTCCACTCTTCTTCCAAATAATACCATAGAATCTTTTATGCCAAAGTGGGCAGAAGGGGCCTCAGTTTCATGCCTCATCTGAGAGGAAGCACTTTCAACAGTGCAGCACTCCCTTGATATTGCATTGGGAGTACCTGCTGAGGTTATGTGCTCTAATCTCTGGAGTGGGGCTTGATCCCACACCCCTTTGATGGAGAGATGAGGGTGTTACCACAGAGCCACTGTCTTGCCAATGTCCCTGGTTGGATGTTGCGAAGCAGAGGGAACATTAAACCTCCCAAGTGGAAGCGTTCATCCAGTTTGTGAGGCTCTTTAGAAAGATTGTTCCTAAGAAGTTTAATACCACTGTAATGAGCCAAGAGGCTCCCCACCAGCACCCCGCTCCCCCACCCCATCCCATCACCACCCTTTCACCGTGATTTACCCTGCCCAGTGGTGTCTCTGATTTTAGCCCTGCGTGTTTTTTTATAAAGTGGCCCTTCAAGCTCTGGCACATTTCAAAGCAAAATACTCCCCCTGCATCCAAACACAGCCAGAGTATCCGTGCTGATGGATTGTTTCCAATTGGGACAACAGATGGAATGAGCTAATTAAGGGTAGAAAGCAACCACCCTTAATTAGCACATTCCTTAGATAATATCACCACTTTCAACACCTCTTTGTCCTTTTGTCTATGACATCTTTTGGTTATCTCCACCTATCACTGGCCCTTTATCCAGCTCTACTTGTCTACTATAAACCAGCTTATATTTCACCTCTCTTCTATTTTTACTTAGTTCTGTTGAAGAGTCATGCGGACTCGAAACGTTAACTGTATTCCTCTCCGCAGATGCTGTCAGACCTGCTGAGTTTTTCCAGCTATTTTTATTTTCATTTTTGTTTTGGATTTGTAGCATCCACAGTTTTTTTGCTTTTATCTCAGTTTCTCGATCTTAATTATATTTGCTGAAGGAGATAGGTTGCCAGTTCCATTGTTCACTAAGGGCCAGGTTGCTCTCGCCATGTCATTATCAGCTTACATTTCCAGCATGTTACAGTACAATTGTGTTCTAACCTAACTAACCTTGCGTGCCCTGAGAAGCACCCCTTCAGCAAGATCCAGCCTAATAAGAGAGATGATGTCTGACATACTTGTTTGTTGAGTGTGTATCTTAAACTCTGGTTCCATTCAATTATTTATTAGGCACAAGTTACTACCCCAGATCATTCACTGCAACCTCTGTATAATTGTGAACCAAATCTCTCAAGTACTGCAGCCCCGGGACCTGAAACATGAAACATTTCATCAGGTCTAAAAGAATTTTGTTTTCTGCAGAAGGAAAGGGATCAAATGTTGTTTTAATTAATACACAGGGGCAGTGCTCTGATATTTTTTTAACCCTCTTGATATATCCATGAAGATTTGAGCACAGCTCCATGCAAGGTTGATGAGGTCCACTTGTATATCACTCAGTGCTCCTGGAGTAGTGAGTTATCATTGGATGCATCACATTACATTTACTCAGTAAATCACCTGACAACCTGCAATTTAAACTTTGCCTTGCTGATTAGCAGTTGCATGCTGTAAATCCGTCAGTGTGTAACATATGGGGCTGCATTGTTCACACTCCCTTCCACGTTACAAATATCAGCTTCAAACCAAGCGACTGAAAAAAAGCCGGCCTCACAGCAATAACACCCGCGGGGGGGCAGACTAAACAAGCTCACAGCGGAAATTCTGTCCCTCGGTGGGAGGAAGACCATCCCGTGAGAGCTACCGGCCAATGCAATTGGCTGGCAGCTCTAGCAGCGCCAGAGCTCAGCTGTAAGGCCCTGGGATGAAGAGAAGATTGACCCCATAAGACATAGGAGCAGAAATTAGGCCATTCGGTCTATCGAGTCTGCTCCACCATTCAATCACGGCTTATAAGTTTCTCAACCCCATTCTCCGCCTTCTCCCCATAACCTTTGATCCTCTTACCAATCAAGAACCGATCTATCTCGGTCTTAAATACACTCAATGACCTGGCCTCCATAGCCTTCTGTGGCAATGAATTCCATAGATTCACCACTCTCTGGCTAAAGAAGTTTCTCCTCATCTCTGTTCCAAAAGGTCTTCCCTTTACTCTGAGGCTGTGCCCTCGGGTCCTAGTCTCTCCTACTAATGGAAACATCTTCCCCACGTCCACTCTATCCAGGCCTTTCAATATTCTGTAAGTTTCAATCAAATTCCCCCCTCATCGTTCTAAACTCCATCAAGTATAGACCCAGAGTCCTCAAACGTTCCTCATACGTTAAGCCTTTCATTCCTGGGATCATTCTTGTGAACTTCCTCTGGACCCTCTCCAGGGCCAGCACATCCTTCCTGAAGTACGGGGCCCAAAATTGCTCACAATATTCTAAATGTTATCTGACCAGAGCCTTATAAAGCCTCAGCAGCATAACTCGAAACGGTAACTCTGTCTTTGTCTCCGCAGATGCTGTCAGACCTGCTGCATTTTTCCAGCTATTTTTGTTTTTGTTTCAGATTTCCAGCGCCTGCTGTATTTTGCTTTCATTACAGTAACATCTCGGGGGTTTGGTAGGGGGTTGGTTGCCCCCGATATGCACAGGGCAACCCCAAAGGACATACCCCTCCCTCTGTCCTTCCCTTTTACCAGTTGGGTTAAAAATAACAGCCTGCCCATGCCAACCAGACAACGGAGTGGGGCAGTGTAATATCCGGGTCAATTGGCCTGTCAACAAGCTCAATTGCCAATTAATTATTTGTTTTAAAATGGTGAGCTGGCTGCTGATTTCAGCACCTACCTTGTTATTGGGACCAGGTTGAGTCTGGGCAAGAAGGTGGGGGTACTTGCCACCTGTTATATTTTACATGCCCCCCCCCCACCACAACTGAAAACATGACTGTAAGACCCAGTCCATGGACTCTAGTGAGACCAAGAGGAGAAGTTTGTCAGAAATTAGTTTCTGTGCTGTCTTACCTGTAGTTGAAGGTAACAGCTTGTTACACAGAGGCAAAATAATGAGCTTATGTAGAATGACATAGAATTTACAGCACAGAAACAGGGCATTTAACTAACTGGTCTAAATCTGTGTTTATGCTCCTCTCGTCCTACTCCATTTAACCTTACCAACCTTTTTTCCCCTCATGCACCGAGCTAGCCTACCCTTAAACGTATTCATCCTTTTCTCAAGTGCTTTGTGATAATGAGTTCCACAGTCTAACAACTCTCTGGGTAAAGAAATTTCTCTTGAATTCCCCATTGGATTTGCTGACTATCTTAAACTTATGACTCCTAGTTTTGGGTCTCCCCATATGCAGGCACATTACCTCTACATCGACACTATCAAAGCCCTCCAGAATTTTAAAGTGTCCATTAGGTCACTTCACAGCCTTCTCTTTTCTATGGAAAACAGTCCCAGCCTGTTCAGTCTTTTCTGATCAACATAACCTCGCAGTTCTGGCATCATCCAGGATAAAGCTTTTTTGCACCATCTCCAGTGCCTCAATATCCTTTAGTAAACTCCTCATTACTGGCAATCTTATGCAGTCTTTATCAAACAACATAAACTGAAACCTGTAACTTTGTGTCCCTAGACACAAGGCAGTTTTGACTTTGTGAGATAGTCTAAAATGATATTGAATCAGCAGCTGGCTTTGCATCCTTATTTAAGGGAGGATGTAAATGCATTGGAGGCGGTTCAAAGGAGGTTTACTAGATTGAAACCTGGAATGAATGGGCTGTCTTATGAGGAAAGGTTGGACAGGCTGGGCTTGTTTCCACTGGAGTTTAGAAGAGGGAGGGTGATTTGATTGAAGTATACAAGATCCTGAACGGCCTTGACAAGGTGGATGTCAAACGGGTCTTTCCTCTTGTGGATGGGCCCAGAACTAGGGGCACTGTTTTAAAATTAGGGGTCGCCCTTTTAGGACAGAGATGAGGAGAATTTTTTTCCCTCAGAAGGTTGTGCAACCTTGGAACTCTCCGCCTCAGAAGGCGTTAGAGGCGGGGTCACTGAATATTTTTAAGGCAGAGGTAAATTGATTCCCTTGCCTAACAAGAATCTAAGGTTATCAGGGGTTAGATGGCAATGTGGAAATCAAAACACAAGAAAATCAGCCATGATCTTATTGAATGGCGGAGCAGGCTCAAGGGGCTGAATGGTCTACCCATGTTCCTATTCATTATGTTCTAGTCTCTCCAGATATTTGTTTCTATTGAAGTCAACAAAAATAAAATTGGGTGGAAATACAAAACAGGTGACTCACTATCAGCCTCTTTACACTGTTGTAGTGTCAGAACTCATCTCCCAGATTCCAAACCCAATAAGGAAGATGGAGCATTGTGAGTTGAACACTGTTTAAACACCGAAGCTTGGAAATTACTGTTGGGTGACATTAGTGGACTATTGCTTAACTGGTTCTCCTGCAATCTTTGTGTTAGTGGCAGCATCAACTTGTTCCTATTAAACAAATTAACATCTAGATTAAAATAACAGAGAGAGGAGCTCCAGGTGAACGTGGTGGATATGAAATGACAAATTTCTTCACATCATGCCTCAACTTACTTACGTTGTTTCCCAAAATGTTACTTTCTAAAAGAGCCCCATCTAATGCACATTGACATCTACCAACACAAACGTTTCCATTGGCTCCTCATGGGAGCCTGGTTCATAGATTGGCCTCTCCCTCATTGAAATGAGTAAATCTTATGGTCCCCACTGACAGATTTGCAGGCTGGGAGGACAGGCCTGCAAAACTCCCTGGCTGACCTTCCCACTGCCCACCCCCGACCTGTCCACAATTTTAGGTGAAGCAGGTGAGGCCTAGGGCAGCGCACCCCAGATGAGGCACTTAAGTGGCCAATTGGCCATTTAAGGGCTGCTTCCCATCTGGCCTCAATTTTGAAACTGGCAGGAGGTCAGGCCAGGGGGAAAGCCCAACAGGTCACCCTGACCGGGCCTTGAGTGTGAAGGGGGATTGGGGCACCTCTGTCAAGGGCCCATTTCCACACTGGGCAACCCCCTCTTACCAAGGTCTGCCCTCCCCTTCCCCACAGGTATCCCCTCCACCAACCGCCAACCCCCCACCACCCCTAACGAGCCTCTCCATCAAAACCCTAACTCCGCCTTCGTTGAGCCTCACCTCCAAACCATACCCCCCACCCAATCTGAGACCAACAGCACCCCTTCCCTGCACTTACCTTGTCCTGGATTCCACAACTTAGAATCTGGGGACTGTTTCTAGTCCCAGTCCTGGCTGCTGCAGCCACTGAGGCTGCAGAGCTGATCGGCTGACAGCTCTCCGAGGAGACACCTCTGCCCAGGTGAGGGCTAAATAGCTGTGGGGCTGGTGCGATCGGCAGGGTTGCATCCCCTGCCAACACTTCAGGTGGCGGAAAGGGTGGGAAATCCTGCCCAGTATTTCACTGGATTATTTTTGAATTTATCCTCCTTTCAAGTGCAAGCTGACTACCAACATCCCAGCAGCAAATTAACTGATCATTTATCCTATTACCATTTGTGGGACCTTTGCTAAGTACCGTTTGGCTGCTGCGTTTGCCAACAAATCAATGCCTACACTTTAGAAAAGTAACTCACTGGATGTAAAGTGTTTGGGACGTTGGAGAAATGTGTAATATAAATGGAATTTTTTCTTTGATTTACCTTAAATTTTACTGAAAGTCTTTCGTGTCATCTTCAGAGATCAAACAGACACACAAGTGTTTGCTAAACCTTTTATTAGTTGGAAAAAGGAAGCAAGCAAATTGTACAAGACATCGTTAGTCATAACAATTATATGCAATTATATGTTCAAATGTCATATACACCATTTGTTTATAATCAAATTGCAAAAAGGCTATCAAGAAACATGTAATTAAGGCAGGTAAGCGTTGAGGAGGTACAGAGCGGCAATGATCTCACTGAACAGTGCAACAGGCTCAAGGGGCTGAATTGCCAAGTCCTATTCGTCAAACTTTTTCTTCCAGAAAGTTGCCTCCTTAACAGAAGTCAAAGTGGCATCATATTCATCGAGTAAAAACATGGACCACATTTTCCCGGTCCAGTCACCACAAGAAATTAGAGAAGAAATTATAAAGAAAAGTTACAAATTTCACTTTCTCAGCAGTTTATCGAACTGGATTATTCTGACACATTTGATCCAGAATTTTGTTATAAGGTGGTTTGGGATAGGGGGAAAAGAGAAATATCTGAGATTGAAGAAATATTCCTGCCCCACCACAATAGTCACAAGCCATCAGTTTATAATTTGACCACTTAACTGTTTCAGCATTACAATAAAACACATCAATTTGGTCCAGCATAGTTTTTGAGGGCAGAAAAGTAAAACCCTCAGAACAGTCTTACAGGGGAAACAGTGGCAGAAGGGGATTCTCTACAAACTCCTTAAAACACACTTTATTGATATCCATTGACTATCCTTGTGAGCCAGATTCTCCAGCTTCCAGCTGCAGGGTCCACTGTATTGCTCATTAGTAGAGCTGGTGCTGACACAATGGGCCAAATGGCCTCTTTCTGTGCTGTAACAATAATAATTCTGATTCTGTGGCAATTCAGAGAAGTCTTAGGCCGGGATTTTCCAGCCCCGCAGTGGCGGCTGCAGAGTATGCAGCGGGTGAGACAGAGGTCCATTGACTTTCGGCGGGACCGGACAATCCCAGTGGAAAATCCCGCCCTTAGTTTCATTCGTGACCCCACACCCTCCTCCTCCAAAACCAAAGCCTGAGCTAATGCTGCCAATCAGAAATACCAGGGGATAAGCAGTGGTCCCTCACCAATCAGGAATTCCAGATCTTGGCTACAGATAGAGATAACCATTCTCCCAAGAGAGTTGTAGTTTAAGTATGGCTGAATCCTTTCCTCTCAGCCCAAAAAGCTGATGGAGTTCCTGCAGAACTTTACAGAATAAGAAATGAATGAACTCTCTTGTTATGGGTCACCTTCTAAGCAAAACTTAGGAATAGTTACTGACTCACCTGATAGAAAAAAGATTGCAAAATGCTCTTTCTGGTTAAATTAATATTCAGCTAATTAGATACATTTCACTTTTCAGCTAATTTCCTGCTTCCTTAATACGTAATTTAAGTGATAATTGCCTATTCATGTTTTAATTAATGGCATTACAAAGATTGTACAGTTTTGAAATGATTCCTACCACTCGTTGCACTCATCGCTATCTTGGCAACACCTTAATAATTGTGTTAATGGGAAACCTGGTATAATTCTTACCAAACAGAAAATGCTGGAAACTATCAGGTCAGGGATGGGGGATTGATGTTGCAGCTTGACCTGATCTGCTGAGTGTTGTAAACACTTTGTTTATATTTCAGATTTTCCAGTGTCTCTGATGGTTCACTTATTATACATACTGGTGTTTCCAGCAGCCAACGTACTGGTGTTTCCAGCAGCCAAGCTTGTTGCTATTACTTAACAGTTTGCCTCAGTGTGTTATCACTGAAGCTGTGAAAGAGGGTTTTCCTGAAAAAAAAATCCTTCAATTTTTATTTCTCTTTAATATTTTTATTTATTTCTAAGCATTCTGCAGCTAGTGGCATAGGAGCCCCATTTTTGACATAGTTCCTTAGCAATAATTCTTGTCTAAAAGCTTGAAGAAGAATAAATTTTATGACTCAGCTCACCCAGCAAAGAACTTCATGTGATGGGAGCACATAATCAGAAATTTGGGTACCAAGGCATCTGCAGCCCGTGAATATTTCCTTCCATCAAAACTAACGGAAGGGGGAGTAATTTGGGCCTCGAATTGGAGCTCCTGAAAGCTGAAGCTTTATGTTGGTACTGCTAGATCATAAAATTTACTCTAATCCTGACCGTTCTAAACTGTAATCCTTCCCTCATGTATTCTAGGGTGGAGGCTCCAAAGCCAGTGCGTTATTTTTCCCTGTGTTTATAAGGCAGCAGGCAGGATGGACAGGTTCTGTAAATGCAACATCATATTTGTGTAGCAGAGTTATACTATCAGCGACAGAGTAAAATGATACAGAACCACCGTCAAAATTGAGACACACCCTGATAGTTGGAGGTATCACCCATGCTAATTTATATTCTGCATTATTGTGCCAAGCTGAGAAATAATAGTTGCTGTTCCACTGTATACACCATGATTTTTCAGTTTGACTGAGGCTAACTCCTACATTGATGCTTTTGTAAGCAATCCCAATTGCCCAGCCAGTACTGTGCTTGGTGGAGATGTCCCAGTAATAACAATCCTGAGAGAACTTCTGCGAGCACAGCACTTGGATGCTGTTAGTGAATCTTTCAGGATTATTGTCATAGGACTGTGCATAATCACACCAAAATATCTTCCTGTTTCCTTCTGACAAAGCGACCTGCCTGTGTGCTGTCTTTGGGTCAAAGGTGAGTTCACAGAATTCTGGAATCAAAAGAAAGTAGTTTGAGAACAGGTGGTACTATGACATTAATATTTCCCGAACACAACCATTTGCACCCTCTGGTTAAAGGAATTGATAGATGAGAAAAGATCAAGGTCCATCTAGTTTGTCTTATGTCTTTACCAAGATTGTAGAATGAGCTTGAATTTATATAGTGTCTTTCAAGACTTTAGGTTGTCACAAAATGTGATACAGCCAATGAAACATTTTAAGTGTTGTAATGCCAGAAACACGGCAGCCAATTTGCAGATAGCAAATTCCCACAAACAGCAATGTGATAATGACCAGATTATTTATTTAGTGAATGCTGATCAATGTATAGACATTGATCAGGGCACAGAGGATAACTTCCCTGGTCTTCTTCAAAAAATTGTCATGATCCTTTTACATTCACCCTGTTTAACATCTCATTCGAAAATGCAGCACTCCCTCAGTACTGCACTGGAGTGCCAGCCTAGATTTTGTGCTCAATTCTCTGGAATGGAATCTGAATCCATATCTTCTTAATCAGAGGTTAAGGATATTATCACTGGGCCACAGCTAACACCTTCATTGATTAATAGCTGCAGATGGTTAGACTCTGGCTTAGGAGAGACTGGATTCATTTTAGAGTACACATTTCAAAGACTAGTTTCCTCAGTAAAAGTATTCAAACCAGCATTTACACTGTAATGAGTGCAAGGAAATAAGAATTCTAACCTCCATACTTGAATATCTCCTGCCAAAATTTGTCCAGTTCAGGTTTGAGATTTGAGATTAGCTTTAAAGCGTATTTGCATATGAATTGTAGTCTTCTGTTGTATGCGTTTACGGCTTCTCCTGGATTAAGAAGATGTGTGACTTGATTGGGTATTGATGAAGTGGCCTAAATGAGTATGTAATTAAAGGAACAAATTATTAAAATAGAATTCTAATGTGCCAGCTTTGGTTTTAATTAATGTTCAGGGGCAGAGTTCACCCGCTCCTTCTCTACAACCCCCACTGCCACAGAACTTTGTTTCCAAAATGGATGGGAAATCCTTTAACAGGCTATGGGCCTTTATTGTGGAATTCCTGAAATGGGAGAAGCTCCCTCCATCACACAGCCCACCACCACCAACGCCCCCCCCTACCCCACCCACCCCCAACTATAATTTTCACCTCAAACGATTGATTGCATCTTTCACATCTTGCTTCTCATTGACCAGCTCTGTGACTGCTGTCAGTTCCTCTTCAAAGTCAGGCAAATAGAGACATGAGGTCCCATCACACAGGAACACCCCCATCTCATTTGCCTGTCTTGCTCCCTTTGAAGAAGGCTCCAGACATACTACTTGTGCAATTTACTATCTAGAAACTAATAGCAAGGCCCACTTGAGTGGATACACTGGCGCTGAATATGTAACTCATGAACTACACAAGTATCAGGCACATACTCCCCACTGGACTGGCCGAATGGGATTCTGTTCTCACCAGCCACCACTCTGTAGCGTAGTCACTCCCTAGATCACAAAAGCAAAAAGGAGACCCCAATCACTGCCACAGCATTGCATGATTCCCTTTCTCACTCAGGGCACTAAAACCTAGACAGATTCCAGATCAGATATCTCACTGACCAGACCACTTGCCATCAGCTGTCTGCCTCACAGGGCCAGCAGCTAAGACATGCACAAACTCTCCTGAAAACATGAAAATATAAAGGGCTACTTTTGCTATGGGTCTACTCACGCCCACCAGTCATCTAATGCAGAATGACACATTCTTTTCACTGGATAAGACAGTAATTAAGTGTCCCATTAACTGGCAAGAAGTTACAAAAGTATGCAACTAAAATAGGATCTCTCTGGAAAAAAAAACATACTGCGAAAGTTAGAATGGAACACAATATAATAAAGGACAGAGAAAAACTACCTGTCACATGCAGAGTACAATCTCTCCAACCCCCGTTTCACACAACCTCCTGAAGTTAATGACTCTTCTTACTTAACCTTGGTATCTAAGCTAACCTGTATTTTAGTCTTTTATACTGATATTTTCCAGCTCGATCATCCCCATCTAGCTGAAATAACTAATCCATCTGCTGAGAATCTGCTTCGTTCATCATTGCAAAATCTTCATAAGAGCAGAAGTCTGTGCTTCTTCACAAAAAAAAAGCCCAGGTTTCTGAATATCAAAAAGATTCCTAAGACCAGGTAGCACTCTAGACGTTCACCAAGACCTTGATATAGATCCACATTGAACTTCCTCATGAAAAATGTTTCTCACTCAGAATCTTAATCTGAAGTTGGTAAATTAATATTTTACTTTGGCAAATGAGTACACCTCAGCATAAGACAACTTCATTATAAGCTGAGGTACGTTTTACCTTCAAGAACCTCCACTGGTCCTTCTCCTTTGCCAAAGGTTCGATTTGACTTTTGGTGTTGCTGAGTTCTTCAATATGTTCAAGAATTTGTCTTGAAGCTGCTTCAAAGCTTATCTCAATTTCCATGTACTCTTCATCTATTAGCTTCCTCATAGATTCTTCTTTTGTTATAAGAAGCTTTTTGATCTCCTTAAACTTTTCTCCCATCAATATCTTCATCTTGGATGCAGTTTCCTGAATGTCATCAAATACGGTAAATATTTTTTGTTGACTTAATTACAAAGATATATAGATTACTGGGAAACAAGAAAAATGGCATTTTAATGTCAATTGGGAAAAATGAGAGGTGCTCTGCTTTTAACATAATTTTTGTTTGGTTTACAGATCTGTCAGTGTAGCATGTTGTCAACATGCCAAACAGAGTACTGGGATATATGTCCATCCCCAGGGATTCACAGAACAAAACCCCAAACTGGAGAGTAAAGACCAGATGCAAAACTGCAGGGAACCTTCCCAAATCTGCTCTAGTAGATCAGCTGATTGGACAAATAGCTGCAGAGGTGGACACTTAGCAGAACACTTGCCAGATGCAATTTGGAAGTAGAGAGCCGTGGGGAGAGCAATGCAATTTTTTTAAAATGCTGTCACGACATTTCAGCCCAAGGGAGCAAACCAATAGATATTTTAGCAATCCGTTTGGTACTTAGTGATTTTCGTAATTTGTTCCGCTATAAATATTTACTTTAAAATCTTTGAAATTTCAATGTCACAATGGCTAAACATAATTACTGCCTTTGTTCCCCTCCAATAGTCCTTACTCCTGGTTCTTAGATGAAGCCTTCCTCTCAAAGCTTCTGTGAATTCTCCTTCCTTTCTCTCTTCCATTTTTACTCACTCTTTGGTTAAATAAAGCTCTCAGAGTTCAAGTAACGGAAGCTGACCTTTTTTTGCTCATTTTTTTTCCTACAGCTCTACGTAGGTAAGGAACACTCACTGCCCATCCCATCACCTGGCTCTGTGAATCCCCTATCACAGGCAGAAGAGCTTCTACTTTAACTTTGGACAGACATGGGGCAGAGGTGGGTGGCAAACTTTAACCACTATTTAGTTGATGGTTATCTTCTTATTTTACCCAATGGCTGTTCTTCTTGTTGTCCTCCTCGATCCTCGTTTCCATCCATTCCCTCAATGCAAGGGTTAGAAGGGCAAAAATTAACACTGAGCCACAAGAGGAAACATTAGAATACGTGCCCGAAGGTTTGGTAGGCGTTAAGGAACACCTTAAAGGAGAGAGAAGCATCGAGCTTTAGAGAAGAACTTAACAGAGCTTAGGACCTAGACAGCTGAAGGCATTGTTGCAATGGTGGGGCAAAGTAAGCTGTGCCTTGTCACATCCTCGAGATTTCTCAAAGTGCTTCTGGGTCACCACTGTTATAAATTAGACGTTAGTGGCTCAGATTCCCTGTCCTTGCAGAACTAAGGAGAAGAGGATGAGCCAATTAACCATTCCCCCACCCAGGCACACAATCTCCTTGGAGAAACAAAGAAAAAAAATATGTTTTGGCCAACCAAGAATAAACTGGGAAATTCCTCTCTGACCCCTAAAGGCACGAAAGACAGGCCACTGGAGTCTGCAGTTATGAATATCAATCATTCCAATCACTCCCCCCAACCATTTTCTATCAGTTGACTTCTCCTTTACTTTCAGGGATTCATCCAGGTTCATTTTGACTCTGTAACGCTCAGTGACATGGAAATTTCATGTTGCTCAGAGCAGGTTTGTCAATAGTTTTCTTAACAGATGTGTTATTTCTTGTTGTGGGATATTTACAGGGAACCTCTTCAGGCTGTCAGCCTAACCTAGATTGCCAATTCCAATTTCGACATTATTCCCAAATTCAATGACACTCTAAACTCTGGTTCAAGTTCACTGTCCTTATCCTTCACTGCCTAGCAGACCTCCACAGATTCAACTCCATGACCACAGAAAACTTGAGTGGTACTTGGAACAGAGACCTGGACATTAAGCAATGTGGGTAAGATTAGGAAACACATGGGAGACAAATATCAATGGACAGTTTGCAAAATGTCTGAAGGTGCAAGTGGGATACATACTGCACCCCACAGAAAGTGCATATTCCATCTTTCCTTGAGAACCTGCTGTCGGAAGGGTTACAGCTTCTGCCAGTTACTTCCAAGGCATGTCTCCACATCCAATCTATCTGGATTTTAATGCAAGAAGGCAGAGCTGCCTTGTCAGTGTTGTGAACTCACAACTGCATCATAATACAATTTCAGTAAATCCACTGAGAAACCAGATTGTGTAGATCTCTACTTACTTTGACAGAACGGTGCTCATTTGCCAAAGAATCAAGTTTTCCTTCTGCTGCTTTTATTTCATCAGATATTTCTCCAAGAATACTTTGAACATTCACCTTAGAAAATTGTGAAATGCAACAATTATCTTGATTGATTGTACACATAACAGGTTTCCTTGGGTCAATCTGTAAACCTTTGCATCCACTTTCTCTCCTCCTATGTGATAGTGTAGGTATTGAGAAACTATTTCCTTTGATGGGGAAATCAAGAACTTGGGAACTTGTTGGGGGGGCGGTGTGTGTGTGTGTGTGTGGGGGGTTCGGGAGTCCGGGGGGAGTGGGGGTGTTCGGATGTCGGTGGGGGGGAGGTCCGGAGTTCGGTGGGGGGGTTGGGGGGTCTGGAGGGGGCAGGGATCCAATGTCAGTGGGGTTGAGGTTGGTGTGAGGGTGAGGTGGGGTTGTCGGAGGTCAGAGGGGGAATGGGTCTTTACAATAGTTACTCAGAAGTTAGAAGAGGTTTTCATTCTTCTAATTTTTTTCTGGGTAGCTATTGGTATAACCCCACTGAAGCCATCTAAAATTTGCGATTTAAATTGCATTTTTGGATGGTTCCCAGTGCAGCACAATTGTCCAGAAGAAGTTAGCACTTCTGGGCAATTGCCTTGCAAGACCTTATCTGGGAACCCCCCAAATCTGATGCTGGGGAGCGCAGAAGTTACGGGCCTTTCTTTCTTTCCGGGTAGTAATTCCCACATTCTGTCCTTCATCCATTTAAGCATTGCTTCATTTACATAGCACCATGCTCTACCTCAAGGTATCCCAAAGTTGTTCACAGATCATCGAGTGAGTCTGAAGTTTCTATTGTAATAGAGGGAAACACCCCAGCCTCTTTGCACACAGCAAAATCCCATAAACAGCAATGTGATAATGACCAGATAATCTGTTTTAGTAATGTTGGATGAGGAATGCAAAAATAAAAGTCACAATTACTGTCCCCATCCTCCATAGTCAAAGATTTTCAATTCCAGAGACTTGAGCACATAATCTAGACGGACATCAGTGCAATGCTGAGGGAATGCTACATTGATGGAAGTGCCATGTTTCAGATAAAACATCAAACCATGGCCCTACTTGCTCTTTCAGATGGACAGAAAACATCCTATGGCATCATTTTGAAGAAGAGTACGGGAGTTCACTCAGTGTCATGGCCAATATTTGTCCCCAAATTAACATCACACAAAAAATTACCATTGCCACATTGCTGGTTGTGGGATTAAGCTCAGTGTAAGATTTGCTGCCGAATTTCAACATCACAACAATAGCTACACATGAAGTACGTCATTGCTTATAAAATACTTGGGAATATCCTGAGATGGTGAAGGCTACTAGAGACATAAAAGTCTTTCTTTTACACTCAGTCTTGACCAGTGCTCCACCAGCAATTGGAAGGTGGTCAATTGTGGAAGACTCCTTTCTTTGTGCTTTGCCCCTCTGTGTGTGCAGTTCGTCCAAACGCTAGAACAAAGATCAAGGATGTGTGATAAAGGAACAGAAGGGGGTCATTTAGCTTCTGAAGCCTGTTCCACCATTCAATGATATGTGATCTAACTCGATATATTCGCTTTTGCCCATGTTCCTTAAAATTTTGGTTAATTGAAATCCATCAATCTCAGATTTAAAATTGACAATTCATCTGATATCAACAGTTGTTTGTGAGAAAGTTCCAAACTTCTATTACCTTTTGCATATTTTCCTGACTTCACTCCACAAAGGTCTAGTTCTAATTTTTAGAATATGTCCCCTAATTCTAGAACTCCCCAATCAACAGATATAATTTATCTCTATTCACTGTATCCATTTATCTTAATATCTTAAATTTCAATCAAACCACCCTTTAACCTTCCAAATTCTGCGGAATACAATCCTAGTTTGTGTAATCTCTGACCTTTGATGTCTAAGGGGATTGGTACTGAGCTCTTTCATACTGCCAAACTGGATGAAACTGGACATTAGTAAATTCCTACTAACACTGCACATTCCTGCGAAAATAGTCTTACCTGTTTCTCTTTACACTGTTCCTCTAATGAGGTTATTTTACAGCTTATATGTGTAGGCTTACAAGAGTCACACACAAAAATGCTGTGTGTTGTACAAAACAACTCTTGGATCTTTCTGTGCTCTTTGCATTTCCTTTTTTGCAGGTCCCTGATTGGACTTGTTATTTCATGATCCTGGTAAGCAGCATTCTGAATGTGAGGCCTCAGGTGGGAGAGACAGTAGGAGGCCATGCACGTCAAACATGTCTTTTCAGCCTTGAGAACCGTCTCAAAACACCAGTCGCAGGGAACATCGTCACCATCTCCCGAAAATTCTGCTGGCTCTTGGATGAACTGGTCGATGAGAGCAACCAAAAGTATGTTTTTCTTTAGCACGGGTTTCTCGGTGTAACGATGCCTGCACTGTGGGCACTGAATGTCCTGATTTAGACTTCTAGCTTCACTCCATACCTCCTCGAGGCATTGAGAACAGAAATTATGGCCACAATTTGTGGTCACAGGATCATTCAACAACTCCAGACATACAGGACAGGCCAGTTCTTCCTTCAAGCAACTCAAGGCAGCCATTCTCTAGCGTGTGGCCACCAACAACGTGGCCCCTTCCCGGAAGTAGACTGTGAAATAAAAGTGAAACTGATCTCAAACAAGTTAAGCAAAACCATTGCTTCTCCGCAAATCTTCACTATGAGGCAACAGGAAATCCTGGTTGGAAAATGACTCCTTTGGGTTTACTATGCAGTTGAAGTAATAAAGCACTGCATGTGGCAAAGCGTGTTTACAGGGTATTGATTTTTAATTGATTTTTGGGTTGTTCAAACGGGGAACGAGCAATTTTTTTTTAAATAAAGGCAAAATACTGCGGATGCTGGAAATCTGAAACGTTTTGTTCGCTAGTGATGGTGAAATCACTAACTTGTACTTGATTTCGGCTATGTCGCTAGTAGAAGCCAAGGTTAGGAGGAAAACCCCATCGGTCTGAGATTCGTGCTCCAGCAGAATAAAACAGGTCACGAATTCTTTAAAGATTTCCCGACCGCTCGCGGTCCTGCAGCAGGTAGCTCTTAATATTGATTAACAGATGTGAAAATACATTTAAAAAAAACTAGAATTCGAGTCTTAGTTCTAAACAAGTAAAATTTGGCAGGTCTCTGGATGTTTTCTGCTGATACTTCATATATTACAGGGTGACAATTATAACCATCCTCTGGAGTTGTTTCATTCTGGTTTTCCCCTGGGGGAGATTTAGGAAATTGTTTTTAAACCAGTTCGTTGAAAGAGTCAATACAGAAGTGGAAAGTGGTACAAACGGATCC
Source organism: Carcharodon carcharias (assembly GCF_017639515.1). Taxonomy (NCBI): domain Eukaryota; kingdom Metazoa; phylum Chordata; class Chondrichthyes; order Lamniformes; family Lamnidae; genus Carcharodon; species Carcharodon carcharias. The sequence goes on from NC_054491.1 coordinate 18,848,477, forward strand.
GCAGAACGGTCTATGACGGAAGAGGGGGAAGGGGGAGAGAGACGGAGCAAGAAATGGGCGGAATAGAGAAAGGGGAGGACGAGGGAAAGACAAATAGTTGGAGAGTAGATGGGAAGAAAAATAGTCATTTTGCCGCGTGGTATTAATTCGAGTCTCTGATGCAGGTAGCAAAAGTTCATGTGTTTGAAATTAAGTGTTGGTGCTCAACTACACAGCAGCATGATATTGAAAATAAATTGATGTTTTGTGTTTTAACTTAAAACTCTCATACTTGTTGACAGGGCTCTTGATTGTTTACAAAACCATAAGATTTAGAACAGAAGTAGGCTGATCTGATAATCCTCAACTCCACTCTCCTGCCTTTTCCCCATAACCCTTCATTCTCTTACTGATTAAAAATCTTTCTCCACCTTGAATATACTTAAGGACCCAGCCCTCTGTGGTAAAGAATTCCACAGATTAACTACCCTCCAAGAGAAGAAATTCCTCCTCATCTCTGTTTTAAATGGGCGACCCCTTATTCTGAGATTATGCCCTCTGGACCTAGACTGTTTATTGATGATGTCCAATTTTTCCATGTGTGAAATATCTCATTCAGGTAATTTCTGATGAGTTCTTCCTATAAGTCTTCCTATGGTTACCAAGACCCATGACTGAGCCATTCTACTAAATATTCTTCAATTGGAACATTTGCAATGGTAGGATTTGGAACTGAGACTATAGCAAGGATAGGTTGTTCCCTGATCTGGTGAGAGGTGCATCTTGCCTGTTACAGCCTTGGGAAGGCATGCTTCAGTTATTGGCTGACTCTTGGTCATAAATCCCACACCTGAAATTGGCCCTGATTTTGACACTTCCATTCAATTATCCCCCTTAATCTGGAACACTGTTTCTAAGAATCTCTGGCATGCCACATTCAGCAGAACTATCTCTTCAATCATGATTTGGACGTTTCTTCTAATTCCTATCTGTCCATTACCTCCTTTGTTGTACATTAATCCTCCTGGATTAATTTTACTTTGTTGAATACACAAGTTTGTCTATATGGTCCTCTGATATTTGGACTCCTCACTGTGACAAGCAACTGGCCTGAATCAGCTGTTAAGTTTGGGAAACCTCAATGTTCCTCCTATTTTAATGTAAATAAACTCAAATTTTCTTAACTTTTATGTGTAAATTAAATTCCTGTTAATCAGCATCATCTTTCATTGCACATCTCTTGTTTACTGTTGAAGTGAAACTATGTGATCCAACTTGTGTCCCTCTATTATGATCATAGCATTGGATTGAAAACACATTATTCTGGTTCAGATTTCCAGCATCTGCAGTATTTTGTTTTTAAATGACTGGTATATCTCGAAACGTCAACTCTTTTCTTCTCCGCCGATGCTGCCAGACCTGCTGAGTTTTTCCAAGTAATTCTGTTTTTGTTTTGGATTTCCAGCATCTGCAGTTTTTTTGTTTTTATATCTGGTATATCTCCATCCTTGCCTGTTGATGAGCTAATGTTTCCTTAACTGAAATGTCATGATACTGTCTAATCCTTGTTTCTATGAGGCCATTGCCAAATAGCACATTGTACACAAGAACACCAGATAACAAGGTCCCTATTCAATTCATTGTCAGCAATTTACTGAATTGTAACATTGACGTTGGGTTTAGTGCTGCTGTTTTGGGTGCAGTAAATAATTTAATTCGAGAGATATTAAAACAACGGAGAATCAGGCACGACAGACTGACTCAATCAATTATTGTAACTGTGAATTTTATGTTCACTACACTGAATGCAAATTGAAAATTTGAGAGGAAATCAAACCACCACAAATAATGTTTCTTTTTTTGCTTTGATTGCTTTTCACCTGGTTGACAGACATTGAAAGAATTCAAAGCAAAAACCTCTTTGTACCAGAAACAGGCTTTCTTCAGGCCCCATCAAGTAGTTGATAGCAGTCGTTCACAAATTGCTGAAATCTAATAACCACATCGTTAACTGTGATTGCCACAAACAAGTTAATTTTCTTAATGGAGCTCAAAGCAGTCGGGTTATCTGATTAAAGTCATTTGTTAAAAAAAGTTTTTTTGGTGGCAGTAAAATATTCCATTTTATTTGAAAAAGAGACTTGTGTTTATGTAGCACCTTTCACAACCTCAGGATGTCTCACAGCAGACAATCACTGTCATAATGTGAGAACTATGGCAGCCAGATTAAGCCAATGCAACTTAGCTGCAAAGATGACCCGCAAATATACGTCCCACATATGTGCACTGATCTGCAGTATGGCTTGGATTTTTTTTATTCATTCATGGGATGTGGGCATCGCTGGCTAGGCCAGCATTTATTGCCCATTCCTAATTGCCTTTGTTCAGAGGGCATTTAAGAGTCAACCACATTGCTGCTGGTCTGGAGTCACATGAAGGCCAGACCAGGTAAGGGCAATAGATTTCCTTCACTAAAGGACATTAGTGAACCAGATGGGTTTTTATGACAATCAGCAATAGTTTCATGGTCATTATCAGACTTTTAATTCCAGATTTTTATTTAATTCAAATCTGCCATGGGGGGATTTGAACCCAGGTCCCCAGAGCATTTTCCTGAGTCTCTAGAATATTAGTTCTGTGACAATGCCACTATGCCACCACCTCCCCAAATACATCAATCACCTTAATTGCAGGGCTGATTGTGAACTGCGGTGTTGAATAAAAACATGTGTAATTCATCATTAAAACAGGGTCCATCTTATTAAAATTTTGGTATCAGGGAGATCAGCTAGACAAAGTAATTTTTCAATATCCTTTTCTCCCCACCACCAAGACATCCCAAGGACACAGGACCCTTACACACAGGATATAATTCTGCTACAATATGTTTCAGGCATCAAGATGATGGACCATAATACATTTAGTACTGAATAATTGGGATAGACTTAGTTCATAATCTAATTTATTTGAAAAGGAGAAATGTAATATCCTATATTACAGCTTTAAACGCTGTAGGTTCCTGCCGTCCCACACCCACTACCATCTGCCCCCTCGCTCACTCCAGTTTCGGAAACTTTGTTCTATCGGCAATGAGGTTGAAATGGGAAGAATTCCCATTCATTTCTGTACACTGTATCTCCTGATGTTTTTTTTTCGCAAATGTAGACCTGCCCTAAAACCGTAAACATAGCAGAGAAACACTAGAACTGCGCTTGCGCTACGTTGGCAGCAAACTCAGCCATGTTGGTCGAAGGATTAATATTGAGGGATGACTCCCCTGCTGTTCTTCAAAATAGGTACATTTCCTTCCTTCTCTGATCAATTCCAATCCTTGAGTAACACCTGAAGAATCTTAAGACAACACAAAGGTAGGTGGAATGGGAGTGGAGAGGTGCAAATGGACATTGATGGAGTAAGTGAGCATGAGAAATTGTTGCAGATGGAGTTCAAGTGTGAGGTCACCCTTTTCGGACTTATGACAAATAGATCAAAGAACTTTCTAAATGGCAAGATGTAGGAATTGTGGATGAGCAGAGAGAATTAAGGGATCAAGCGTAGAGATCACTAAAAGCTAGTGAACAGATGGAATAATAAATTCATATGGAACGTTGGCCTCTGTCTCACAAAGTCTGGAATGCAAATGGGTGAAAGTTATGTTACAGCTGTACAGAACCCTGATGATACCTCAACTGGGGTGCTACTTTTGCTTTTGGGTACTGTACATCTGGAAGGATATATTGACCTTGGAAGGGATGCAGTGCTGAGTCACCAGAATGATACTGGGGTTAAATGAGTTAAATTATGAGGACAGGTTGTAGAGACAAGGCTTGTTTTTTTCCCCTTGAATATAAAAGTTTAAGGGGTGGTCTAATCCTTGCAATGATGATGGCATGATTAACTCAGTACCAACTGTGCTGAAGCTGGCTCATTTCTCTTTCAAATTAACAAATTCCTCTTCTCTTCAGCTGGTATTGGTACATTGAAGAGCAAGGAGATAACAGGCTCGTATTGCTGTTGCTTACCCCCACGTGCACTTGTAGTTGGTAATAATTCAAGTGCCATAAATGAAAAAAAGAGTATGATAATTCAAAAGTGAACATAGCATTCTGTATCATAGGTATAACGTCAATCTGAAACAATTTGCATAGAAAGATGATGATTAGAACCTCACTTGCCCTGAATATTTTTCTTCAAGGCGTTGAGTAATTAATTGAATTGCCATTTCAGTCAAATTGTGTATAGGGCTCTGTACACTGTAGCAGGGTTTCTTGGTTTCCCTGGATGCCCATGCATCTTTTTAAAAGGGAATTGTTTGCCTGCCATATGCAATGTGGTTATGTTCCTTGCTCCAGTTTAAATGCCACCCTTGCAGCCTGGTTTCCATCAGGAGTTAAGCTCAAGCCCAAAATGTCAGCTTGGCTCAATAGTAGCACTTTTAACTCAAGATGGATTCGATTCAAATTCTACTCCAGAGACAGAAACATATATAGGGTCTAGAATTTTGCTGTGCAGTGCTTGTTTTTCAGATGCCAAATGGCCTTTCTAAGCCTCCATTATGGTGGGTAGGAAGCACACATGCAATACAAGCCAGAATGGTGTCACCTTTCATTTTAGCATTCAGTGGCCTTTCCTGAAATAGGTGTTAGACACATTCAATGTGCAAATGAAGAATGGTTGATCAGTGCCATCCTGCTTTTCATTGGTACGGATGCTGAGGTTTAATATTTGATCAGCAAGTTCATTAAATACTTTTTGAGATTAAATAAGTAAAATAGTGAGCTGCTTTACCTCTGTAGAGATTTTCTCTCTGCATTTTACGGATGTTTAATGTTTTATCAGTATATTCATTAAAGTCTAAGAGTAAGGGAGTGAAATAATGAACCGCTTTAATTCTAGAGATTCTCTTGCTGCATTTTTATTTTGCAAAATCACATCATGGAGCTATTTATGAGGTTTTGGGATGAGGTGTTAACCATGGCTCAGAAGAAGCTATCTCACCCCTAGATCTAGGCTAAGACTTCGCTGCAGTACTGAGGGAGTGCTGCATAGGCAGTGGTGCCAGCTTTCGGATGAGATATTAATTGTGGATGAGGAGCCATGTGTGCCCTCAGGTTGTCTTAAAAGATCCTATGACACTATTTCAGAAAAGAGCAGGGCAGTGTCTCCCTCGTGTCCTGACCAATATTTATCCCTTGACCAACAAATTGTTTTGATTGTTATCTCATTGCTATTTGTGGGAGTTTGCTGTGTGCAAACTACCTGCCGCATTTCCTACGTTACAACAATTACACTTCAAAAGCATTTCATTGGCTGTAAAACACTTGGGGAAGTCCTGAGTTCATAAAAGGTGCCCTAAAAATACAAATTATTTCTTTAATTTGGAGAACAAACACACTACCCATGGTAAGTGTAAACATTTGGGTGATGTTGCGCTGTGAAAGATCATTTACCCTATTTCATTGACTTCTTCTTGAAGTATTCCTTCAGTTTAAGTAGCTACATAATGATGATCAAGATCAAATTCATAACTACTCCTCTGTATTCCAGTAGCCCTGTTGGTAAAGATGGGACTTATTGCTTGCCAGTTGAAATATAGATTGATTGAGGTAGCAACTCAGTACATTACTTTCTATTAATGTCTGTAAGTTTTTATGGATTGTTCAAAGTTTATAATTACTCTCCTGCTACTAAGTAATGAAAAATTCAGAGTGTGTGTTACACTGAATCTATCATAGTTTGTCACTGGGTGCTCAGCCAGCAGAGCTCTCCTTTATGGTTAGCAAGTTCTATTTGCAGCAGCTGTCACTGCATCACCAGAAAGCTGTTTCTCTGGTTTCCATCTGTGTCTGTTTGAGTAGGCTAAGAGAAACACATTAAAGTGCGAATAAAGATCAAACCTAATTTAAGACGTACGTTACAGACTTAGTGGAAAATTGAAAGGTGAGGAGGTGCACCCATTGAGCAAGCCTCTCGAGAACTAGGTTCCCCTGCTCCCTGTTGTTTTCCAACCATTCATTTTAATGGTTAGAGAACCATGACCATCATGTATGTATACTCTTGATGGGCATGGATTCCCCTCACTGATCTGATTTCACAACACTAGCTTTTACTTTATCCTTTTTGCACCTTTCCCTCTCCTTCATTAAAGGCAGTATCTCTCTTCTGGAAAATAAGCAGCAGCAATACCCTAAGTGACTATCCTTCCATGAACAAAGCACATGGGTTATCGTTACTGGGAACAGGCACAGGCCATTTAGCCCATCGAGTCTGTTCTGCCATTCAATTTGGGTCATAGAACGGTTAAAGCACAGTAAGAGGTTATTCAGCCCATTGTGCCTGTGACAGCTCTTTACAAGAGCAAGTTAGTTAGTTCCATTCCCCAGCCCTTTCCCCTTTGGCCTGCAATTTCTTTTTCTTTGTGTGCCACTCCAATTTCCACTTGAAAGCTATGCTTGAACTTGCCTCCACTACACTCTGGGGCAGTGCATTCCAGATCCTAACCGCTCACTGCATTAAAAAGAAAGTATTTCCATGGTTGATATGTACCTTGACTCCAGTTACCTGCCGTTGTAGTATATCCATTAATACCCTTACCCAACAACAATCTATCAATCTCAGGTTTGAAGTTTTCAGTTGACTCCCAGCCTCAACAGCTATTGTTAGGCTGGGGAGATGAGGGGAAGAATATCAAATTTCTGCTACCAATCGGGGTCATTGCACACAAACCCAATTTGTCCTCATGTTCCAGCAAAGCTGGTGGACTCTCACTACAGAGATTTCAGCAGCACAAATGCTGCCTGATTTTTCTCTCCTTTATTGTTTTGGAATTTTAGTAGAAATTGATCAAACTTTGAATCAAACCTGGAATCATGCTGTTTCCCATGACATTATACCAATTGATGCATTTACGCATTCAGGTATCCGTAGAGTTTCCAACTCCTTATCTCTGTTAAGAGAGGTGGTGGCATAGTGGTATTTTCACTGGGCTAATAATCCAGAGACCCAGGGTAAATGATCTGAGGATCTGGGTTTGGATGCCACCACAGCAGATGGTGAAACTTGAATTCAATAAAAATCTGCAACTAAAAGTCTAATGATGACCATGAAACCATTGTTAATTGTCTAAAAACCCATCTGGTTCATGAGTCTGGCCTACATTTGACTCCAGATCCACAGCAATGTGGTTGACTATCAAACACCCTCTGAAATGGCCTCGCAAACCACTCAGTTGTATCAAACCACTACAAAGTCCAAAAGGAATGAAACTGGATGGACCACCCAGTGTCAACTGAGGCAAATTCAGCCCTGTCAACCCTGCAAAGTCATCCTTGCTAACACCTGGAGGCTGATTATTGGGTGAACTGTCTCAATTCATGGAACCATACCTTATCAATAATGCCCCAGACACCACCATCACCATCCATGATGCCAACCAGCAGAGATGGCGGCACTGTGGTATACAGTTGGAAGGGAGTTGCCCTGGGAGTCCTCAACATTGAATCTAGACCCCCATGAAGTCTCATGGCATTGGGCCAAACATGGGCAAGGAACCTCCAGTTGATTATCACAGCATCATCCTTCACCCCCCGCCCCCCCTCAGCTGATGAATCAGCACTCCTCCATGTTGAACAGCACTTGGAGGAAGCACTGATGGTGGCAAGGGTGCAGAATGTACTCTGGTTGGGGGACTTCAATGTCCATCACCAAAAGTGGCTCGGTAGCACCACGATGGACAAAGCTGGCTGAATCCTAACGGACATAGCTGATAGACTGGGTCTGTGGCAGGTGGTGAGGAAACCAACCGGAAATAAAAACATACTTGACCTCATACTCACCAAGCTACCTGCTGCAGATGCATCTGTCCATGACACTATTGATAGGAGTGACCACCTTACAGTTCTTGTAGAGACAAAGTTCCATCTTCAAATTGAGGATACCCTCCATCGTGTTGTGTGGCACTATAACCTTGCTAAATGGGCTAGATTTTGAACAGATCTGGCAACCTAGTGGTGCTGTGGGTGATCAGCAACGGAATTGTACTCAACCACAATCTGTAACCTCATGGCCCACTTCTCTCCCACTCTACCAAGACCACCAAGCCTAGGGATCAACCCTGGTTCAAAGAAGAGTGCAGGAGGGCATGCCAAGAGCAGCACCAGGCATAACTAAAAAATCAGTGTCAACCTGGTGAAGCTACAACATAGGGCTACTTGAGTGCCAAACAGCATAAGCAGCAAGAGCTAGACAGAGCTTAGCAATTCCACAAACAATGGATCAAACTAAGCTCTGCAGTCCTGCCACGCCCAGTTGTGAATTGTGGTGGACAACTAAACAACTCACTGGAGGAGGAGTCTTCACAAATATCCGCCTCCTCAATGATGGAGGAGCCCAGCACTTCAGTGCAAAAGATAAGGCTGAAGCATTTGCAACGATTGTCAGCCAGAAGTACTGAGTGGAGGATCTATCTCAGCCTCCTCCGGAGGTCCCCAGCATTGCAGATGCCAGTCTCCAGCCAATTCGATTCACTCCACATGATTTCAAGAAATAGCTGAAGGCACTAGATACTGCAAAGGCTATGGGCCCTGACAATAGTACTGAAGATGTGCTCCAGAACACGCTGTACCCGCTAGCCAAGCTGTTCCAGTACAGCTACAACATTGGCATCTACCTGGCTATGTGGAAAATTGCCCAGGTATGTCCTGTACACAAAAAGCAGGACAAGTCCAACCCGGCCAGTTACCACCCCATCAGTCTACTCTCCACCATCAGTAAAGTAATGGAAGGGATCATCAACAGTGTTCTCCAGCGGCACTTGCTTAGCAATAACCTGCTCATTGATAATAAAAACAAAAAAACTGCGGATGCTGGAAATCCAAAACAAAAACAGAATTACCTGGAAAAACTCAGCAGGTCTGGCAGCATCGGCGGAGAAGAAAAGAGTTGACGTTTCGAGTCCTCATGACCCTTCGACAGAACTTGCGTTCGAGTCCAAGAAAGAGTGACTCGAACGCAAGTTCTGTCGAAGGGTCATGAGGAATCGAAACGTCAACTCTTTTCTTCTCCGCCGATGCTGCCAGACCTGCTGAGTTTTTCCAGGTAATTCTGTTTTTGACCTGCTCATTGATGCCCAGTTTAGGTTCCGCCAGGGCCACTCAGCTCCTGACCTCATTATAGTCTCGGTTCAAACATGGACTAAAGAGATGAACTCCTGAGATGAGGTAAGAGTGACTGCCCTTGATATCAGGGAGCATTTGACCGAGTGAGGCGTCAAGGAGTCCTAGCAAAACTGGAGTCAATGGGAATCGAGGGAAAACTCTCCGCTGGTTGGAGTCATACCTAGCACAAAGAAAGGTGGTTGTGGTTGTTGGAGGTCAATCATCTCAGCTCCAGGAGATCACTGCAGGAGTTCCTCAGGGTAGTGTCCTCGGCCCAACCATCTTCAGCTGCTTCATCAATGACCTTTCTTCCATCATAAGGTCAGAAGTGGGGATGTTCACTGATGATTACACAATGTTCAGCACCATTCACGACTCCTCAGAAGCTGAAGCAGTCCATGTCCATATGCAGCAAGACCTGGACAATATCCAGGCTTGGGCTGACAAGTTGCGAGTAACAGTCTCGCCACACAAGTGCCAGGCAATAGCCACCTCCAAAAAGAAAGATCTAATCATCACCCTTTGACGTTCAATGGCATTACCATCGCTGAATCCCCCACTGTCAACATCCTGGAGATTATTATTGGCCAGAAACTGAACTGGACTAGCCATATAAACACTGTTGCTACAAGAGCAGGACAGAGGCTAGGTATCCTGCGGTGAGTAACTCACCTCCTGACTCCCCAAAGCCTGTCCACCATCTACAAGGCACAAGTCAGGAGTGTGATGGAATATTGTCCATTTGCCTGGATGAGTGCAGCTCCAGCAACACTCAAGAAGTTAGTGGAGTGCCATCTGGATCAGTGTTGGGGCCTCAACTATTTACAATCTATATCAATGACTTATATGAAAGGACTGAATGTATGGTAGGTACATTTGCAAATGACACCAAGGTAGATTGGAAAGTAAGTTGTTACGAAGAAGTAAAGAGTCTACAAAGGGATATAGACTGGTTAAGTGAGTGGGCAAACATTTGGCATATTATGTATGATATGGGAAAATGCGAACTTGTCTACTCTGGGAGAAAGAATAAAAAAAAGCAGTACACTATTTAAATGGAGAAAGATCACAGAACTCCGTGGTACAGAGGGGTCTAGGTGGTCTGGTACATGAATCACAAAAGGTTAGGATGCAGGTACAGCAAATGATTAGGAAGGCAAATGGAATGCTGGCTTTATTGCAATGGGAATATAAAGAAAGAAAGTTTCACTGCAGCTGAACAGGGCCTTGATGAGATCACAAGAGGGGTGCTGTGTACAGTTTTGGTCTCTTTATTTGAAAAAGGATATAATTGCATTAGAAGCAATGAAAAGAAGGTTGAACAGGTTAGGCCTTTACCCATTGGAGTTTAGAAGAACGATAGGTGATCTTATTGAAACAAAAGATCCTGAGGGGACTTGATAGGGTAGGTACAGGGAGGATGACCCCATTTGTGGGGGAGACTAGAATTAAATGACGCAGTTTAAAACTAAGATTTTTTCCCTATTAAGACGGAGACAAGGAGAATATTTTTTCTCTCACAGGGTCAATGGTCTATGGAATTCTCTTCCCCAGAGAGCAGTGGAGGCTGGTCCATTGAATTTATTCAAGGCTATTAGACAGATTTTTGATAGGCAAGGGAGTCAAGGTTATGGAGGGCAGACACGAAAGTGAAGTTGAGATCGCAACCAGATCAGCCATGATCTTCTCAAATGGCAGAGCTGGCTCAAAGGGCTGAATGGCCTACTTCTGCTCCTAAGTTGTACATTCATGAACCGAGGCATCGTCTAATGAATGTAAAAGGATCCAGGCAGATGTAAAAAAGAAGTGCGATTACTTGGAAGAAGATCGGGGGAGTTCTCTCCTGTTTCCTAGTCTCTTCAACCACTATCACTAAAACAGTCTGGTCATTTATCGCATTGCTTTTGTGGGAAATTGCTTTACCTAAATTGGCTGCTGCTTTTTCTAAATTACAACAGTTACTGCACTTCAATTGGTTGTAAAGCACTTTGGGTCATCCTGTGGTTGTGCAACATATAAATACAAGCTATTTTTTCTCCAACTTGATGCATTCCTTCTTCCAATTGAAATGAAACTTCTGTGAGGATCAGGAAAGGCATTGATATTAACAAGAGAGTTGTAATTCTGCACCTCCCTCTTAATTCTACATTTAACGTCAGTTTAGTAATCTGCAGTGCAATAAATAAAGGGAGATCAGTATCTCATTACATTCCCTTGGTACAGATACCGATGTTTAAGCACTTGATCAGTGAGTTCATTAAAACTTGAAGTGAAAAGGAGTGAAATAATGAACTGGTTTAACTCTCCAGAGTTTTCTTGCTGTGTTTTTATTCTGCAGAATGTTGTGCTGAACTATTTTTCAGGACTTGAAAAGAGGTGAGAATCTACCATACTCCAATAGCAACACAAGCTTGAAGTGACAAACATTAGCTGTGCGAATCACTAAAAATATTTGTTTTGAGGAAGTAGATTTCATCAATCTTGATGCATTCAAATAGATGGGTTATGTTCACAGTATGGCTGATTTTAACTCAGCAGTTCCAATCAGGAGTTTCTGTCAGAGGCTCAGTGTACGAAGGAAAGGCATCCAGCAGCGAGGTCGCTCAAGCTGTTCCTTAGCCCCATGATGGAACATTTTTTAATCTACCTTAGAGGGCCTCCCTTTGCTCAGACCTAATTGGCAGGGACCTGCTCAGCATTAGGTTAATATGCCATTGAAACTCCATGTACATCTTTGATTAATGAGGCTCCCACCAGAGTCCGATGGGAACCTCATCATCCGCTGAAATCAGTGTTGTATAACTGGAGAATTGGCAGGCCGGGGCCGAGAAATGGAGCAGATTCAGTTTGACAGTTTCCTTCATTCCTTTCTTACTAATTGGGGAGAGTTACTGACTATGAAATTAATGGGTGCTGACAAGGGTGTGAACATCACAGAACCTGACAAAGCCTGGGACCTCATTAGAATACTGTTGGATTGCCTCCCACATGGCCAGATGGACAGCCCAGCCAGCAGGAGAGAGAAACACTAGAGGCTGGAGGTCAGAATTGGGGAAAGGTCCCAGTGGTCAGAAGAGGGCATCAGCTCCAGGCACACAATTAGGAGGAGAGGGGGAGGGAGAGATGAGAAGCTCTGGACAATGATCAGTATTGGGTGTTCCAGATAATGTTCTGGACTCATGGGGACCAAAGGCTTTTTGCAATGCCTGTGGAAAGAAGCATTCCTTCTCCTATTAGCCTACAGGAAGTGCTGAAAGAGCCAATCTTTTGTACTTACCTTTTGGGAGTTGGCAGCCAACACCAAAGCAGCCAATAGCTTGGCCTCACCCTTACTTCCAGTTAAAGTTAGATCACAGTGCCAATGAAATCATCAGGCTGTTACTTTGCAATTCTATTTGGGCTGTCTCGTTGTTGGCTTGACTTCTGTTTTTTTAAAATTTAAAAGGATTGGTGGGTCGGGTTAGTTGATCCCCTCCCACTCATGGGGAAGGTTAAAATTGAGGCTAATATTTGCCCTTTAGAAAATATAAACTGCATGGTGCAGTGGATTGGGTGCTGGACTTGCATCTCTGTTCTGGAGTCGTAATTTAACCTAGAATATGAGAATGAAAGTTTCTTCTGCAGAACTAGGTGTAAGCATATGTGCAATACATGTGGGTAGTTTTGATCCAGTTCCTGTATGCTTGCAATACAAAACTTTCCTCATTTGATGTTATTGATAGCACTTGGACAGGTTTGTATAGAAAATGGCAAAAAATAAAGAATATCAGTGTGGTAAGTGTTCTTATGAAGGTTAGAGCTTATTGGCTGAAATGTGTTGGTGGGACAGGCTGGTGAGAGCTTCATTCAGCATCTTGTCAGATAGTTGAATATGACGACACTTGATGCTGACACTGGGATGCCTGAAATGGAAACTGTTCCATGCTCCAACAGCAACATCCCTCACATAAGGGTGCAAGCAGCTCTTTAAAAAATCTAAAACTGAACTTTATACTCACACAGTTGAATGGCTTCCAATTAACTGTTCAGTATTGATATTTTCACTAAATCCTATAGACAATACTCCATTCAAAGTTTGATTAAAACTCAATCAAAAATTACAGCCTATAAATTCATTAATACTGCTCCTCACTTTATAGGGGTATAACAAGAGATTAAATTATTTGTACGGAATTTCATTATAAATAGGTTAATGCCACTATTATAATCGAAGATAGATCAATTTGGCACCATTGTATTAAATATTCTTACATTAACCTTCACAGAACCCAATTTGCAGGTCAAAGTCTGTTTCTCCAGTTGTTTCAATATCGAGTGGAGCTGTTAGATATTAAAGGTTTTCAGTGAATTTTCATCTTCAACATTTGAACATTTTTTTCAGGATGTGGGCATCATTTATGTTTCTTTCCAGAAAGTCAGTTGGTGAAGGATAGTACTAAAGCCAATCCTTACTAAGTCTAACATTTATGTACAGATTGAAACATTAGAAGCAAATACCTCCTACCTCAACCATCCCACGATTTCAATGAGTGTCTTTGTGTGCTCAAGTGAAGTCCCAGTTAATGCCCATCACCTGCAAACAATTAAACACAATTAGTATACAATATACAAACCCAAAACCGCTACCACCTAGGAGGACAAGGGCAGCAGGCACATGGGAACACCACCAATTAGAAATTCCCCTCCAAGCCACACACCATAATAATAAAAAAAAACAATTTAATCTTTGCCTTTGAGAAGATGCTGGTGGACATTTTTCTTGAACAACTGCAGTTCATGCAGTGAAGGTGCTTTCATAGTGCTGTTAGCTTGGAAGTTTCAGGGTTTTGACCTGGTGACAATGAAGGAAAGGTCGATTATATGTCCAAGGCAGGATGGTATGAGGCTGGAGAGGAGCTTGGAGGTGCTGGTGTTTTAATAAACAAATATATCCAAACCACCCAATCATAACCTGTACACTTAGTGCGAATAATTTTCAACTCCATTGCTTGGTTAGTAACCTGGCAGTGCAGATTACCCACTTTCCATAGTAATCATACAATTATACAGCACAGAAGGAGTCAAACTCCCCTACTCTTTCCCCATAGCCTTGAGTTTTGTCCTTTCAGGTATATATCTAATCCCCTTTTTGAAAGTTGCTATTGAATCTGCTTCCACCATCCTTTCGTACAACACATTCCAGGTCATGACAACTCATCGCATTTAAAAAAAAAGTTCTCCTTATGTTGAAAATATTGTTGGTTCCACAGCAGGCTGATTCTCAGTAACTCTGGGCAGAATTTTACCGTCGGCGAGCAGGGGGCGGGGCCCACTCACCGACATGTAAAATGATGTGGGATGATGTCAGGCGGAACCCCCGACATCATCCCGCCCCATTTAAATTTTCAGGAAGGTGGGGGCGCAGCAAAATCAGCTGCGTGCCCGCCGACCTGTCAATTGCCAATTGAGGCCATTGACAGGATCATTAAAACAATTAAAGGACCTGCCCGACCAACCTTAAGGTTGGCAGGTCGGCCAGGAGCCCCGGCGGCAACTAGAGAAAACATGAAACCTCATCCACCGGTGGGATGAGGTTTCATGCAGGGTTTTAAAAATTTCAATAAAGTTATTATGTAAATTATGAACATGTCCCATTTCATGTGAATTTTCTTTTCTATTTTTAATCTTTTTAAAAGTGGAAGTGATCTCCCTGAGGCTGCACTTAGCCTCAGGGAGATGTACCCTCTTTCGTACGCATGTGCGGAAGAGCACACTCTCGCTTTTGGGAAATCCCCCCTCCCCCCGCCTGCACAGGGAGCGCCTAGCGCTTCCTGCTGGACGTCACGCTGAGTGGGCCTTAACGGCCCACCCACGTAAAATGGCGGCGGGGCCCGCTTCTCTGGCAGGAATCGGCTCTCTGCCCGCCGGAGATTGGGTTGGGCCCGCCCGCCCGACAGGCAGAAAATTCTGCCCTCTACGTTGGTGAGGAAACCCCTTTCAGCACAGTAGCTGTCAGTTCAGAGTGCAGTTGAGTTTCCTCAAACAGCTAAAAATTCATATATATACACAGAGAAGATAAACCCGAAAGATTAAAGTGGTGTTTATTGGTTGTATAATAATTTATAAAAATAGAAATAATCTCCCATGTCCTCTAAAGCCTATTTAAACACTACAGATATCAGTGATCTTCATGAATAGATATGAACATTAATCTCAGTGATTGCCAGGATAATATTTTATGGCACTTAGTAGAAATTTGCATGCATTGTTGTGCAATTTGAATTGTATTGGTCACTGGGTAAATTGTCAAATAAAATTGATGTTATTGGTGCCCAGAATGTTGTGGGCCTGTTTTGCATACAAAATTACCATTGCATAGGCCAGACTTAACTCCTCCCTGTGTGTAATATTACATGAACTATTTAAAATGCAAGAGAACCTCCCCAGTGGTAAATGTACCACTCATTTAAAATAGACATGGGGCTGATTCAAGGTGAGGGGCAGGAGATTTAGGGGGATGTGAGGAAAAACTTTTTTACCCAGTGGGTGGTGACGGTCTGGAATGCACTGCCTGGGAGGGTGGTGGGGACGGGTTGCCTTACATCATTTAAAAAGTACCTGGATGAGCACTTGGCACATCATAACATTCAAGGCAATGGGCCAAGTGCTGGTAAATGGGATTAGGTAGGTAGGTCAGGTGTTTCTCACGTGTCGGTGCAGACTCGATGGGTCGAAGGGCCTCTTCTGCACTGCATGATTCTGTGATTCTGTGATTCCAGAACTTAGGAGGTTGAGATATGAGGAAATATTGTTCATCTTGGAACTTTACTCTATTGAGGGAAAGAGAATGAGTGAAGATTTGTGTTAATTTTTTATTCATTCTTTGGATGTGGGCATTGCTGGCAAGGCCAGCATTTGTTGCCCATCCCTAATTACCCTTGAGAAGGTGGTGATGAGCTGCCTTCTTGAACCGCTGCAGTCCATGTGGTGTAGACACACCCACGGTGTTGTTAAGGAGGGAGTTCCAGGATTTTGACCATATTGACCAAGATGATCCAAGGTTCAATTCCTGGTCAATACCAAGTTAGTTAATCTCAACTGTTGTGTGTTATGATCCTAGGCCAGACCCCCAAGATTTTGGTAAGATCCAGTTAGGGACCAATAACGGTTTGTTTAAAGTAGACAAAGTTTGAGATTCAAGATGCCTACTAAATGAATAAAGCCATAAGATTCCACGGGTTTTCAACAAAGAAAAATAAATTTTACTACACAAGGTCAGAAAGTTAAAACAATTTACAAACTCTATCTTATACCTCCTATTTACCTTGAATTTAAGTGTACATGTGAATTTACAGACAAATTATGACTGAGCAGACCACACTACACGATAAATGCCAAATGTGACTAACACAGATTCTCCGGATTCCTCAATAACGCACCCAGATGTCAGTGACGCTGTGAGTCAACAAATCTCACTGAAACTCTGTTGCTCTCTCCTGAAGGATTCCAATCTTCACCTTTGAAGATTTCGCCTTGGAATTCTCTCCAAAAGTCGCTCTGACTCAGACAGCTTCAACAACAGCCAACTCTCAGGGTTTCAATCTCGTCTCCTGAGATTCCATTCCCATTGGATTCCCGAGGCTACACAAAAGCACCAACTTACAAGCACAGTTTCAGCTCTTTGGCTGTGCCAGGCAGAACACTACTGCTCCAAAGTGGTGCCTTTGCCTGAATGGCCTGCAGCATGAGTCCTCAATCTTCGGTTGCCCTCATGGATCTTTAGGGCTTCTTCCGAGCCCTCTTCAGTTAAAGTCTGCCAGCTGCAGCCCTTTTCTTATTTGGAGCCTTTTTTCTCTGTTCCTCTCTTTCTAACTAAACTGGGACCTTTTTTCTGTCACTTACCCCTCTCTGGGACTATTCTTTTGGGACCTCTCCCTGTCCCCTCTCCCTTTGGGACCTCTCCCTGTCACCTCTCCCTTGACTCCTGTCTAAGGCACCACTTCTCGATGGTGCGCCATTCCCAGACACATGACCTGGGTTTTCACACCATTTTCTAGTGCACCGGGCCTAAAAAAACATTAAAATGCTGAACTTCGCATGTGCAGCCTGCTCCCGGTCAGTGTATGTGCAAAAGCTCTGAGGCCCGTTGGGAGTTGAAGTTCCCGACCTCTGTGCTCTCCAGCAAGGTAAGTTTGGGTTTAATAAACATGTTATATTTGACTTCAATTCCACCTAGACTAGAGTAGGGAGGGGGAGAAATCAGCCAGTTCACACTCCTGAAGGCTTACCAATGACGTGTTCTACTGGTATCAGGTAAGGACAAGATTGCACGTGGAGGATTCTACCTTCACTTAGGTAGAATAACCAGTATCACTTAATATCTGAGCTGTCACATGGATGAGGTATCAGAGGAGTCAAATGTAAACATGACTTCATTCCTATAGGAGAGGAAGGGAAAAAATTGAATAGGAGGAGAAATGATCACCTTTTGTGGGAAGAACTACAGTACATAGTAATACGAGAGCACCATTGATTCATTCATACTCTTTAAACCTCCCATCAGTTTTCTAATCTGATTCTAGAACTAACAACACTGGATCTTATCTTTTTTATATGCATTAATAGAGGCTTTGTCTTCATAGCCCTGTGGTTTTCTGTGCCACTGATAATCTGTTCTATAAAAAAATTTTACATAGATTTTTCATTTCTTTTGGGATTGTCGCCAAGCTCTCGAATCCAGTGCCCAAACAAAATGAACTTTCCCTGGATCCATTTCCTCCAAATCCCTGAAAATTTTAGAAAGCCTCTATTAAATGTCTCCCTCATTCTCCTCTTTCAAAAGATTAAAGACCCAGGGTAGATAATCGTTCATTATTACCCAATCCTGTAAGTTTGGGAACAAGCTTCATAATCCTTGCAGCTCATCCAGAAACTCCCCGCAAATGAAGTACTTTGAATGTAAGATATGTGTTCCAGATGTGTTTGGTGTGGTGGCTTTTCCTTTGTGACACAGAACACAATCCAGGAGGACCTCTGCAGAACATATCTGGTGCTGCATACCCAGCCTGATTCCATGACAATTCTGAGTCTTTACTTCTTAACACAGTTCCTGTGATTTCTATGTTATTTGCATATTCTCACTAGGTTTTAATTACTTCAGATCAGTCCAGAAAACAGTGCTGTGAAGATCTCAGCTCAGGTCATCAAAGAGCACTCTCTTGACTTCCTCCAGAGGCTAAGCACTTCTAAAGAATCATTGAATACTGTTTTTCGCAAGTGTGTATATTATTGAGATCTCATTTCTTTGGTACATGTTGGAACACACAATTTCATTGCACAATGTCCCTCTATGTCAATAATGTCTTAGCAACCGGGAGGCTTTCGGGATCTTTGGGATCTAACTCTGGAGGAAAATCTGCCATCTTGACTCCAAGTTTTGATTGCTGTTCCATCTTATTGGGAGGATTTCATAAGAAATGGGAGCAGGAGCCTGGCCCTTCGAGCCTGCTCTGCCATTCAACAAGATTGAGGCTGATCTTCTACCTCAACCCCACTTCCTGTACTAACCCCACATCGCTTAATTCCCTTAGTGCCCAAGAATCTATCGACGTCTTTCTTGAATGTAATCAACAACTGAGCATACAGAGCTCTCTGGGGTAGAGAGTTCCAAAGATTCGCTATCCTTTGAGTGAAGAAATTTCTCCCCATCTCAGTACTAATACCTTACAGTATACAGTACCTTATCCTGAGAGTGTGACCGCTTGTTCCAGATTCCCCAGTCTAGGCAACATTTTCTCAGCTTCTAAATTTCAAAGGTTGTACCCAAGCGACCTTGCAACAAAAACTATATATAATTGGATTTGGGTAGATGACAAGTTTATTCATTGAGTCAAAAAGAACAGTGTGAAATTTTCTCAGCAGAGGTCTGTAGCATTACTTCAGCCATTAACAGCAACAGGCTTTTGACAAGCCTTTCAATGGGTTATCTGGCTATTCATGTAAAACTGAATTTGGACAAATATTTTATCTCATCTCATGAGGACGTTGAGATTTGAAAGTTAGGACTTTATAAAAAGTCTGCTTTCACGTTGCTGCTAATTAAAATCTACTTTTCTGAGGTGACTCCAAACCCAACCATTGCTATCTTGCTCTCTCCTGTTTATCTGATGCTCTCCATAATCTAATGGGATGCCTTTTGACATTGCAGGGATCCATTGCCTGAATGGCAAACAGCACAGGGACATCATAACAGCTCTCAGCACACACTAATTAGCCGCCTGATGACAATATTACTGTTGGACAGATTAGGCTGGCTGCTTGTATTAAGTGGGCCTTAAGATGGGCAATAGCACAAAAGCCACATGAAAAGCTGCAGGTCCTTTCTAAGTATAGCTGAGTAGGGAGGCTGTGTATTTGCCATTGGTTGTTCCATAATATAGTAAATGCATGTTTAGAAAATACATCTTGCAGAAGTGTTTTGAAAGGAGGGTCAATGGGTATAATCCCGGCATAAATGCCAGGCTATCACCCTGCAATGCCTTTCAGCCCTGACCCTGCTGTAGTTTGCAGAGCCATTGGGGGAGCAGCAAATGTGGGAACCCAGACCTCTACAGGCACATCTCAGACATCTACCTGTCCCATGTAGGCAAAAACACCAACACCTGCCAACTGTCAGGGAAGGGATGAGGGCAGGAAGTCATAAGGCCTCCCCCAAAGATTTCCTTCATCCTGCTATGTAAGGGGTCCAATCCCGAAAATGTTGCTCCATCTGCATGGGTCCTGGATACTTCCTGGCTTGGAACCACTGGCCCACATGTATTCTTCTGGATGGCTTTGTGGATCATCTTCCTTGGAATACCAGCTTCCAGAATTATGCCAGGACCCCATGTAGATGGGGAAAATAGGAGCTCCAATGCACGGAATCCTGGGCCCCTTCTCCATCCACTCTGGCATGACATGGGGAAAAAGTTTCCCCCCGTTAGGGGGGAAGTGCAGGAGCAGGTGCGGGCAGGTGCGCCTCCGATCGGGCGCTGGCATTTTAAGTGAGCAGGCCAATTAAGGCCTGCCCAACATGACATCCGCCAGGAAGCTGCGCTTCCTGTGCGGGCGGGGGGGTGGGGTGGGGAGGAGGGGTGGGGAATTCCTTCAGCTGGGAGTGTGCTGTTTCGCGCATGCACACGAAAGAGCGCACTGATCTCCCTGAGGCTAAGTGCTGCCTCAGTGAAATCAGCTCGGAGTTAAAACATTTAAGGTAAATGCTTAAAAAATTTCCCTGACATGTCCCCTCATGTGACAGCGTCACATCAGTTGGGACATGTCCATCACTTTAACTCAAACCTTTATTAAATATTAAAAAACCCTCACAAAACCTTATCCTGCCTGTGGATGAGGTTTCCTGCTTTTTCTTAAGCCCGCCAGGGCTCCTGGCCTGCCCTCCAGCCCTAAGCTTGGACGGGCAGCCTTGCCAATTACCTTAGTTGGTTTATTAATGGCCTCAATAGGCAGTTGACAGGTCAGCGGGCACGCAGCTGACTCAACTGCGCCCCCGCCGACCTGGAAATGGAAAAGATGCGGGGGGAGGTTGGGAGTTCCACCCAACATGTCATCCCGTGTCATTTTATGCATCAGCAAGCGGGCCCTGCCCCCCCACTAGCTGACCGGAAGATCCTGCCCTATGGTATCGAAAGAAATGGGCGAAGATTATTTCACTTACAAGGCCAAGCTAGAAATGGCCATGGAGGTGGAAACCTAATGTACTCAGTTCCAAGCGACTCCAAGGGACTATGCTGGAGTTATAATGAGTGTTCAGTGGAATAACCAAAGAATTTCAGTATTGTGAAATTTAATCTAATATCTGCTGCAGTTATGCTGCTGGAACTGTCAAAGACAGGCTTAGAATGATGTGTGTGGACAGCATTGAATTGAACTGTCCTTCTTTCCAGTCAAGGGGCTTAACTACAGGCATGGTTCTCTTCTAATAGGCTTCTGACCAATTGTCTAGTGTGAACAAAGTACTGACTATGCCATTGGTGTTTTTCTAATATTAGAAACTTAAAGGCAGTTCAGTGGGTCCTGGGCTCTCTTCAGATTTTCATTTAAATCAAATTCTGCAGGTCAACTGGGACATTTAAAAATATCGGTAGCAATGAAGGGCCTGTACTGGAACAATCGGGGCTGAATTTTGTGCCCAGGATTTCTAATTTGGGAGCAATCTGCTCCTTTGACAAAAATAAAGCCTCTGGTCACAAATTGAAGGAGAACTTAAAGGACTTGCAAGAATAGGAAAGAAACTTTGCAAACAAAACTGTTTGAATTTGATCGTTCTTGGTTGCACTGATTATTGTCTTAGCGGAAGTGAGTTGCAGAATTAGAGAAAGGAAAATCAAGAAAACAAAAACAGGAATAAAAACTGAAAAATGAAACACTTGTTGTTTCATCACTTTTGCAAAGTAGCAATTAATTTCTGCAAAGAGCTGTTGAGTAACAAAAAGGTCAAGTTACTAAATCAAGCCCAAAGTGTTATTGCCTGGGTAACCTCTACTTGCTTGCGAAGTACATCCAATTAAGGAAAAGAACGGGACTGGGTTGTACACAAGAAATGGAGCTGAAAAGATCTGGAGTATCTGGTGAAGAAATTCCAATTCTACCAAGCGGACGAAAGAGCAGTATTGTTTAGGCTGGATCATAGAATCAATGAAATGGAATTAACAGTGAACAGTGAGGGAGATGGCAAAACAATTTGGGTTTAAACTACTTCCGATAAGTGATCGGTAACTATGGAGGCCAAGGCCTTGATTTCAATGGAGAAGAATTGGTCTGTGTGTAGGGAGGAGGTGATGGGGGAGCGGGGCAAGCAACGAGCTCCCACGTTGAGATTTTAACCCAGCGAAATCTGAACTCTCAGGCCCAAATTTAATATTTGGGGTCTGGTTCCTGGCCGAATCCAGCAGGAATCGTTGCGTGGTCAGCGGGCAGGAATTGGAATTTGGGCTGCTCAAGTGGTGGGGTGCTCAGTTAAGTGTTAAGGACTATGAGGGTTGGGTCCGGAGGTGATGGTATTCAGGGTAAGTGGAAGCCGGGGGGTGCCAGGGGAGGAGCGAGGTTGTCATGTGGGTCCCAAAAAACATTTTTAATAATAAAATAAAATGTAAAAACTTGCCAGGAAAGAAAAGGAATGGCTTGCATTTATACAACATCTTTCACGATCCCCGGATCCCCAAAAAGCTTTAGAAGCAATAACTTTTAAAGTGCAGTCACTATCCTACTGGGTCTCTTCTGGCCCTTGCTCCAGCCCTCCACAGGTTTAGTCTAGTGGGGAAGCCCTCAATGTTTCTCCCCTGCTCAGGTTGAAATAGCATTTCGTCGCTAAGTGGCATCTTTAGGTTGAGATGGGTATCCTCTTGCAATTTATAATTGCTCTTGATCAGATCAAGCAATGAGTAGGTAAGTCTCACCCTTTCCTTTTTAACTGCTTCTGCACCTGGCCAGGTTCCTGGCACGTGGCATACAAATGTTGGCCAGTTTTGTTTCGAAATGGCAATCGGTTCTGTGTACATCCTAAGAACATAAGAAATGGGAGCAGGAGTATGTCCTTCAAGCCTGCTCCACCCTAAGATCATGGTTGATCTTCTATCTCAACTCCTCTTTCCCACTCGATCCCCATATCCCTTGATTCCCTTAGGATTCAAAAAACCATTCAGCTCCATCTCAAATATACTCAACGACAGAGCATCCGCTACTCTCTGTGGTAGAGAATTCCTAAGATTCGCAATCCTCAGAGTGAAGGAGTTTCTTATCATCTCAGTCCTAAATGGCCAACCCCTGAGCCTGAGCTATGACCCCTAAATTCTCCAGCACCCGCCCTGCCGAGCCCCCTGGAATTTTATACATTTAATTAAAGTAATCTTTCATCCTTCTAACTTTCAAAGAATTATAGGCCCAAAGTTCATAGGACCTGATTCAGCTGTGGCTCAGTTGCTGAAGCACTTGCCTCTGAGTCAGAAGGTGGTGACCACACCTCCTAAACCTGTGACCTCTGGCACCTGGAAGGACAAGAGCAGCAGACGCTTGGGGACAGCACCGCCTCTCCAAGTCACACCATCCTGACTTGGAAATATATTACCACAGCTTCACTGATGTTGGGTCAAGATCCTGGAACTCCTTGCCTAACAGCACTGTGAGAGAGCCTAGACCACAGGTTGCAGCAGTTCAAGAGCCCAATATTGCCATCTCAATGGCAACGAGAGATGGGCAATAAGTGCTGGCAAAGCTCACACCCTGTGAATGAATAAATAAGACCTGCCTAGCCTCCTTGATTTCGATTTGGGAATATTCAGCCAAATAACTTCACAACTAACTTCTCAAAAAACAACTTAGTGAGACCAAATGGATAATGGATTTCACGGTTTGTTAGGTAATGCACACTGAAGCTTAAAAGGACCAATTTACAAAATGGTATTGACAACCTAAAATAATCTGGCTGCTCCAATTGAAAGCTTAACACACGGTACAGTACTGCAGGACTTGGCAATCAGATGGACTTATTAGATTCTGTCTCACAGTTTAATAGCAATTTGCTCCTTAGTTTGAAGCTCGAGCAATTTCTCACTATCCTGGTAATTACTGTCTATCTTCTCAGGACTGGAGCTTTATGGAAAAAAATCTCAGGTTATTGCATATTCTCTTTCTTCCCCCCTCTCCTTGAAGTTTTCACTTCTTGCAGAACACAGTATACTAGCAGACTTCGCAAGTGGTCCGGCATCTAGCCTCACTTGTGGGCCTGTGAGGTGCCAAGGGCGGCACCACAGCCAAGCAGGGTCCCTTTCCTGGTTCGAACTGCGCTCTCCAGCAGAATGGGTCCCTCATTGATTTATTTTTCATGACCATTATCAGTTGCCTTCAAATCAGCTGAAGTCAGCTAACTGCAATGATTAGGTGGGAGGTGGTCTAAACTTGAAGCCCTGGTTTACTGCTACCCTGTGCAGTGCCTTTATCCACAGCTCTGTGGCAATTATTTTTCAAATAGGTCACATAAATTATAGGTAATATTGGTTGCATTGAATTTTATTTCAACTGTTGGAGTTTTCTTCTCTAAATATGAAAGAGGTAAAATAATAATGTTCTGACAATTTTAAAAAGGTGAAATTTCTGTCTTTGCTCAATTTAGAGAAAAATGGGCACAAGGAGTCCAGAACTGCCAAATATTTTGCTAAATGAAGGAAGTTCATCACCTTCCTTAAGAGTATTATTTAGTATTTACAGCACAGAAATGGGTCATTTGATCCCAGAGATTAGTACTGGTGTTTAAGCCCCCATCACTCCATCTCAATCCATCAGCATCTCCTTCTATTGCTTTGTCCCTTTATATATTTATCATACTTTTCCCTTAAATGTTTAGAATCCAGTAGCTTCTAAAATCCTCAGGCCAACAGTGAGAAACATGATTTGCCACAGACCGACAGCAGTCAATTATTTTTTTAAAATCGTGTTCCTCTTAAGGAGAATGAAGTGTTGGGAACTCTGTTGCCTTCTCTCTTTGCCGTTCCATCCAGGGTCAATTCAGATTCTTCTTGCTGAAAACTAACATTTAAAGGTGAGAGCTGATCAAAAACCTACTAAGACTGTAGCAAATTCAGTTACCTTGTGCAACCAGCCAGGAATCTTGACACTTCACTCACGTCCAATATTGGATGCAGTCTTCCTTATTGTTGACAGACTGTTTGGCTATGGGGAACATTGCAGCTGAGCCCAAGCCTGTTCTCATCCAATGTCTACACAGGCACAGTCTCTATCAAAAGCCTCTGGATAGATAATCATGAGAAGGAACCCTGGCCAATGTTCCCACTCCAAGCAAAGTGACATGGAGGACAGTCGTAGCACAACCACCAGCTTGACTGAGATTATTGAACACAGGACTGACCAAAGACAGACCCTAGATTCTTTCTAGTCTGTGGTTCAATAGCACTACAGGGTGATATATTTACTCCCATAGCCCCCCAACATTGTTCTTGTTACAATTATGAGGTTTTATAAGATCTTTATATTTTGGAACTGTCTTTACTGTAGGGTAAAGTGATGGGGATCATGTGACCTGGTCTGAAGTCTGCCTGACAACAAGCCCTTGTCATTGTGGCTGTTGAATTAAAGGTAGGCCTGGGTCGTATTGCTGGAAAGAAGGTGTGTTGTTCATACTTGGAGACAATGGCAGCAGCATCTATATTAAGCGGTTAGACTGGTAATCTCAATTTCCAGGAAGGTGTTGAGAATATCAAATTGTAAGCAGTTATGCTTTAAACTGTCCATTTAGTTCCAAGATAAAAGAAAGTTGGGCTCTGAAGGTTGGCTAATCAGCATTTCTACCTGGATACAAGGCCCATGTGATTCATATTGCCAAGGAGATGAACTTTGAGCAGAAAGGGTTTCTAAGATATCCCTGAAACTCTCAGACACAACAGGTCTGCCAGGATCCGGGAGGGGGAAAGAAAGAGAGAAAGAGCAACTAGAGGCCAAAAATTCTCTGAGCAGGGATGCGGGTGAGAGTTCATGCTCGGAATGAAAAGATCAAATTTGTGAGGAATTAAAATGAAGCTGAAAGATTTGCCTAGCTTTCACTAGAAGACAATCTCCAAGAAAAACCCCCACTGTGAATGACTGTTCTGAGGTTAAAAGTTATCAGGGTGGGAAAGAAAAAGAATAGAAGTAAATCCTCGGGAATTAAGAATCACTTTGGACTGGTTCCGGGAAAGTTGAATATTTACTTAAACGACAGTGTAAGTTATATCTGTGGAGTGATTTTTCAGTTGCGTTAAAATTAAAAGGGGGAGTTCGGTTCTGTAGTTTAAAGTATAAGCTACCTAGAAAACTATTGTTTGGTCAATAACCTTTAGTTTGTTTATTACAATCAAAGTCTTAAAATGTGAAACCCTGTCATGTCATCCTTTCAGCTTAACTTTTAAAAAAGAAATTTGAACTTCTGGTTAGCGATCTCTACAGAGATCAGAACACTCCTAACTAAATTTTACATGTAAAATGGAACTTAAACTCCTTTCTCTCCCAAAAGACAAATTAGCTTCTTTCTGCAACATAATTTGAAGATTTTTAGGTCTCTAGGTTGTCCCTGTGTTCCTGTGCAGTCGCTAAGCTAGTGTAATGGTTGTTACTGTATCAGCAATCCACCCATCATGGAAGGAAATAATGGGTCCACCTGAACAGATGATTGGGGCCTCGTTTTAGTCTATCATCCAAGAGACAACGCCTCTGACAGTGTGGCATTACCTCAGTACTTCACTAGAAGAGTCAACCTAGAATATATGCTCAATTTTCTCTAGAGTGGGACTCGAACACACAGCCTTTTCTCTCAGAGGGAAAAGTGCGACTCATTTGACCCACAGCTGACACCTTAGACTGTCAGGGCAGCGGAAGTAGAACTGTCCTCCTGAAAAAGGAAGGAAAAATTAATCAGACACTGAAAAATCTCTGGCCAGCTGCTCCTCAGTTGTTGGTACCTGGTGCAGGAACATATTGGTGGAGACCCTAATGAATAACTGAGCCACTACCTTTGGCTAATCTGTGGAGTTGAGAGTGGCATAAGTGGAGCCACAAAACAAAAATCCAGCAAATTGCTCACAGAGCTGAAGACACTTCCTTCCATTCACTGGAAATCTGAATTGCAATATAGGACTTCAGGTTTTAAATTTAAAAATAGAGATCTTCAAATTTCTCTAAACTCTTCTGTATTATTCCTTGCAGTTATTTGTTCTCCAAAGAAATATTTAATTAATTGATTAATTGCTTAGTCGTTTAATGTGTACTATGGCAGACTGGTTAGTTTATTGTGTTGTGAAGCGCAGTAATGTCAGGCTTTTGTCAACACTTAACAGCCGTTGTTATGATGCCATTAATTAATAAACTATCTCTGCCCAGGGATTCCAAGGCAATGTCTGCTGTGGGACTATTCAATGATGCACTTTCCTAATAAGTATTCTGCTCAGTTTTAAAGCAGTATTGTCACTGTGGAAAAATGTGTGGAGAGGACAATGGAGTAAAAAATAATTTCATACAAACAGAGAGACAGTGCATTTTAATATGCTTCATATTATATCATGCCTTAAAAAGAATTATAAAAGACTTATTAAGGATTTTATATCTGCAGAATCTTGTACCTTTCTTGTAAAGACTAAATTGGATCCATAATACTTAAAGGTCCACCTTCCTTCAAGTTTTTTGATTACATTTCAAGTGGTTTCAAAGTAAAGCTCCTGCAGCCTTTGACTTAACATTTTAGTTTAAGGAGATGTGTGTAGTTTCTTTTAACTTGCACCGTTCTCTTCCCATCTCCTGAAGTCATTGATTTTTTGCTGAGGTTTAGTTTGATGGACATCAGCAGCTACTCATAAGTCAAACCAGTGAATGTTGGCAGGCTATTCAGCACTACAGACATCACCAAGACATGTCTGACCCTGCACATACATACACACACATACACACGACACACACACACAAACACACACACCGCACAAACTGGATAGCTGTCACAAGCAGGAATCAACGTTTTCCCTCACTAGCTTAAAGACGTTCAACATTTTTAAGGCCTTAGGCAAGCATATTATAGTGACCAATGAGCTCTCAGTCTGCTAATTGAAACAATTGTCTCATTAGGAAAAAAATAGCCCAATTCTTCCTAATAGCCCCTCAGAAATGCAGTGTGCATAATTATTAAGCAAATCCCTGAAGAATAATGAACAGAAAATTAATTAGTAACTCAGTTGTATTTTCCCTTTTAATAGTCAGCTGGTATAAAATGATTTTTTTCATCAATACAGAAAACAGTTTTGCAATAGTTTATTCAGGCACATGGTACATCAAGGCATTGCTGGATCATCTATTGAAAATGAACCACTCCAAGTCCCTCCATTCATCTTCACTGTTAGACTTCCAGCAGGTACAGGAAATGAAGCTGGAAGGGTGGGCTAGTCTTTCTGGACTAACCACTTTCATAGAACCATAGAAAGGTTACAGCACAAAGAGGCCATTCAGCTCTTCATGCCTGTGCCGGCCAAAATAGAAAAAAATACAAATTTTAATCCATTTTAATCCCACCTTCCCCCCCCTGGTCTGTAGCCTGACAGGTTACAGCACTTCAGGTGCAGGTCCAGGTTCCTTTTAAATGAGTTGAGGGTTTCTGCCTCCACCACCAAACCAGGCAGCGAATTCCAGACACCCACCATCCGCTGGGTGAAGAAATTTCTTCTCATGTCCCCTCTGATCCTCCTCCCAATCACCTTAAATCTGAGTCCCCTGGTAATTGACCTCTCAGCTGGGGAAACAGGTCTTTCCTGTCTACTCTGTCTCGGCCCCTCATCATCTTGTACGCCTCAATTAAGTTGCCCCTCAGCCTCCTCTGTGCTAAGGAAAAAAAACCCTAGCCTATCCAATCTTTCTTCATAGCTGCAATTTTAAAGCCCTGGCAACATTCCCGCGCATCCGCCCTCACGCCTTCTCCTCCCTCCCAGAAACATGATAGGGTCCCCCTTGTCCTCACTTATCACCCCACCAGCCTCCGCATTCAAAGGATCATCCTCCGCCATTTCCGCCAACTCCAGCATGATGCCACCACCAAACACATCTTCCCTTCACCCCCCCCTATCGGCATTCCGTAGGGATCGCTCCCTCCGGGACACCCTGGTCCACTCCTCCATCACCCCCTACTCCTCAACCCCCTCCTATGGCACCACCCCATGCCCACGCAAAAGATGCAACACCTGCCCCTTCACTTCCTCTCTCCTCACCGTCCAAGGACCCAAACACTCCTTTCAAGTGAAGCAGCATTTCACTTGCATTTCTCCCAACTTAGTCTACTGCATTCGTTGCTCCCAATGTGGTCTCCTCTACATTGGAGAGACCAAACGTAAACTGGGCGACCGCTTTGCAGAACACCTGCGGTCTGTCCGCAAGAATGACCCAAACCTCCCTGTTGCTTGCCATTTTAACACTCCACCCTGCTCTCTTGCCCACATGTCTGTCCTTGGCTTGCTGCATTGTTCCAGTGAAGCTCAACGCAAACTGGAGGAACAACACCTCATCTTCCAACTAGGCACTTTACAGCCTTCCGGACTGAATATTGAATTCAACAACTTTAGGTCGTGAGCTCCCTCCCCCATCCCCACCCCCTTTCTGTTTCCCCCTTCCTTTTTTTTCCAATAAATTATAAAGATTTTCCTTTTCCCACCTATTTCCATTATTTAAAAAAAAAAACACCCCCACTAGAGCTATACCTTGAGTGCCCTACCATCCATTCTTAATTAGCACATTCGTTTAGATAATATCACCAACTTTAACTTTAACACCTATGTGTTCTTTTGTACCATTGTTGCTGACATCTTTTGATGATCTGCTTCTATCACTGCTTGTTTGTCCCTACAACCACACCCCCCCCACCTCTCTCTCTCTCTCTCTCTCCGCCCCCCACACACACACCTTAAACCAGCTTATATTTCAACTCTTTCTTGGACTCGAACTCAAGTTCTGTCGAAGGGTCATGAGGACTCGAAACGTCAACTCTTTTCTTCTCCGCCGATGCTGCCAGACCTGCTGAGTTTTTCCAGGTAATTCTGTTTTTGTTTTTGTTCCTGTAAATCTCCTCTGCATTCTCTCCAGAGCAATTATATCCTTCCTGCAAAGTGGCAACTAGAGCTATACACAAAATTCCAGATGTGGCCTCACTAGCATTTTGTACAGTTCCATCATTACATCCCTGCTTTTGCATTCAATACTTCATCCAATAAAGAAAAGCATTCCAAGGTCTTTAACATGCTTTCAGCTCATGTACAAAGACGATGAAAGCAATGCCAATTTATCATAGTACTAAAACTACTTAAAACTGTATTTTGTGCTCAATCTTAATGAACTAGGATTAATTTTATTCCTGGTAATTTAAATGCCTTTATTAGAAATTGTGAAAATCTGCATGAGCTACCAACGTATCAAACTGGTTAGGTCAGGGCAACAGGAATTTCTCTGAAGTTATAGCAATACACAACAGATCCATCAAGCATCTGGGAGGGGAAAAGACAGGTTAATGTTTCAGTTCAAGACCCTTGGTCAGAACTGAGTGAAGTGTCTCTACCCAAAATGTTAATTCATCTTTTCCTTCTTCAGCTGCTGACAGACCTGTAGGATGCTTATTCTGTGTTTCTCTGCTCTTTATTTTTTTCTCCTTCTTTCCACCTCAGTCATAGCTCAGATACTGCATGCAGTCAAAAGGTCAACACTTTTGATTTCCCTCCTTTTATAAAAGTTTCCAATGCTTCCATAAGGTGGAAGCCATGTTAGCAGGTCAGCAATTCCTGGGACCTTGCTTTTTGACCTTGAGGAGCCATATCAGGAAACGATGGCTGTTTTCCAAACCAAGTTTAGCCTTAACTCTTGTAGTTAGCGAGTTTTGAGAAAAAACAACTGCTAATGTGAGAGTGATATTTTTTTAAGGTTTTTGTTATTTTGTTACCTGAATGCATTTTTAGTAGCACTGAGGAAACGCTGGACTGACAGAAGCATTATCTTTCAGTTGAGACTTTAAACTGAGGCCCCGTCAGTCCTCTCAGGTGGATGTAAAAGATTCCATGGCACTATTTTGGAGAAGAGCAGGGGAGTTATCCCATTGTCCTAGTCAATATTTATCCTTCAATGTACAGCACAAATATATTTGGTTGTTATCACAGTACTGCTGACAGTAGGAGTATGCTGTGTGCAAATTGGCCCCTGCACTTCCTACATTGCAAAAGTACCTCATTGGCTGTAAAGCACTTTGGGATGACTTGAGGTTTTGAAAGGCACTATATAAATGCAAGTCTTTCTTTTTTTTTCTTGTAGGGTTGTAAGTGTTTACAGGTAGTGTGGTCTGTCTAGTGTAGCAGGTCATTATATAATTGAATATAAATAGTTAATTATGAACTGCGCAAGAATAATTCAATAAATGAAAGAAAGCAGGCACAAAGCAAATTTCAAAAGGAAATTAGAAAATTATACTTCATGACTTTAAAACACAGTTATGACTTATAAACAAAATCGCAAATCAGTTTTATTGGTTCCAATAATTGAGTTTCTAGCTAATACAGAAACTCAAAAATATTAAAGGTTCTGTTATTTATTTACTTCTTATTTCTAATCAGCTTAAACTAATGGGAAAATATCAATGAAAAGAGACAACGATCTCCCAAATTAATCTGATTAACTTTGATTAATGTACCAGCATATGGTGCAGACTCTATTTGCTTAGTGTCGATATTGTTCTTGCTTTCAATAAATACATAGCACAAGATCATAGAGATTAAGCTTGATGCACAATTTTAATGAGGGGCTCATAATAGTTGAACACTGTTCACCAGGGATTAGTAGTGAAAGAAAGAAAGATTGATTGATTGATTGACTTACAGCCAATGAGACACATTTGTAATGTAATGTACTTGTAGCAAATGTAGCAGCCAATCTGCATATAGCAAGCTCCCACTAACAGCAGTGTGAGATAAGCAGACAATCTATTTTAGTGATGATGGTTATGGGATAAATATTGGCCAGGATACCAGGGATAACTTCCCTGTTCCACTTTAAAATAGTGCCATATGACATCTTTTGCATCCATCTGAGAGAGCAAACAGAGGTTTAGTTTAACGACACCTCCGGCTGTGCAGCACTCCCTCAGTACTGCACTAGAGTGTCAGCCTAGGCCTTTGTGTTCAGGTACTGGAATTAGGACGTGAACCAATGACCTTCTGACTCAGAGGTCCAAGCGATAGGATTTGAGAGATGGCTGTGACATCAGTGGAGCATTGAAGATAAATCTGAGCTTTCATTTTTGTGATTGAAGTTTTCATTGAAGCAATTTTTCTCTTGTACAGTGGGTATTAGATGGAGCAGCTTGGAAGATTCGCATGCCAGAAGAAGGATAGGAACAAAATTTATCAGCTAAAGTAATGTACACAAAGCTGCAAAATGGAACAACAAATCAAGAAGCACAGCACATACTGATACTAAAATATTACTGAGCTCATATAACCTCATGGTTAGATATAATTACCACAATCAATGGTGAAAATCAATATAGTCACAGACTATATATAACTGATCATTAGACAAGTATAAGAGACAATAATCCATTTCAAACAATTAGAAAATGGATGACCTTGTTTGGACAGAGAAGGTCAGATTCAGTGCCTCTCCTTTTGTACCTCCAGCAAAAGAAGGTCATGGAATTCAGCAAGTGAAAAGACTCAATTAATATCAACCCATTTAATAAAATCATTGGTCCCATAGCAGTGAGCTCTCATTTCCATTGACAATTGAGTACTTCAGCTGCATGCACAGAAGGACCTGCAATTGATATTGAACAGATCTGCAGTGATTGTGAAGAAATACAGGCTTTCCATTAACCTAAATGAAACTGAGATCATGTAAGGGCCCGCACCCTGTCACTGCTACCTGTCAAAACACCCATAGAGCACTTGAAGTCAAGCCATTGCAGTTTGCTGATCGAGGAAATTCTTGCAGCTAGTAGAAGTAGGAGCAAATTGGAG
Organism: Carcharodon carcharias; assembly: GCF_017639515.1. Classification (NCBI taxonomy): domain Eukaryota; kingdom Metazoa; phylum Chordata; class Chondrichthyes; order Lamniformes; family Lamnidae; genus Carcharodon; species Carcharodon carcharias. The sequence continues at coordinate 18,881,157 of NC_054491.1, forward strand.
GGGAAAGTCTGGGCTTCGGACAGTGATAAGTAGCTCATGCAACTCAAGTGCAATCACACAATTGAGACTGTAACTTTGCTGTATGATTGTGAAACCATGCCATATTATTACTGTCATGACAAATGCTTAACAATTCTTCTCGAGATATGGGCAACTCAGGCAAGGCTGGTCTTTATTACACATCTGTAGTTACCTTGAAAGCTGGTGAAGGGCCCCTTGTTTTATACAGCTGAGCGGCTTGCTAGGCCTCTTCAGAAGGTATTTAAGAGTCCAGGCATAGTAGTATGGAGCTGGAGTCACATTGGCTAGACATTCAGGATATTTACCAATGAGCTTCATGGTCACTTCTAACATTCCAATTCTTTTTTAACTGCATTGAAATTCTCAAACTGCCATGATGGGACTTGATCTCATCCTGTCTGGGTTGCTACCTGCAGCATAACTTCAAAAGTACCATGTCTGGGATCTTTCAAATTGGCTGCTACTTCAGATCCTTCCTGCATATTAACTGGTGAGTCTGCATTACCACTTGTGTGACATGCTGACACATGGAAAATCAGTTAAGAGAAGGAAATCAGTATGATTCAGCAATCCAGCACCACACAGGTCAAGGATACAATATGATGTAGCTCCAGTTCCCGGCACCTGTCTTGCAAGGTTGAGCATCAGAGCCCAGGTTTGTCAAATTTCTCCTAATGCTAAGAAAAGTGAATCCCTGCCGTTCTGGTGCAAGGGCAACTGATTTTCCAAGCATGTTTTTGCACAGCGAGCCCACCATGCCAAGGCTGTGGGGTTGCTAAAGGAACGATTGTCAGGGCATACTGAGGCTGTGTGGCACTAACACAAGGAGCTGGAAGATCTTTGCAACAAACCAATCAGAATGGTGCTTGACACCCTGACACAGCGAGGGTAACTTTAAATGCAGCACAAATCAACAGCAGTGAGTAAATTAGTTACTGCAGAAACAATGTTGGCAACCATGCCACTGATAACTGAATTTACCGAAACCGAGGATTAGTGTACAGACTGCTGGAAACCTAGAACCTTCATGGTTTTCCATGCACTATCACCAATGGGTCCATAGACGATGAATAATTTTTGATTGCTAATTTTAATGATCACGTTACTGTCAAACATTTAGTAGTACTTGATGCAATAATTATTTCTTCCTCTCTTCCTATGAAGAAATGCCTAATCAAATCTGTGTTTGATACAAATGCAAGTTACCATTGTTGTCTCTCAACATTACATGTTATTCATGGCATTTTCAGTGGTTTATCTTAGGAAAGTTCTGCACTTTTCAGCAGCACATAAAGACAGCTGAAAGATCGGTTGTGTGAACTCTGCTATTGCTTAGAGCACAATTGCTTGGGAATTAAGTTCAAAGCTTGGTTTCTTCTGCCTTGTGTCACTAGGGAATATGAGGATCTCTGTCCTCAAATACATGACCACTTCTGACCTGGTACATTTCCTCCACTTTAATTTGTGAGAGAGTGCCATCTCATGTTTTGTTTGATATGGCAGGTCTATTCATTAGGGAAGGGAAAATTGAAGTAAACAAATCAAGTCATTCCATAAAAATTCTTTAGGTCTTCAAAATTATAGTGGGATTCAATACCTAGGTAGAGAAAAATTGAGAAATCAACTGTAGCTCCTGAATTTCCACCTATGACCTGTGTAAGCGAAGTTATAAGATTGTGTTTATGGAGCCTGTTTTTTTTTTAATTGTATCCTGGTCATATTTTTGAAAGGATGCATGTTTTTTTTAGATTTCAGGGGCTTTTACATGCTCTTATTTTGGTATGGATAAAAATTGAGAAATCGAAAATAAAGGGGCACAGCCCTAGAATTAGAGCTGGATCACTTAGGAGTGAAATCAGGAAAGACTTCTTCATACAAAGGGTAGTGGAGATCTGGAACTGTCTCCCCACAAAAGGCTGTGAATGCTGGAGGTCTATTGAAATTTTAATTACTAAGATTGATAGATTTTTTGTTAGGTATGGGTATCGAGGAATATTCAACAAAGGCGGGTAAATGGAGATGAGGTTGAGGTCAACCTTGAGCTTATCAAATGGTGGAGCAGGCTCCAGGAGCTAAATAGCCTCCTCATCTCTCTACTTTTATACGTTATGATTTACTCAGATCGGAATGAAGATGATGTAGACCTGACTCTAAAAGATGGCATATCCAAATAACAGCATGCAGAAATCCCAGAAATTTTTTTAAAGTGCCTCTCTTCAAAAACATTACCAGGATACAATTTTAAAAAAAACAGACTCCATAAACACAATCTTATAACACTCTTATACTTATCACAGGTGGAAATTCAGGAGCTATGCTCGGTCATCCCCCTCAAAAATAAGATGTACCCACAAGTGTCAGATCATTCCGTGGTAGCTGTCATTGTTGAGGAAGTTTTGCATTGCCAAAGAAACTGCCTTTTAGGTGATATGTTAAACCAAGGCTCCATTTACATTTTAGGTGGCCATAAGCATCCCATGGAGAGCAAGGTGTGTCCCCTGGTGTCCTGGCCAACATTCACCAATGCCCAAATAACCAAAATTATTTAGCTGCCCATTTTCTGTTTGTGGAATTTTAAAGAAAGGACCTGTATTTATATAGAGCCTCAGGCTGTCCCAAAATGCATTATGGACAATGAAGTATTGTCACTGTTGTAATGTAGGAAATGCAGCAACCAATTTTTATACACAGCAAACTCCCACAAACAGAAATGAATAAATAACCAGGCCATCTGATGTCAATTGAGTGATAAACATTGACTAGGACATTGGGGAAAACTTACCTACTCTTCTTCAAATAGTGTCATTAGATCTTTAATTTCTTTTATTCATTCATGGGATGTGTGCTTCACTGGCTGGACGAGCATTTATTGCCCATCCCTAATTGTCCTTGAATTGAGTGGCTTGCTCAGCCATTTCAGAGAACATTTAAGAGTCAACCACTTTGCTTTGGGTCTGGAGTCACATGTAGACCAGACCAGGTAAGTACAGCAGATTTCCTTCCCTAAAGGGCATTAGTGAAACAGATGGGTTTTTGCAACAATTGACAATGGTTTCATGGGCATCATCAGACTCTTAATTCCAGATTCTTTATTGAATTCAAATTCCACCAACTACTGTGGCGGGATTCAAACCCCAGTCTCCGGAGCATTAACCGGGGTCCCTGCATTCCAAGTCCAGCGACAATAGCACTGTACCATCACCTCCCCCTATGAACATCTGAGACAGCAGATGAGCTCTCAATTTAATTTATAATCCAAAAGATGGCATTTTTAGTCTGAAAAAAGATAATCGCAGAATCAGAGAATCACAGAATTGTTATGATGCAGAGGGAGGCCATTTGGCCCATTGTGTCTACACCAGCTCTCCAAATCAGCATGATGATTCAGTGCCATTCTCCTGCAGTTTCCTTTACCTTTGCACATTGTTTCTATTTAAATAATCATCTAATGCCCTCTTGAATGCCCCAATTGAAACTGCCTCCATCACAATTCCAAGCAGTGCATTCCAGACTCGAACCACTCACTGTATGCAAAAGTTTTTTCTCACATCACATTCGCTTCTTTTGCAAATTACTTGAAACCTGTAACCTTTTGTTCTTGATCCTTTTACAAATGGGAACAGTTTATCCCTATCTGCTCTACCCAGTCTCTTCATGATTTTGAACACTTGTATCAAATCTCCTCTTAGCCTTCTGATTTCCAAGGAGAAGCGTCCCAACCTCTCCAATCTATCTTCATGACTCAAGTTTCTCATCCCTGGAACCATTCTTGTAAACCTCTTCTGCGCTCTTTCCAATGTGTTCACATTCTTCCTACATTGTTGCACCCAGACTGAACACAATATGACAGCTGAGATCTAACTAGTGTCTTATATAAGCTCATCATAACCTCCCTGCTCTGGTACTCTATGCCCCTACTAATAAAACCCAGGATACTGTATGCTTTATTAACTGCTCTCTCCACCTGTCCTGCCACCTTCAATGATCTATACGCCCAGGTCTTTCTGCTCCTGCAGACCCTTAAGAACTGGACCCCTTACTCCATGTTCTTCCTACCAAAATGCATCACTTCACACTTCTCTGCATTGAATTTCACCTGCCACCTATCTGCCCACTCCACCAACTTGTCTATGTCCTTTTGAAGTTCTATACTGCCCCCCTCACAGTTTACAATGCTTCCAAGCTTCATATCTTCTGCAAACTTTGAAATTGTCCCCAGCACACCAAGATCTAGATCATTAATATATATCAGAAAAAGCAAGGGTCCCAATACTGACCCCTGGGGAACTCCACTACAAACCTTCCTCCAGCCCGAAAAATATCCATTGACCGTTACTCTCTGTTTCCTATTACTCAGCTAATTTTGTATTCACCTTGCAACTGTCCCTCTTATTCCATGAGCTATAATATTTTCTCACAAGTCTGTTGTGTGACACTGTATCAAATGCCTTTTGAAAGTCCATGTACACCATATCAACAGTATTACCCTCATCTACCCTCTCTGTCACCTCCTCAAAAAACTCCAGTAAGTTAGTTAAACATGGTTTCCCCATTAGAAATCCATGCTCTCTCTTCCTAATCAACCCACATTTTTCCATGTCACTACTAATTCTATCCTGAATAATTTTTTCTAGAAGCTTCCCCACCACTGAAATTAAACTGACTGGTCTGTAATTGTTGGGCTTATCCTTATAACTTTTTTGAACAAGGGCGTAATGTTTGCAATTCTCCAGTCCTCTGGCATTTCTCCTGAGTCTAGGGAAGACTGAAAGATTATGGCCAGTGCCCTGCAATTTCCACTCTTACTTCCTTCAATATCCTTGGATGCATCTTATCTGGCCCCGATGCCTTGTCAGCTTTAAGTACCAACAGTTTATCCATCTCTTCCTCCTTATCAATTTTGAACCCTTCTTGTGATGTCCTCTGTCACCGTGATCTCAGTAGCACCTGCTTCCTTGGTAAAGACAAGTGCAATGTATTCATTTAATACCTCAGCCATGCCCCCTGCTGCCATGTGTAAATCCCCTTTTTGATCCCTAATTGGCCCTACTCCTTCTTTTACCACCCTCTTACTATTTGTGTGCCAATAGAAGACTTTGGGATTCCCCTTTATGTTGACTGCCAGTCTTTTCTCATAATCCCTCTTTGCTCCTCTTATTTGCTTTTTCACCTCCCCTCTGGACCTCCTGTATTCCGCTTGGTTCTCAATTGTGTTTTCTACCTGACACCTGTCATAAGCACACTTTCTCTTCTTTACCTTAATTTCTACCTCCTTTTTCTATCTCCAGGGAGCTCTGGATTTGTTTGCCCTACCTTTCCCTTTGCGGGAATATACCTTGACTGTGCCCTAACCATTTCTTCTTTGAAGGTAGCCCATTGTTCAACTACAGATTTTCTCACGAGCCTTTGGTTTCATTCTATCCAGCCCAACTGCGTTCTTGCCCCATTGAAGTCGGCTCTCCCCCAGTTAATTATTCTTACTCTGGATTGCACACTGTCCTTTTCTACCGTCATCCTAAACCTTACGATACAATGATCACTGGCTCCTAGGGAATCTCAAGTCCTGTCTCCTGCACCATCTTTCCAGCCACACATTCATCTGTCTTCTTCTCCTATTTCTGTACTCACTGGCACGTGGCACTGGGAGTAATCCTGAAATTACTGCATTTTATGTCCTGCTTGCTAATTTTCAACTTAGCTCCCTTAGCTCTGACCGCAGGACTACATCCCCCTTCCTACCTAAGTCATTGGTACCAATGTGGACCATGAACTCTGGCTACCGCCCTCCCCCAGAAGAATGTCCTGCAGCTGCTTGGTCACATCTTTGACCCTGGTACCAGGGAGGCAACATACCATCCTGGAGTCATGTCTATGACCACAGAAATGCCTGCCCATTCCTCGACTAATTAATCCCCTATCACTATGGATCTTCATTTCTTCTTCCTCCCTGCCTGTACAGCTGAGCTGCTCATGGTGCTACAAACTTGGCTCTCTCTGTACTCCTCTGAGAAACCAGTGCCCTCATCAATTTCCAAAATGGAAAACCGTTTTGTGAGTGGGACCCCAGAGGACTCCTGCGCTACCTACCTAGTTCTCTTGGACTGCCTGGTGGTCACCCATTCCCTTTCTGTCTCCAGGCTCCTAAGCAGTGGTGTGACCACCTCTCTGAATGTACTATCTATGTGGCTCTCAGCCTCACGGATGTGCCACAGTGACTCCAGCCGCTGCTCGAGCTCCAGAACCTGGAGTGCTTGATTCTGTAAGCTCTCTTCCCATCTACAGGTTAACTATTCCCTTCTTTGGCTTAAGGTGTAGAAAGTTCCAGAGAAACTCTAGCCTGGATGCAAAGATGACAAGCTTGATTTTAAACAACAGCTAGCCAAATCTTGCTTTTATAAGCTTCACCCTCTTAGCATCCCCACTCAGAGCTAATGAGTTCTTCAAAATGAGACAACCAACCTTTATACCCTGGTCAGGTCTCCAGATCTGAATTCCATCTTATAGTCACCTGTATTGTCCAAACCCAGATATACAGCAGCTAATAAACCACATGCCACAAAGAAAATAAACATATTCTGTGTTTCTTCTGTTAAAAGACTGTCAACCCTTTCCAAATAGGGACATACACCTCCCCTACAATGCAGGCAAATCTCATTTGCTTAACATTTCACACCATCAACTAACTACTGGGTTTACCAATTATATCGAAAACAGCTTGCAGACAAAAATTGCTTCATATAGAGAGTTATATTATAAAATGTGCCTTTCAAAGTGGGAAAAAGATCATTCAATTTGCATATAAATTGACAACGCAGCTACTCCAAGTGCCTTATATTACACACATACACACAAATACACACACACATATTCAGGTTGCTATTCATTGATCAATTATTTATATTATTCCCAAACACTGTATTCAGTTCAACAGAAAGTCAATGAGATTGAGCAGTGTTTGCCTTAAAGGACCACTGTCAGGCAAAATGTTGTTTCTTTGCAAAAATGGATTACATACCAATGGAGAACAGTAATGTATTTAAGTTGAAGACCATCAGTTCCCACTACCAGAGCTGCAGTGCATTGCTGAAGTTTAAAATGTCACACTTCAGAGAGAGTACATTGGGAGACTTTCTGGGTCACTTTGTCAAGACCTCAACACTCAAGCAACATTTATTCGGGAAATTCTTCGAGGACTTCATCCAAATTGAGTGCGTGTTGTACTACTGCTCCTAATTAAACAGCTTATAGGAGTCACCAGGCAAAAGGTAGTGCTTGGTAATTGACATCTTGCAAGGAGACCCATTGGTCTGGACAAGGAATGGGAGGAGGACATGAAGCCAGGCCGAGCAACACCAGCTGCTACAGGAGAGAGGAACAGGAGGGGGAGGTGACATCCTTCCCCTCTGCAGGTACAGGCCAACCCTCCTCCTCTGGACCTCCTCCACCAGGATCTCTGAGAGCTTGAAAGGTTTTCAGGGATATAGGCAGGAGGCTACAATCAGGTCAGCCATAGTCTCATTAAATGGTGGAGCAGGCTCGAGGGGCCTAGTGGTCTATTCCTGCTTCTAATTCGTGTGTTCGTATATGTCCTCTCCCTTGATCCCTGTGCCAGCCAGAGCTCTACATGCCTTCAGTGGATGTAAGTGCAAGAGCCTTATATACACTACTCAATGAAATTTGCACCTAATTTGCAATTGAGCATTAGTACCTTAAGGCAAGTTCAAATTATGGTAATCAACAATTAGGAGCAATGTTGTGTGCTAAATCTGGACTTTCAAACAGGCTAATTTTATTACTGCACCATTCAGTGCTTGCTTTCAGCCTTTGACCAAAATAAGTCCCTGTTTCATCTCCAGTGCATAGTGGCAGCAGTGACTACCATGCATTGCAGCAACTCACCAAGGCTCCTTCAGATAAAAACCTTGGAAATTAAGAGCACAGATTAAGAAGGCCATGCTTCAGGTGACAGAGGCAGTTCTTTATTCAGTGTTAAATTCAGCATCAAGACCATGATTTTGCTGTGAGAATGAAAATGTAAATGTGAGTAAAGAGGAGACCAGGAGATTGGGGCAGTTTGACTCTGTTTATTACAAAATTTCCTTCCACACTAAAGTATATGTATAAAAATTAATGTGGGGGATAATTTGCTGTTAAGATCTTATTGAAGGTGGCACATGGATGAACCTAGCACTATCAAACAGTAAAGGGGATAAAAAACATGAACTGACTTACTTCATATTCAGATCCACATATTCATACAACAAAGAACCTAATAATCACTGTTGGTGTTCTTAGTGGAAAAACACTTATGATATTCCTCTGTGTATACTGTAACAAGGTAATTAACTTATCATCTTCAATAAAATGAGAGGAATGTCTGCAAATGTGTTAAATAATCAACCATAAATTTCACCAAAAGCAATTCTTAGTACTAGAACAGAAGGATAAAACAAACATTGAAATGTAATTGTAATGAAAACTAATTAAATTTCTGAATAGAACAGTATTTTTTTCCCAAAGGGGAATTTAAGGAGCTATATTAATATGACATTTGATAATGTTGGATATATTTTAATAATTGTGTACTGTAATTCTCTTTTTAATAACAACAAGCAGTTATATTTATAAAGCTCATTAAAAGTAGTAAAATGTCCTAAAGCTCTTAACACGAGTGATATCAATAAAAACATTGTTGACATTTTTTGACACAGTGCCACAGGAGGGAATAGCAGGACAGATGGCTTGAAATTTGATGAAAGAGGAGCATGTTAAAAGAGGAGAGAGAGGTGGAAGGGTTTAGGGTAGGAGTTTAAGAGGATAGGGCCAACACAGCTAAAAGCACCACCACCAATGTTGGATTGATCAAAATCGGGAATGTGCAAGAGGCCTGGAGAAGCAGAGGAATTTGCAAGCGCTGGCTGGGGCCACAGAGGTAGGGAGGGGCAAGGTCATGGAGGGATTTGAAAAGAAGGATATGAATTTTTAAACTGAGGTGCTATTGGATGGGGAGCCAGTGAAGGTTAGCAAGCACAGGGGTGATGGGTGAATGAGATTTGAGGCGAGTTAAGGTATGGGCAGCTGAGTTTTGGATGAGTGCAAGTTTACGTAGGGTGGAAGATGGGAGGCTGTCCAGGGGAGCCTTGGAATAGTCAATTCCAGAGGCAACTGGATGTGTGTTTAAGCAGCAGATGAGCTGAGGCAGGGTCGGAGATGAACACATTGTGGAGGTGGTAGGCAGTCTTGGTGACATTGTGCATATTTGGTCAGAAACTCATCTTCAAGTCAAACAAGACATTGACATTGCAAACAATCTTGCTCAGCTTAAGGCAGTTGCCAGTGATGCAAATGGTGGACAGTAAATTGTGTTTGTGGTGGGGAACAAAGACAATGGCTTCTGTCTTTCCAATACTTAGTTATAGGAAATTCCTGCTCATCCAATATTGATGTCAGACAAACAATGTAACAAATCAGTGACGGTGGACCAGCCCAAGGAGCTGGTGATGAGATAGAGCTAAATGTAAGACTGGAATAGAAGATGGCCAAGGACAGATTCTTGAGGGATTCCAGAAGCAACAATGCAACATTGGGGAGAAAATCCATCGCAGGTGATTCTCTGTCTACTATCAGATGGGCAAAAATAGAAATGAGTTAAATAACTCTATCCAACTGGAGGAGAGGCATTGAAGGAGGATGGTATGGTCAGCTTTGTCAAAGGCTGTAGGTAGATTGAGAAGGGTTTTGGATTCAAGTCTTATTAATGTGGAATATTAATAGGGGCAACATGCATCCAGTGAGGACTGACATATAATCAATAAAGGGATATCTGTAATTCACTCACTTACATACAGCTGGCTGGTGTAACAAGGATTCATGTTAGGATCAGAAAGGACAAGTTGGGAGCTTTATTGCAAAAGACTTGCATGTTATGGGCTGAGTAGCCATGCAAGATTATAGCAGTTCCCAAAATTGCCTGTTAACTTGAAGACCAGAAGTTGTCTGTTCTTTTCACGGTGTGCTGGCCACGAAGCTGTTGTTTTAACTCCTCGAGCATTTGAATCTTCCATCCAAGTGAAAAATTGACCTAGATCAACTTTATCAAGTTACTTCATAATCTCTAAAACTTTGCCTCAATTGCCATGAAATCCCTTTACCATAGAGAGAAAAAAAAATCAACTTCCTTCATCTTTCTTCATAACCCATTTTCCTGATACCAGGAATAGTCTTATGTGTGTCAACTTCAACATCCTCTCAAGAGCAAATATGATTCATTAATTGATTCATTGACTAGAACGTCATTCAGTTACCTTCTTGATCTACACCTCTCTCTCAATGGGCAGAATTGCACTAAGTGTGGTAGCGGGCATGAAAAACGACGCTTTACCCACCAGCTGCTGGCCGCAATAGTAGAATTTCGCGCCGCATTGTCAGCTTCTCAGCATGCCCCACCTCATTAATAATGTATTCAGGGGCAACACGCTGATCATTGGCAGGCGGGCTCAGATTTAACCAGTGTTTCCTTGTTCCGGGCACCATTTTAAAGTGCACGAGTGTGTAGCAAACTTCATGTCTACGGATTAGGACTGCTCCAGGAGACAGATGTCCCCGAAAGCAAGGATGACGGCAGCCCTCAAATTTAGTGAGCCTCTCTGGGCTGTCTGCTGGGCACAGTGAAAGGCTGCCGTGAACTCCTCTACCCCAGCTTGGCCCCAGGTGGTACACCAGGGTCACCAATCCAGCCTGAGAGGTGGTGGCAGCGGTGGTCAGTGCCACCGGCGCACAGAGCAGGTCAGCCATCCAGTGCAGAAAGAGGATGAATGATCTCATCTGTTCCGCCAGGGTAAGTCAACCATCTCATCACTTTCAACTCACACACTCCCAAACCCATCACACATCCACTGGGATCTCACACCTCAAGGGACAACACCACTAATTCTCACACACACCCTCACATCTCCATCAGGCTGATCTCCTCTGGAGCTCGTGTCCTCATCCTGTCCTCATCCTGCTCACCACAGTAACATTCCACGCATCCTTATCATCTGCCATGGCTTGTGTCCTGCTCACGAACTCTCTACATGCAGTGGCAGAGGAGATGCTGGCTCACAATAGAAGGGAGAGGTCCCAGAAAACGGGGGGGTGGGGGGGGCGGGCAGTGGTGGTGGTGTGGAGTTGGGGGGGTGGGGTGGGTAGAGTGGCCAACATTAGATCCCTCGCTCACTTTGAGGAGCGTGTTATCGTGCTGACTAGTGAGGATGTGGACCCTGCCTGAGGCAAGTGAGGTCAGTGGCGAACACCCTCGTGAGGATCTTGCATCAAATCATCCTTCTCTCAACACAACTGTGAATGCGCTCTCTTGCTTTTGACTCTGCTACCACGCACTACTTTGGTTCACAGGGAGCACTTCTAAGCAACCGACACCCTCAGCCAACCATTCCCTCAGCTCCATCCAGGTCCTCATCCCCAGCCAAGAGGACAACTCCTCCATTGAAGAGCTGAAAATACGCAGCCTTGGAGACCCATCACAGCGCTTACCCACACCCTGCACCAGCGCAGAGACACATACCTCAGTGGGACCTAGATCTAGAGCAGGCTCGGGTTCACAATCTGGTGGTCACCGCGCGGACACGTGCCCACAGCAGGAGGAGGCAGGTTCAGCCAAACTCCCTGGCACTTGGAGGGCTGCTGGGAAAGAGGCATCTGTCAGGCCCGAGTCAGATGTAGAGCCTCAGGATTTGGCCTTCCAGCTTATCCTGGAGAGTCAGTAGAAGGCGGGGGAACATTGCGCGGAGCTGTTGGAAGCCCTCAACAGAGTGGCATGTGAGTTGCAGAAGTGCCGTCTGCCTGTTCTCTGATGAAGTGGTGCCCACATGTGTGTGTATAGAGGTCTCCATGCGAAGGATGGCGGACGCCTTGCAGACCCTGGCCCAGCAGGATGCGTAGATGCACGCAGACCTGCACTCCATTGTGGTGGCTAGGGGTGAGTTCCTACAGTGGCAACACAAGAGGGAAATGGGGCACCTCGATGTCTCTCAAGGTGCTCCTTCTCCTTAAGGAATCAGGCCGGGCCCTAGGGCACCTGAAGGGAAGAGCAGCGGCAGCTAGACACCCCTGGGACATCCACTCGGGAATCTCAGAGGCTGTCCTCTCCCTTTGCCTGTGACTCCCCTCAACCTCACCCTCTGTCACCGCAGAGGGAGTAGTTGGCCCACAGGAGGACAGCCAAAGCAAGTCGGGGCCCTCAAAGCCTCGGCTCTCCGGAGTACACACACCGAAGTCATCAGAGGCAACAGGGCCAACCATTGCACAGGCTGTCCCACCCCTGCTGCGGATGTCAGGGCAGCACCTAGAAGAAGTGGAAGGCTAGAAAAGTTAAGAATTTCTGATCACAAATGGTTGCACAGGTGAACAGACTTCGTCACTTTATCATCTGAAAATATATTCACTGAATAATGTGTGATGTCGTCTTTCAGCTTCACTACAGGCTTTGCAAGTCCTCACACTGCATTCCCCTCCACTGCAACTGCATGCAGCCAGCCCACGAGTCATTCTGAGGGGGAGAAGTGTGTGTGTGTGTGTGTGTGTGTGTGTGTGTGTGGCAGGGCCTTTCAGAGCGCCATACGAGCACTGTTCCACACACGCGGAGCCTTCATCCATCACACTCAGCTTACTGTCCCGACTATTTTCATTGCTGCCTCCTGGGGTTCTCTTTCAGTTGTCCATCTGAGCTGACCTGCATCTCCGCCCACTCACTGATCACACTCCCATGCATCACCTCTACCCGTCCAACATGAGGCTCCGCTCACTTTCAATTTGTGCAAAATGGTCATAGTAAAAGTTTCTGATAAGCTCCCCCATCCTTTCCCCTCTCCCAGTCCCCCATGTCCTCTCCCTCATCGCAGTCCACCCCCTTGCATCACCTTCAACATCCCCACCGTTACCTGACAGCCTGAGCCTTTCTCCTTCACGAGTATCCAGGTGAATGTGAACGTTCTTTACCTTCCTGAAAATCCCAGCCCTTCCACGTTGACCTCCCTGACCTCCTCCTTCCCACCCTCATGTGTTTGTCTCTGTGTCCCCACCAGCCAACCTTGCTGCCCCTTCTACCGGTACCGAGGCACCCTCACTCTCTCACCCTACTGGCTCCCTCTGCCCCCTCTCACACTCACCATTCCCTCTACCATGCCCACCCTCAATTTTCTCCCCAGGAGGCAGTCATTGACTCCACAGACGCCTCCCTTGCACATTCACCTGAACATTCTATCCCTCCAACACCTTCCTCAGCCCTTACTCCTTCCTCCACCCTTAGTCCTTCCTCCATCCTTAGTCCTTCCTCCTCCTGTACTGCCTCTTCCCACCCGACACTTTACCCCCTCCAAACTGCCTCATCCCCCGGACACCTTCCCCCATCTGAACTCCCTCCTCCTCTTCAGGCACCTCCCCCCGGCAAACTTCCTCCGTTATACCATCCTCCACCATTGCACCTAACTCCCCACTTGCACCATTCTCCCCCATTACACCATCCTTCCCCCTCCCAACCTCACCCCACCCCGACACCTTTGCCCACCAGCCCCCCCCACCCCCAGCACCCCCTTGACAGCTTCGTCCACACCCTTCCAACTTCAAACACCCGGTCCTGGTACAACTTACCCTCCCACTCACTCACACCTAGGCCTTTCTCTCCTACCCCTCCCCCACTTCGCCGATTATCCGCACCAGCCCATTGGCGAAGTTCTGAAACAGGTCCAAAGCATCAATGGAGACCATGGAAAATGGCGTGAGCCCATGGCAAAGCCCATGAAGTTCGGAAGCCTCTGCGGAGTCGAAGCTGCTGCGTGGAGACCTCCCACTTCTGAGAGCTGCTCTGTGGCAAGGCCATGGGCATGAGGATCCACCCAGCATGCAATGCACGTCTTCCCCCAGGGTCCAGTAGCTGTAGGCCTTCAGCATCTTCTTCTCCTCGGATGTCTGCGACCTGAGCAAGGCCCTGAAGGCAAGCCCCGACTTCCGCACGTTGCACTTGTCCAGTTCTGGGCCGGTGTGTTTTCCCGCCGGCGTAACGGTAAGCTGGGCGCGGCGGGGGGGGGGGGGGGGCACGATTCTGGTCTGGCCTTACTTACTTTGCATCCCATTAGCGACACGCAAAGCGGGTTCAGGCCGGCCTCCAGCAGGGTTGCGACCCACCTCGGCGGACACCGTCTGATGATCCCGCCGCAATTCCACACCCATGTGAAACCGATTTTTGCCCCTCCCACCAAATTCTACCCACCGCCCCCCCCTCCCCCTCCCCACGGCATGCCATGACGCCCACCACAAATTCCGCCCAACGTGTGGGACATCATAGAGCAGAAGGAAACATTCCCTCCACCTCGACACGCTCAGCAAAGATCACAAACTCACACAGGATTATGAGCAACATGGTTATGTTTGGATATAACATGAGCTGAAGGTGGCAATTAAATAGTGGAGTTTAAAGTCAGTTATCTTGTGCGATATAGCTGCAAGCTAAGGTTAACCTGTTGGAGCTTTGCAAAATTGACAGATCTGCACTTCACCTCACAGCAAGCATATAGACTAGCCCAGGAAGACTAGCTCCTTCATAGCTCTCTTAAGGAGGTGATTAACTAACATTTAATCTTGTCACGGGGTTAAACTTGTTTTTTTTTGCCAGAAGCTAGACTTTATTGGAATGATCCTTTGAAAAATTCCCTGTATAATAATGTTAAATCCCAGAGCTGCAATTGATGTCTTCAAAATGCCAATCCAAAGGTCTCCTCTACATTGCTTTTGTTTTGTTTTAATATTTTCCCCACTTTTATTCACCTTCAGGTTTGGAGATAGATGCAAACACCTTGGGCACCAACCATTCTCCAATACTGTGTCCGAGTGCTCAATCATTTCCCACTGATTGTCAGCAGGCTGTTCGACTGCAAGAAGCTTAGCAATTCAACCACATTCCATCCTCATCCAGCATCCACACATGGGCCGTTTCTAACAGGGGTCACAGGATAGCAATCAGCAGTGAGATTCCTGGCTAGTAGCGAGGCAGTGTGGCCAGTTATTTGTGATGCTCAGTTCCGCATTTATTCCATCTTAACCGAGGGCCCCACTAAGCTTATAATATTAAAGATTATTTCTAGAATAATAATTTCTTTATTCATGGTATAGTTCAACCAGCTGAACAGAAAATAACAGATGTCTGATGACGTATTTGAAGACAGTAATCTAATTGAATGCTACTGATGCCTTCTCAAATATCTAGTGCAAAGCTGAAGTATTTTATAAAATTAAAACAGAAAATGCTGGAAAAGCTCAGCAGGTCTGACAGCGTCTGTGGAGAGCGAAACAGGGTAGAGCTCTGAAGAAGGGTCGTGCGGACTCGAAACATTAACTCTGTTTCTCCCTCCACAGATTCTGTCAGACCTGCTGAACTTTTCCAGCATTTTCTGTGATTTCACATTTCCAGCATCCGCAGTATTTTGCTTTTATCTGAAGTATTTTTATGATTTCTTTGTTTTGTTGCTTATGGCATTAAAGATGAGGCTTATCATCACTTAAAAAGGTGTGAACATAAGGGTTGCATTTCTGTACACTGCAGAAAAGTGCAGACTTGGGTGATTTCATCTAAGCTTATAAAATAATGAAATGACAAAATTGTGTTCATATGGACTAAGCATTTCAACTGAATAAGTTAGTGGGACTGGGGGGGGGGGTCAGCCTTATACACTATGCAAAGGCAGAACAACCTTGGATGATGGGTGATTCTTTTTCCAGAGAATAGAGGGCATGTGGAATTCCTTCAAGTGAGCTAGACCTGTTTTTAGCTGGGGTGGAGACTTCCTCATACGAAAGGGCAGTATCCTGTGATATAACTCAAGGTCGATTTGATTTTTAAAAAATGTTTTGAAGGGATGTGGGCGTTGTCACCAAGGCCAGCATTTGTTGCCCATCCCAAATTGTCCTTGAACTGAGTGGCTTGCTAGGCCATTTCAGAGGGCCTGGAGTCACACATTAGCCAGACTGAGTCAGGACAGCAAATTTCCTTTCCTAAAAGACCAGATGGGATTTTTCAATAGTCAATGATAGCTATGTTGTCACCATTACTGAGACTAGCTTTATGTTCCAGATTTTATTAATTGAATTTAAATTCCACCAGCTGCTGCGGTGGGGTTTGAACCCATGTACCCAGAGTGTAGCCTTGGCCTCTGGATTACTAGTCCAGTGACATTACCACTCCAGCACCATCTCCCATACAATTTCTGGGCTGGCTATGATTGCCTAAGTAGGGGTCATAAAGGAATTTGCTCCCTAATTGGCCTGGGTGTTCGATCAGGATTTTCACCTCTCTGAGGAGATTACAGGGCTCTGCGTAGTGCAGCAGTATCTGAATCATGATAGATAAATGTATCATGACTATGTGGGGAGGGGAGGGGAGGGGGGGTGTGTGGGGTGGATTGGGCAGGGTGAATCACAATAGAAATTTCAGCTGGTGATTGAATCTGGACTCTTGGAGCTGTATCTATATCACTACCATCCTGAGCGGTGCCATTATTGGAGAAAAGGTTAAAGGGACAGGGAGTTTGCATTTCTATCATGTTGTACACACCCCCAGAACATCCCAAAGCACTTCACAGGCAATGCAGTATTTCTGAAGTACAGTCACCGTTGTAATATCATAAGCACAGCAACCAATTTGCTCACAGCAAGCACTCACAAGCAAAATTTGATTATGACTAGATAATCTACTTTTGCGATGTAGGCTGGGGGATAAATATTGGCCAGGCTATGGTGGAGACTGTCTCTGCCCTTATTTGTAATGGTGCTAGAATATAGAATATTTTGTGTTGACCTAAAAGGAAAAACAAGGCCTAGGTTTAATGTCTCATCAGACATGGTGTATCTTTGATAGCGCAGCACTCCTTTAGCACTGTACTGGAGTGTCAGCCTAGCTTTTGTGATCAGTTTTCCAGAGTTGGGTTTGAACCCGTGACCTTCGTCTTCGGTGAGAGTGCTAGCACTGAGCTAACAGTAGCACAACTAACACATGTATTAAGCATAATATTCCTCTTTAAACAACCAGTAACTTGTGGAAAAATAGTTGCACTCAAGAATAAATCTAACTCTGGCGGCATGTAGAATCTTTTTGTCTTGTACTCATTAAAGCACTTCCCAAAAATACCAATATAAGGGGAAAACAGCCATTTATATTGTATGAGAAGGGAATGCTGATTGGTTGGCAAGTGAACTCTGATTGGTGGTGGCGTTGCCATGGAGCATGCGCCAATTGATGGTGACTGACAGTTAACTACCAAGCATTGTTTGAAATTTAAACCAGGCAGCTTGACCTTGATTGGTCATGGCATTACCCTGAGGGCCCTGTATATTCACCACTACTTTCTGCTCTTCAGTCAATTCGTTGAAACCTACAAAATACTTAAAGGGATATACAGAGTAAATGCAGGAGTCTAATTAGGGAGTCTAGAACCAGGGGACACAATTTCAAAATAGGGGAAGCCACTTAGGACCGAGATGAGGAGAAATGTTTTACTCAGAGGGTTATGAATGTTTGGAATTCTCTACTCCAGAGGGCTGTGGAAGCTCAGTCATGGAGTATGTTTAAAGCAGAGATTGACAGATTTCTAAATACCTATGCCATAAAGGGATATGGGATATTATAAGAAAAAGGCATTGAAGTGGATGATCAGCCCTGATCGTATTGAATGAGGGAGCAGGCTCGATGGGTTGAGTGGTAGCGTTTAGCGCTACCGGCTGCATGTTATGCTGGGTGGGCTTTAATTGGCCCGCCCGCTTAAAATGGCAGAGCGGAGCTGATGGCGGGTGGTGACTGGCTCTGTGCCTGTTCCTGCCTGGCCCACTGGCCATAGGAAAAATCCTGGCCTATGTATCACTTTATCAATCAGCTTTTGAAAGCCCACTTACGCAACATCAATCACATTAGCCTCATCGATCCTCCCCGTTACTTCATCAAAGAACTCGGTTAAGTTAGTGCTTAACTCTTGGAATGTACCTCCATGTGTTTAATATTCTTCAAGAAAAATATGAATAAAATTCATTTTGTGACTAAAATCCATTCAATATCTGAATACATATAGTTAGTTATCTAAGGAGCTTTGACATAACAAATTGGGAAAATTTCTAACCTAACAATGCCTCCAATGTGAGCTGAAACTCTGTATCATCCAAAAGGTCATGAGCTGTTTGTAGAATCTTTCCCATTTGGGATTTGTATCTTCTTATCAATCTGTGAAGAAACCAACAGACATCCAAATTTCCAATGAAGACATTGTATTAAGCCCTGATAGAATCTCCACCAGCGATTCTACTTTGAGGTACATGCCGTGTCTTAGAAACTACAGACTGCAAAGGAAATTGATCTTTTCAGGATTGAGCACAACTAGTCCACTACCTGCGCAGCGTGCTGAATATTAGCCATCGCATTGTCTCAGGAGGTGGTCTCAGTTCAGTAAAGTTGTCTGAGGCTTTTAAAATCAAGATAGCTGCCTTTGAGTGGCTTGTCACAGTAATAGAATCACAGAAAAGACAAGCGATGAGCCATTGGGCTTGCTGTTTGGGTTTTCATTGTCTTGTCTCTTCAATTGCTTGTGATAATGTTTTACTTCCTGATTGTTGCCAGGTAACATCTACCCAGTCATGTAAAGACCTGAGTCACTCTAGCACTTTCTCATGCCTCACATTTAAATGTTATTTGTTACAGTTTTGGATTCTCTACCTAACAAACAATATTTTCTTTTCCTATTTCTAGCTAGCAGGCACAAATTCTAAAAGAGATAATACGAAACGCGCACACCAGGTGGAATAAGAATGTCCTGTTGACCTATTTAAGTTATAGTCATTAAATAGAGCACACTGTTTTTATTCCAGAAGCATAGTTTCTGAATTCATTCTGATGAGGAGTCCTGAAAAAAATACATCATCTGTCTTAAGTTATTTAGGTTTTAAAATGCACACCCTTCAATTTTTCTTTTAGACTCTGCCAGTAATTATTAATGTAAGAGTAAATTCAACATTTCTGTGCTGGAAGTAGTAAGGTGCACTCTGTGCAAAGTGGAAGCTGGGGACGAGGCTACACAAGTAGCTTCGTTGGCTGGGCCAGCATTTATTTCCCATCCCTAATTGTCCTTGAGAAGGTGGTGGTGAGCTGCCTCCTTGAACCGCTGCAGTCCATGTGGTGTAGGTACACCCACAGTGCTGATAGGGAGGGAGTTCCAGGATTTTGACTCAGCGAAGGTGAAGGAACAGCGATGTATTTCTAAGTCAGGATGGTGAGTGGCTCGGAGGGGAACTTCCAGGTGATGGTGTTCCCATCTATCTGCTGCCCTTGTCCATCTAGATGGTAGTGATCGTGGGTTTGGAAGGTGCTATCTAAGGAACATTGGTGAATTCCTACAGTGCATCTTGTAGATGGTACACACTGCTGCTACTGTGCGTTACTGGTGGAGGGAGTGACTGTTTGTGGATGTGGTGGCAATCAATCGGGTTGCTTTGACCAGGATGATGTCAAGCTTCTTGAGTGTTGTGGGAGCTGCACTCATCCAGGCAACTGGGGAGTATTGCATCACATTCCTGACTTGAGACTTGTAGATGGTGGACAGGCTTTGGGGAGTCAAGAGGTGGGTTACTCGTCACATGATTCCCAGCATCTGACCTGCTCTTGTAGCCACAGTATTTATATGGCTATTCCAGTTCAGTTTCTGATCAATGGTAACCCCCCAGGATGTTAATAGTGGGGGATCCAGTGATGGTAATGCCATTGAATGTCAAGGGGTGATGGTTGGGTTCTCTCTTGTTGGAGATGGTCATTGCCTGACACTTGTGTGGCATGGATGCTACTTGCCACTTGTCAGCCCAAGCCTGGATATTGTCCAGCTCTTACTGCTTTTGGACATGAACTGTTTCAGTATCTGAGGAGTCGTAAATGGTGCTGAACATTGTGCAATCATCAGCGCACATCCCCACTTCTGACCTTATGATGGAAGGAGGGTCATTGATGAAGCAGCTGAAGATGGTTGGGCCTAGGACACTACCTGAGAAACTTGCAATTCTCTGATTCATGTTTCCCTTTGGTCCAGTTCCCAACTTTGAGTATGGCAATGGTGAATTCAGTGTTAAACTCATAGGGCAGAATTTTGGCCTTGATGGGCGGGCGGGCCTGACCGACTCGGCAGTGGGCAGGCAGCCGATCGCCGCCGGCGAAACGGGCCCTGCCGCCATTTTAAGTGGGCAGGCCAATTAAGGCTGGCCCAGCGTGATGCCCGACGGGAAGCGAAGCGCTATGCGCTCCAAGTGCAGGCGGGGGGAGGGGGGATTCCCCAAATGTGAGACTGCGCTCTTTCACGCATGTGCACGAAAGAGTGCACAACTCCCTGAGGCTAAGTGCTGCCTCAGGGAGATCGCTGAAAGTTTTTGGAACTGCTGGAGCTAGAGATTGTTTGCATTTCCTTTGGAATTTAAAAGCTCTTTGAGAGGGAGTAAATTGTAAGTAGTTCAGTAATCTAGGGAAAGCTTAACAACTACACTGGTGTTACCCCTCCCTGTAACAAAGAACTTGTTGGATTTTCTGTTCTCCCTACAAATCCAGCATTACTCCTGCTGTATCTGTAGAAGCTTAGTGAGCAGAATTTGTGATGCATTTCTGAGGTGGAAACGGAGGTGGAAGGGCTGGAAAATTAGCCTCATAGAGCAGCATAATGGATTGCCAACATGTTCTCACCTCCAAGAAGCCATTTTCGAATGAGAGTCGGGAATTGAATGAGGTCTGGTGCTGATTGCTAGCTGGCGCAAACTATGGGTCATCCATTAGGCTAATTTAATGGTTTATTAAGGCCATGCAGAAGTGTGAGGTGGTGTTGGGGTGTGAGAGGGCCAGCGCTCCATCTCTCTAGGGACACCCTCCACACCTTCCATGCCCGTTGGGCCACAGCTGCTACCACTGGACAGCCTATCTGAGGCCTTTTAAATTCAAAAATTTTTACATTGCCTTCCGAGGAGGTAGCCATTGTGAGATGGGGTTGCTGATGTCTCAGTGCTGGAGAACCTCCTATTGCCCTCCAGCCTCAGGAACTCATCTATTGGCCTTAATTGTATGGCAAGTCAGTCAGCATCCTGTTATACACCTCACCCACTGACTTCACTGGATTTGGGACTCAGAGGAGATTTTTATCGAATGGCTGTCTCCCAAATTACTCTTCAAAATAGTTTCATGAAATCTTTTACGTCCATCTGAAAGGGTTTAACCTCTTATCTGGAAGATGGCACATCTGACAACGCTGCGTACCCTTAGTACTGTAATGGAGCGCCAGTCTTGATTGTTGTGTTCAAGTCCTGCACTAGGACCTCTGATTCAGAGGCGAGAGTGCTACCAACTGAGCCACGATGGACAACCAAAGGTCAGAAATCTAGCAGCCAATTTATACACAGCAAGCTCTTGCAAACAGCAATGAGTTAGTTAAATGGAGGGATGTTGGCTGAGTGATAAGTGTTGCTCAGGAAACCTTTCCCACTTTTCCTTTACTATCATTTTTAGAGAGCATTGGGCCTATGTCATCCAGAAGGATGACACATCCTTTTTTTTATTCATGGGATGTGGACATTGCTGGCTAGGCCAGCATTTATTGCCCATCCCTAACTGCCCTTGTTCAGAGGGCATTTAAGAGTCAACCACATTGCTGTGGGTCTGGAGTCACATGTAGGCCAGACCAGGTCCCTAAAGGGCATTAGTGAACCAGGTGGGTTTTTACGGCACAAAAACAGAAAATGCTGGAAAAATTCAGCAGGTCTGAAGAAGAGTCATAAGGAATTGCTGTTAGACCTGCTGAGTTTTTCCAGCATCTGCAGTATTTTGCTTTTAATGACAATGGTTTTTTGGTTACCATCAGATTTTCAATTCCAGATTTTTATTGAATTCAAATTTCACCATGTGCCCATGGTGCGATTTGAACCCGGGTCCCCAGAGTATTACCCTAGAATACTAGTACAGTAACAATACCACTATGCCATCATCTCCCCATCATAGCTACCTGAAACTCCTGTGACTGATGCCCCTCAGACTCGAACCCAGGACTGTGAGTTGCCAGCGAGGGTTCGATCAACCACTCCTGCTGTGCACGTTCTACACTCATACGACACTCCCATGGTACTACACTGAAGCGTCAGCCTAGAAAAAGTGCTCAAGTGCCAACACCTGGACTGACACCCACAACATTGGGTTTTGGAGTAACGAAAACAGAAACGACTGGAAATACTCAGCAGGTCAGGCAGCATTTGTGCAGAGTTAACACTTTAGGTTCAGGTCGATGATTACACTTCATCAGGGTTCTAATGAAAAACCATGAATCTGAAATGTTGGCCTGGATTTTCACCTAGTCAGAAGGACTCGGGAGCCCTATAAACATGGCGGGTGGGTCCGGATTCTGGGATTCTCGATCCCATTCCCGGACTGTCTGATTTTCAGGAGTTCCTTTAAAGAGTGCAGGCTGGTTCCTGTCAAAAGCCGCCACCCGGCACTCCTGACCTGGCCATCTCCATCATGGAGATAGGCGTGTCCTACTCCTCCACAATTTTCAGGTTTTGTAGTTTGTGGCCCCTCAGAGGTGAACCATAGTCAGCCTGAGGGGATCTTTTTAAAAGTAAGTTCAAAAAGTCCTCCTCATGCCCCCCCTGCCAAGTTATTCCCCCCACCCATCCCTAAGGCCCCTCTTGCCCCCTATATCAAGCTATACCCTTCCACCCACCCCCAATGGCCCCTCATATCCCAATGCCAAGCTATGCCCTTCAACTCACTCCCTGTTGCACCTCATGCCCCCTACCCCAAGCTCTACCCTTCCACCCCACCCCCCCCCCCTCCCTTTGGCCCTTTATAACCCATATGCCAAGCTATGGCACTTCCACATATAATGATGCTTGGCTGAACGTCCAGGCAACCATTACTCTTGTTGAAACACCTGAGCCCCAGAGAAAACATTGTTTGATTGAAAGCTCAGCCCCTCTGATCTCTCAGATCAATTTGTGTTTATTTACACAAGGTTAGGTGGTTTCAAGAGTTTGTGTGTCTGTTATTCATACTTTAATGGGTCTGGATGATTGACACTTTTATTGCCTTCGAGTGGAATGACTTTTTTTTAACATAGTAGATTGTTATGAATATATTACCTTTTTTAAAGCTTTTTGTTAGATATCCTGCTGCCATTGGTTCTATACAGTGTACAATGGGTGAATGGGCATGGAAGTACATCACTTGGTATAGGGGTATTGGGGGGCCATTTGGGTGAGGAGAAGGGCAGAACTTGGCATCGGGAGAATGGGGGGTCCATAGGGGGTGGTGCAAGGCATTGCTTGGCATGGGGGCATGAGGGACCATGGGTGGGTGGGGGTTTGAGGCAGCATGGATGGGGGAATGGAGAGTGTGAAGGTGTGTGAGGGGTGAGCCTTTGTGTTTTTATTTTAACCGGCACCAAGGCGGACAGTTTAAATAGCCTGCCTCAGCATCTGGCAGCCCCTGTGGCTGCCTCCAAACTTTCTCCCAGGTTGGCTGTCCCAACTGGAGCCTGCACCCAACACCCCCCCCCCCCCCCCCCCCCCCCCCCCACCCACCCACTCTCCTCACCTCCGGCAATGAAAATCCCTCCTTTGCAGGCACTTTCTCCTGAGGTGGGCAGGCTGAACCGAGAACTTTCCCGACTCCCACTGCCCATCCCGAGGGTGAAAGTTCAGGGCGTTAACTCTGTTTCCCTCCACAGGCGCAGCCTGACCTGTGGAATATTTCCAGCATTTTCTGTTTTGATTTCAGATTTCCAGCTTTTACAGTATTTCGCTTTTGTACTGGGTTTAGAGTGCTACTCGCTGATTCAAATCAGGTTTGAAATTTTCCCACTGATTAAAATTGAAGAGATAGCAGCCCAAACTGCATTTATAAAACTGAAATAATATGTTCTCTGCATGATCTGTTTTTGCCAGATAGTTGCAATAACTGCAATTACACTAGATAAAATGTAATAGAAAACAGAGAAAATAGAAATGACCTTAAATAAATAGCATAAATTGTATGAATCCATAAAAAAATCACAATTAAGTAAAATAGTTTTGACTTATCAAATAGATATCATTCAGTGTATACCTTCAGCGCATTCATTTCCTGGACTTGATATGTTCATATCTGCCTTGGCCTCTCTTAATCATTCTCCACACATTTATTGACCTAATAATTTTCTTGCTAATAGATGCATACTGCTTAATAGTATTTGTAAGCGACTGAAATATCCTCTTTACACAGATGGCCATGTTAGTCAATTTAATTTCAACAGAAGCATTATAAAATGCTTAGAGAATACTGGTACCAAGGGAATAATTATATAGGCAATAATGGACGTACCTTCATGGCTGGATGGTGAATAATGGATGCAATGCAATGATTACATAGAGAATAATGGATACTTGGGAGTCAGTTCATCAGGAATGCTGGATGTGTAAGAGTAATTAAACAGAGAATAATCGATACCTAGGGAGTTATTGCATAGAGAAAGATACCAGACAATGACAAAACAGGTAAGAACTTTTATCTGGGGAGTGATTATGTAGGAGAAGATTGCATCAACAAACAAAAATACACACAGGAGAGTCACACAAAGCTCACTTCATAATAGCCAGTCTCTAGGTAGTACTGGAATAAGCATAGTAGTAGAATGTTCCCCATGCCTTTTAGCCATGGGTGGTGCATGGCCAAGGGAAACCCATTTCAGGAATGGGCGAATAGGTTAAGAAAAATTCTTATCATTGATTAGATTGATAGAGAGAAAGAGAAAAAGAAAAAAAGTGAGATGAATGCATTAACATAGCACAGTTCACAACCTCCAAATGTCCCAAAGTTCTTTATAGTCAATAACATGCCTTTGAAGTACTGCCACTGTTGTAATGCAGAAACAAGACAGACAATTTGTGCAGAGCAAGCTCCCACAAATAGCAATGTGATAATGACTGGATAATCTGTTTTAGTGATGTTAGTTGAAGGATAAACATTGGCCAAAAGACTGGGATGCAACACCCCTGCTTTGCTTTGAAATAGTGAAATAGGATCTCTTATATCCCCCTGACAGGGCAGAAGGAGCCTCAATTTGCTATCTCACCCAAAAGTCAACACCTCCAACAGTGCAGCATTCCCTCAGTACTATACATGGACTGTCAGTCTAGATTTTGTGTTTAAGTCTCTGGAGTGAGAATTAAATCCACAATCTTCTGCCTAAGAGGTAAGAGTGCTACCCATTGAGCCACAGCAACACATGCAGATAGGCATAGACGTGGATGGATATTTTGGGCAGAGTTTATGATGGTTTAGCAATCTGAATGTGGGATTAGAAAATAAACATAATCCTCTGAAACGGAGGAGCTCTGCATCCAGGGAGCATATATCGGGCTCATTGTGATTGCTACCGAGAAACAGAACTATCCCACCAGGGCCAGGATTTTACGGCCCCTCACATTTGCCTTTTAAATGCATCCACCAGGTGGGTGGGGAAGTGGGTGAGGGGGTGGGGTGGGGGGGTGGGTGTGGAGGGGGGGAGTACGCTGCAGTGGGGCCATAAAATCCTGGCCTAAATGTGAAATCTGGCAAGTGGCCTCAATGTGGCTCAAGTGGGGATGAATGTGGGTGCAGTCTTTATGCTGTGAGTGGTCTGTTCCTGTGCTGGAGTTTTAATGTGCACAACAGGAGCCTAAAATGGAAGTATGTCAATTCAAAATTACATTAAATATTTTAAATGGAGATTTTCCCTTTCTTCATCCTTTCTACCTTTGTGTCAGACAGAGTATTTCTGGTTTGGAGCCATGAGGTATTATAAAAAAAAAGATGAAGAGATATTGTAGTTTAATGTGGAAATTCAAGGAAAAGTGTCTCTGAATCTGTTCAAAAATAATTAACTCTGTAGAGAGCAAGGGCCAAGAATTATTGATAAGGTTGCAGATTAAGTGGAAGCTGCCAGAGTCAGTGGCTTGGAGAGAAGTTAATGGGAAGATGATGACTGAATATTACAGAACTCATTAGCTCAGCTGTCACCCCTGAATTTGAACTGCCCCATCCATCAGTCATTCTCCAAACCATTAACAGAATAATGACTGCCAGCTTCAGCAAACTGTCGCTTTGAGATCCAACTGTTGGCAGAAAATATCCTAGGTTATCTAGACAAACTCGAATGACCCAGTCAGTATCATTTCTGATGTTACCAGAAGCATCAAGATGTCTAATAGACCGAAGATAGTGCATATCTATAATTAGGCCACGAGATTACAGGGTGCATTCTTTCAAGCACTTTCTCCATTTTTCCCCTTTAATTGGTATGTGGATATACCTATAATTTTCACTATTACACACACTTCATTCCTGTCGGATTCTATGCTCTTCGAAGCCAAGAGACAGGAGATTTATATCGCATTATGTAGAAGTGATATACTATCAGGCTGTCAATTGCAACTCAATTTCTGTTACAAAAATAAAATACCTGTAGATGCTGGAAATCTGAAATAAAAACAGAAAATGCTGGAAACACTCGGTAGGTCAGGCAGCACCTGTGGAGAGAGAAGCAGAGTGGGCCCTAATTACCGACTAGTGTCGGAAAGTGCTGGCCCACAGAAATTAGAAAAAATAAATGCACACTTACCTGGTCTTGAAAATTGCGTTGCCACTTCCAATCACCAGAGCTGCTTGGGGCTTGCATTAAAAGTCTCCACGCAGGCCCCAGCGAAGTCCAGATCCAGCATATTCAAGGAGGCCACGGACCCTTTTTTACAGCACTTGCTGCCGTAAAGCAGGTAAGTTTAAAGGGCCAGGGTAACTGACAGGCCAGGGGAAAGTAAGGGTCTAAGATAAGTGAATAGGACTTGGGGGGTTGGGGATTGGGGGTGCTTGGAGGTTGGGGGACTTGGGGGTGTTCAGAGGTTGAGGGGGTTGAGGGTGTCCAGAGGTGGGGATGGTGGTTTGGGGGTGTTCGGAGGTCGGGGGGTTTGGGGGAGTCTGGAGGCCAAAAGGATTTGGGGGGTTGGGGATTGAGGGTGTCTGAATGTCGGGGGGATGGGGGTTGGGGGTATCTGGAGGCTGGGGCAGTTGGGCGTAGGGGGTGTCCAGAGATCGGGGGGTGTTGGAGGTTGTGGGGTGTATTTCAACTCTTTCTTGGACTCGAACTCAAGTTCTGTCGAAGCGTCATGAGGACTCGAAACGTCAACTCTTTTCTTCTCCGCCGATGGTGCCAGACCTGCTGAGTTTTTCCAGGTAATTCTGTTTTTGTTGTGGGGTGTGTCTGGAGGCCATGGCGGTTGGGTGTTGGGGGTGTCCAGAGGTCGGGTGTGTTGGGCGTTGGGGATGTCCAGATGTCGGGGGGTATTGGGGGTTGGGGGTGGCTGAAGGTCGGGGGGATGGGGGTTGGGGGTATCTGGAAGCCGAGGCGGTTGGGCGTTGGGGGTTTCTGGAGGTCGGGGTGTTGGACATTGGGGATGTCCAGATGTCAGGGGATATTGGGGGTTGGGGGTGGCTGAAGGCCGTGGTGGTTGGGCGTTGGGGGTTTCCGGAGTTCGGGGGGTGTTGGGGGTGTCTAGAGGTCGGGGGGTGTTGGGGGTTGGGGGTGGCCAGAGGTCAGGGGGTGTCTGGAGGTCAGGCGGGTTGTGAGTGTCTGGAGGTTGGGGGGGGGTGGGTTGGGCATTGGGGGTGTACAGAGGTTGGGGTGGGAATGGGGGTTGGGGGTGTCCAGAGGTTTGGGTGGGGGTTGGGGTGTCCAGGGGTAGGGTTGGGTGTCCAGAGGTCGGGGGGGTTTAGGGGTTAGGGGTTCGGGGTCTCTGGCGGTTTGGAGGTTTCTGGAGGTTGGGGGGTCCGGAGGTCAGGGGGCAGGGGGTGGGGGCGTCTGGTCATCCAGAGTTCTGAGGTCACGGGAGGGTCCGAGGTCAAGGGGCGGTCTGAGGTCGGGGGCTGGCGTTTGAGTTAGTGGGTGAGGTTGGTGTGAGGTGAGGTGGTGTTGTTGGGGGTCAGGGAGGATGAGGGAGTCCCATGGGGTTAGTCTGGGTCTTTACAATCGTTACCCAGAAGTTAGAAGAGGTTTTAATTCTTCTAACATTATCTGAGTAACTATTGATATAACCTCGATGGAACCATCCAAAGTTTGAAATTAAAATTGCATTTTCAGATGGTTCCCAGCACAGCGCAATTGTCCAAATTGTTAACACTTCTGGGCATCTGCCATGCAAACTCTTACCTGGAAACTTGCCAGATTGATTCCCCAGTGCACCTTTTGCATACTGGCCCCCACCCCCCCCCCCCTCCCCCCCCCCCCCCCCCCCCACCCCCACCGCCCCCACCCCACCACCTCGCCAAATCCAACACTGGGGAGCGTGGAAGTTACGGGCCAGTAATTTCCTTCACTTCTCCAGTACCAGTTCTGAAATTCTTTATACTCAGAGATTGCGCTGGGGAGAAGAGTTTTGAGATTTTTAACTGGAGGGTTTCCAGAAGGAAAGGGCTCCAACAAGTCAGTTTTACAAAGACAGCATTTGTCAGTTTAATCACTGTGCGTGATTTTAATTCCATTGGTCCCTGGCTGCAGCCTGATGCCACTCACTTGTTCTCCCATCCACTGATCAAGTGGCCAATCTGGCATGTATCAGGCATGTTTCTGTGGCAGAAGGAGCTCCATATCATAGCCTTTGCTGGGTTTTACCCCACACTCCCCCCACCACTTCAAAGACATTCTGCCTATCACACAATAGAGCAACATTGTGTATGAATTTCAGTACCGGTGTGATGCCAGTCCCAGTGACTGGCTGATTGAATCAAACAGCATATCCCTTCAATTTGTAATAGGCAGAGTACAAAACATACTCAACCAGCCTTGCTTGCAAAATCCAAAACCAAATCACTTATTGTTAGATGTGATTGGGCGGTACTTGCTGAATAACCCTAAGTGCGCTAACCACCAATTTAAGATAATCAGTCGAGCCGATAAAGTGGCTCATTTGTGTATACTACATCCATACCCAGGGATCCATTCTCTGCAAACAAAAAGAATATGTTCAAGCATTGCACCTTTTTTGAATTACCAGGGAGCTTGGTGAACTTATAGTTCCCCGTTGCTTTCTCTATGGCAATGCCTCGGCCAATCTGAGTCGCCTTGCCAGCTAATCAGCCCCCTTTTCCCCTACAGCATAAATTGATGCGAAATTTGACATTCTTGCCTTTGTCCGGATAAGTGCAAGATGAAAAGCTTTGACAGCATGGGCTGAATTTTCTGTCCTGCAGGTGGGTACATGCCCAACCTGATCTGGCATAAAATCGCGCAAGAAGATGTCGGGCGAGCGTCCCGGCGTGATTGAGCACTCGCGCGATATTTTGTTCGGTGGGCACACGCAAAAGTCGGAAGTGTGCCTGCCGACAATTAAGAGGGCAATTAAGAACCATTAACATCGCAATTCCCTGCAATCTTTCGTGGCCCATCCAACCTTACGGTTAGCGGACGGGTGAATCGGCCAGGCGGCCTTTACATTTTTCATCAAACCTCATCCCAGGGCGGAATGAAATCTCCTTTATGAAATGAAATAAAAATAAATATCTGTGGGCGGCATTTTCATCAGCTTTATTTTCAGGTACTTGACTGTGACGCATGGACATTCTTTTTGCAACTTTTTAAACATTTATTTGAGCATGTTCAGGTCTGTAGCTCCCTGAGGCAGCTGTCTGCCTTCAGGGGGCTTTCTCACAGCGCTCGCCCCACGCCCACAGAAACATCATCGCCCGCCCTCTTCCTGCCCCCCGCCTCCCCTCTCCCCCCCCACCCCCACCTCAGCAGCGCTGAGCTTCTCGGCATGTGTTTCATGGTGGGTGGCCCATTGAGGTCGGTGGACCCGTTTCCTGACTGCTCTCGGGCTGATAACGCTCGCCTGCCAAAGGTAAAATTCAGGTCTCTCTTTTCAGCCACATTCAAAGCTTTATTGTAGGAAAAGTGTCACATTTAGAATAATAACTATTACTCTTCATCTGTTATTTGCTGTCTTATTTTACCTCAAGTGTAACACCTGTGATTTAAACACACCAACAAATTTTTCATTTGTTAAAGCTTTAGCTATTAAACCAGCTTTATTGAGAACAGATTTATATTTCCAAATGGAAAAGCTCAGAAAGATTTCAGACAGTTTTTCCCTATGATTTAAATGCTATTTGGAGATGAATTTGAGAGGATTGGGTTCCTCCTGGTTGTCTGATGCCCCATATCAAACAGAAGAAGCCCCAGCCCTCTTCATTTTGGCTCCAAGTTCAGGAAAGAAACTTTTCCATTTGGTAAAAGACAGTTACCATCTTTGGGGCTTCGAGGTAATCATTTTGTGCAAGAATTGGAAAGTCTGCATAAAAATGAACTTAATGAAGGCATCAGCTGGTAACATATCAACAATGGGTTGCTAGCACACACAGACGTCACACTCCAGTGTCATAACTATTTACAATCTATGGGGAGAATTTTCTCCCTGTCAGGCGGGTTGGGTAGGAGCGTGCACACAGCCGATCGTCACCCGCCATCGGCTGCGCGCTGCCATTTTATGTGGGCGTGCCAATTAAGGCCCGCCCAGCGTGATGCGCACCCAGAAGCACTCCCTTTGCGGGCGGAGGGAGGAGGGAGAGCCGGGGCCTGCGCTCCCTCACACATGCGTGGGAAAGAGTGCAGAAATCTCCCTCAGGCATGGAGCTACCTCGGGAAGATTACTTTGCTTATGAAAAATTGAAATAAAGAAAAAAAAATTACTCAGATATGTCCCCTCATGTCACTTGAGCTGGGACATGTTAATGAATTTTAATAAAAAATGTTATTACATTTATAAACCCTTCATGAAACCTCATCCCGCCCGTGGGTGAGGTTCCATGAAAAATGCGAAAGCTGCCTGGGCTCTTCACCTGCCCCCCCCACCGCCAACTTTAAGGGTGGACGGGCAGCCCTGTTAATTATTTCAATTGCTACTTAAATGGGCCTTTACAGGCCTTTGACAGTTCGCCCGCCGAACTGAAGATCGGAACGATGCGTGGTG
The DNA here is from genome assembly GCF_017639515.1 of Carcharodon carcharias. Taxonomy (NCBI): domain Eukaryota; kingdom Metazoa; phylum Chordata; class Chondrichthyes; order Lamniformes; family Lamnidae; genus Carcharodon; species Carcharodon carcharias. The sequence goes on from NC_054491.1 coordinate 18,912,258, forward strand.
ACGTTGGGATGCTTTAAATAGCCAGCTGCTTCTGTGAGACACATGTGAGAAATACAAAACGGCCCCATTCCCGCCCCTTCGAAAATGGGAAGTGCCATGTTCGGGGGCAGGACCTACGATTTTTGGGCACTTCCACCATTCTCGCCACAATGGAGAGGCTCTCCATCAAATGAGTGAGTAAAAAAATTTGGCCTATGGTGCATAATGTGGGCAAACGTGCACTTGCCCACTTTGGCAGGAAGAATAGAAAAGCAGTATCATATTTAATTAGACTGCAGAAATCCATAGTATGGAGGGATCTGGGTGGCTTGGTCCATGAATCGCAAAAAGTTAGTAAGTAGCTATAGCATTATAAGTGATTAGGAAGGCAAATGGGATGTTGACATTTATTGCAACGGGAATGAAATATAATAATAGGGAAATGTTATTACAGCTGTATAGGGGCTCAGTGAGACTACAACTGGCGTAGTGTATACAGGTTCGCTCTCCCTATTCAAGAAAAGATATAATCACATTTTGCTGAAAAAAGAGACATGGTGAAGCTTTTCATCTTGCACTCATCAGGACACTTCATAAGAATACCAACATAAGGGGAAACCAACAATTTACATTCTATTGGAAGAGAGTGCTGATTGGTTGGCAAGTGGACCCTGATTAGTAAAGGCATTGCTATAGAGAATGCACCAGTTGATGGTGACTGACAGTTAACTGCCAGCATTGTTTGGAAAATAAAACCAGACAGCTTGACCTGATTGGTCAAGTTATTGCCCTGAAGAATGAGTCAGCGAATGGCTGTCATATATTTTGTTTAGCTGAAACAGGCACAATGTATGTACATGTTCTTTCAGTCTGCAAAGAACAGGGCCTTGTGTATTAATAAAAGTTAATTCCAGTACACGCAAATGCATCACACTGCAAGCCCATGTGACAATCTTCAATTGGTTGTCAGAGTAATTCTTAGTATACTGAGGATTATTTAGCAAATGTTGTTCAATCGCAGAATCACATCTAATGTTGGACACTGTATTTTGAGTTTTGCAAGAACGGGCTGGTTGGATACAGCCTGTACCTTGTCCATTGCGAACAGCGGCTGGGACATGCTGTTTGATAAATCCTCTAGTCTTTGGGACGTACAGCTTACATACATTAGCATCACACTGACACTGACGTATATCACATTACTCAGTTATGTGATAGGCAGAACGTCTTTTTGGCTTGACAGCAGCATCTTGTTAGTAGTGAATACCACTCATGTTGCTGCTGCATAGTAGCAGTGTGAAACAGCTAGCTTTGCCTGTTGCATGAGTATAAACATGAATCGAGAGAATGAGAGAAACAAGACCGAGGGAAGATGAGTGGAAAGAGCCAGAAACAAAGAAAGGCACAGATAGTAAAGACAAAATCACAATCAGACATAGAAGGAAGCAAAAGAGAAATACACCTAGAAAGAGCATGCAGGAGCGATGGAAAAGAAAACATTAACACACTCCAGGAGAGCTTGAAGAAATAGTGGTAAACGCAACAGAGAAGGAAAGACAGAGTGGCACACACAACAAAGAGAGAGGAACACAGAACAGTAGAACTGGAAAGAAAGTGAGAAAAGGGGTTGGAGAGAGAGAAATGCAGAAAAGCTTTAAGGACATTTGTTTTCTGCACAATCAACATAACAGGTGACGACTTTCTTTTAAGTGCAATAAATCAAATGTGCTCAGAAATTCCTTTCTTCACAGACGCTCCATGCCTAAAATAATAATCTCCCTAAAAGTTGCACAGTTGCAGGGGTGGGATACTGAGGAGCTCTGACTTCTCCTTTAAGGCTGTCTTTCAATGGGCATTTGGCTGAGAAGTATTGTCAATGACATTTTGGGAGGCTAGTCAAGCCCTGTCAATTAGTCACGAGATAGTGACAGGTTCCACCCAAAACAGCTGGACATTGAAATCCAAAACGCTTCATAAAGGAGGTAGGAAATGTAAGGTCATCGAATAGGTTGCATCAGCAAAATCCTCTTCTCTATAATTGTAGGGCAAACTAGTCTAAGGAAGAAAAATTGACTTTGTGAAAAAAATAAATGCACACATTCTTGAGAACTTTCCTGAAGAAAATCACCCATCAGGAACATTTCCGATTTTACAATGACAGTCGCATTATTTACTCACAGGCTGCTTTATCTCAGCAGCTGCCAATCAGCGCTAATGCTCAAGTTGGACAACAAATCAAGGCAAAGCCAAAGGTGTTATATATATTATTTAAAAAAACTTTAAAAACCTGTCAAATTGCTTTTAACTGATGTCTTCCTACTCTGGAGGTAATAAGAGTTCATTGCCTGATAGAGAAAGACAGATTCATCATTCTGGTATAACATCTCCACTGTAATTTATTGAACATTTTCTACCAGAAATGGTAACCTTTTGCTTGCTCAGTGACCTGCTCAGCACATTAAACATTATCAAAAATAACCTGCAGTACCACATCGACTGATATATAGGCCGCATTTATTTAATAACCTGTGGTATCATATTGGCCGATATATAGGTTACATTTATTTTTTTAACAATTTTTTTAAACTAATACCACTGTGTTAGCCATTCAGTTGGCAGCAGGGTGGGCTTATGGTTTTAATTAATCAAACTGATGAATGTTAATAGTATATTAATTGTATTTTACTGTATGCAGGTGGTGAATATTAACAGGGGTTTCACTTGAGCACATATAAAGAAACATTTCTTTTGTTAGTTTAGTAGGTGCATGCTCATAACCTGTAACCCTGTAAGTAAATGTAAAAGTGTGTAAAGGTGGGTTCTAGTTCGATCTTTCACCAGCTGGTTTCCTGGAATAGAACAATGACCAAAATTGCAACAAGGTCCCCTGATTAAAGTAAGATTATTTCCCAACAAAATGCACTGAGTGGAGGATAATTACACGATACAATGTTTATGGTTAAAATCAATCCAGTTCACAACTCTTCAGCTATGATTGGCGAATTACCCAATCATCTCCATTCTAGCCAGGACTTGTGGTTTCACTATTTGCCATCATTTTCTGTTTTCTTGATGTCCCCACTAAATACAAAGTTGCTGCTGACTGGTTTCATTGCTGTTTGTGGTATCTTGCTGTGCACAAAATGGCAGCTTTGTTTTTCCATGAAACAACAGTAGCTGTGTCTCAAAGAAGCTAATTCTGAAGTGCTTTGAGTGAGGCACTATATAAATGCAAGTCTTTGCTTTGAAAGTTAAAGGAGAAGTTTGAATTGGGTGGTGGCATTCCACTCTATACGTGAATTAGTAATTATTATTTTCTCTTGAGGAGAAGAGATATGGAAGAAGACACACACACACACAAACACCCCAAACACTTTGTAAATTGCATTTCCTTTTTCATTAGCCATGTCCCTGTGGCTGTATTGGCAGGCAGCAGAACTACTCTGAGAATGCACCTTTGGGCTGCATTCTTAAGTATTTGAGCACGAGTAGCCACCAGGTCCATGAATGCCCATCACCTAAAGTTATTTAACCCAGTTGACCATTCGTTATAGGAAACCTGGACAGAGGGGTGACAGGCATTGCTTTGTGAGCTTCCTGCATGGTGAGCCCCCTGCCCGCTGCTCAATGGAGACCAGTGGCAGTGGGATGAGGCCCTTAAGTGGACATTAGTTGCCCACTAAAGGGCCTCAATTGGTGGCAGGTTGGGAAGGTTGTCCATGAGCCTTCCTGGCCCAGACTTAATCAGGGCAGAGGCAGGAAGGCAACGGGGTCCCTACCTGCCACACGCCACCTAATTAAATGCCCACCATGCACCACCAAACATACCTCAGGCAAGGACATTAAATTCCAGTCAAAGCATGGGAAGGATTTTGATCATGTTTCATCTCATCCTCAAAGACATCCGAGCACATATACTATTGATTGGTTAGTGGAATTTTGAAGAATTACTGATAGTTTTGCTTCTTTATAGCCCAGATGTATTAATCTATTCTTTTTTTAATATTCATTCATGGGATCTGGGCATCGCTGGCTGGGCCAGCATTTATTGCCCATCCCTAATTTCCCTTAAGAAGGTGGTGGTGAGCTGCCTTCCTGAACCGCTGCAGTCCATGGGAGCATGGAAGCAGTGCATGTCCAAATGCAGCAATACCTGGGCTAAAAATGGTAAGTAACATTCGCACCACACAAGTGCCAGGCAATGACCACCTACAACAAGAGACAATCTAACCATCACCCCTTGAAATTCAATGGCATTTCCATCGCTGAAACCCCCACTATCAACACTCTGGGGATTGCCATTGACCAGAAACTGAACTGGACTAGCCACATAACTACTGTGGCTACAAAGCAGGTCAGAGGCTAGGAATCCTGCAGCGAGTAACTCACCTCCTGACTCCACGAAGCCTGTCCACCATGTACAAGGCACAAGTTAGGAGTGTGATGGAATACTCCCCATTTGCCTGGATGAGTGCAGCTCCCACAACACTCAAGAAGCTTGACACTGTCCAGGACAAAGCAGCCCGCTTGATTGGCACCACTCCCACAAACATTCACTCCCTCCACCACCAGCAGTGTGTACCATCTACAAGATGCACTGCAGGAATTCACCAAGGCTCCTTTGACAGTACCTTCCAAATCCACAACTGCTACCATTTAGAAAGCCAAGGGCAGCAGACACATGGGAACATCACCACCTGCAAGTTCCCCTCCAAACCACTCATGATCCTGACTTGGAAATATATCGTCGTTCATTCATCGTTGCTGGGGCAAAATCCTGGAACTCCCTCCCTAACAACACTGTGGATGTACCTACCCCACATGGACTGCAGCGGTTCAGGAAGGCTATACACCAACATCTTCTCAAGGGCACTTAAGGATAGGCAATAAATGCTGGCCTAGCCAGCAATGCCCACATCCCATGAATGAAAAAACATAAAGAATCCATGTGGTGTAGGTACACCCACAGTGCTGTTAGGGAGGGAGTTCCAGGATTTTGACCCAGTGACAGTGAAGGAACGGTGATATATTTCCAAGTCAGGATGGTGTGCAGCTTGAAGGAGAACTCCCAGGTGGTGGTGTGCCCCTGTATCTGATGACCTTGTTCTTCTAGATGTTAGTGGTCATGGGCTTGAAAGGTACTGTCTGAGGAGCCTTGGTGAGTTCCTGCAGTGCACCTTGCAGATGGTACACACTGCTGCCTCAGTGGACATGAATGTTTGCAGATGGGGTGGCAAACAAGCGGCCTGCTTTGACCTGAATGGTGTCAAGCTTCTTGAGTGTTGTTAGAGCTGCACTCATTCAGGCAAATGGAGAGTATTCCTTCACATTTCTGATTTGTGCCTTGTAGATGGTGGACAGGCTTTGGGGACTCATGAGGTGAGTTACTCAGGATTCCTAGACTCTAACCTGATCTTGTAGTCACAGTATTTATATGGCTGGTCCAGTTCATTTTCTGGTTAATGGTAACCACCAGGATTTTGATTGTTTGGGATTCAGTGATGGTAATGTCATTGAATGTCAAGGGGCAATGATTAGATTCTCTCTTGTTGAAGATGGTCATTGCTTGGCACTTGTGTGGCACAAATATGACTTGCCACTTGTTAGCACAAGCCTGGCTATTGTCCCGACCTTGTTGCCTTAGGACATGAACTGCTTCAGTATCTGAGGAGTTGCAAATGGTGCTGAACATTGTGCAATCATCAGCGAACATCCCCACTTCTGACCTTATGATGGAAGGAAGGTCGTTGATGAAGCAGCTGAAGATGGTCAGGACCAGGACACTACCCTGAGGAACTCCTGTCCTGAAACTGAGATGATTGTCCTCCAATAACCACAACCATCTTCCTTTGTGCTAGGTATGACTCCATGGGCTTGAAAGGTACTGTCTGAGGAGCCTTGGTGAGTTCCTGCAGTGCAGCTTGCAGATGGTACACACTGCTGCCTCTCAGGGCTAAAAGGGTTAAAGTATAAGGGCAGGTTGCAAAGGCTAGACTTGTATTCCCTTGAATACAGAAGACTGAGGGGTGACAATTTATAGTGTTTAAGATGATTAGAGGATTTGAGAAGGTAGATGGAAGCTATCTTCTCTGGTGTTAGGAAGTACCAAAGAATGGAGTATAATTAAATCTAGAACATTTGGGGTGCTATCAGGAAACACTTTGGAAAGGATGGTGGCAACTTGGAAAACTCACCCCCAAAAATGCTACTGAGGCTTGGTCAATTGAAAATTTCAAAACTGCTTTTTGTTAGGCAGAGATCTGAGGTTTATGGAGCTGAGACAAATAATTGGAGTTGAGATACAGATCAGTAGTGATATAATTGAATGGCAGGACAGTTTCTCAGGGCTGAATAACCTACTTCTGTTCCAATATTTCAGTCTTCTACCTATATTCCTCTTACTGAGATTACCTACTTCAGCACAGATAATAGTTGAACGGGGTGGGGGGGGGGAGGGGGTTGGGGGAGGGGGTGGTGGTGGTCTTATCATTAATGCTAGTTATATTGTGGACAGCCTATACATTTTCTAACATAGTATGACCTGGAACATGGTAAAAACACACAGTTTTGGGGAATTTCAATTAATCTAAGTGTTCTGACACCACTGTAAATTGGAATTGCCTGGGAGGTTAAGAAACGATTGGAAGCTTGAGATTTGCAATCACCTCACTCTCACTCAGTGCTACCTCTTATTCTCTGTAAAATAAGATATAACAGTATTTATTGGAACTATTTTTCCAAAAGAAGACGTTTACCCAAATGAACACATATTTTATGCTGCTTAGCCCTGTCACATGTGGCAGCGAATGGTACTTATCACTCAATATCTTTTGACATCAAGGAATATAAGCCATCAGTCACGAATAATAGAAAAAAAAGCCTAGTCCCCAAATGCCCTCATCATAAAAAGTTTGACAACTTTATTCACTATTTCATAATACCGATTGTTTTTTTAATTGAAGAACCTAAATGCTAGGACCAAGAACCAAAGGTTTGAACCCTACCAAAATTAAGAAGATCCAAAGATCATTGAGCAGAATGATACTACAATTAAGAAGACACAAAGAACATTGCACAATATGAGGCAGGCTTGATAGACCAACTGGTCTTTTCCTGTCTGTCAATTCTATATGTTTAGCTGACATCACCCAAATTCAAATGAAAAGCAACACCTTGTAAAATGTATGAGAGAAGATATCACCAAAGTTTGTTTTTTTTATAAGCTTGTATATGGTGCAGAACCTTGAGGAAGGCAAGGAGTTGAATGTTTTTTTTGTATGAATTAGAAGATGCGTCCAACAAATCTTGATTTCAGCAAACCGATGTTGCAGGAAGAAAAAGGAACATTTAGGGTTGTTATTTAGGATCTAGAGGGGGCAAGAGAGGAAAGTTCAGGAGACAAATAGCCATAGCTGGATTGATGAGAGAGAGTGTGTGTGAAAGAAAGAGAGAGGGAAAGAGAGAGAGAGAGAGAGAGAAAAGCAAAGAAGAAAGGTAAAGAAGAATAAGTGTCACTTAGCAGATTTTAATTTTTTTCCCCATGTCCTGTTCTTGGATTAGGAGAATCCTGGCAGCCAATAGCTGGGAGCCGTTTTCATGTTATGGTTGGGCCTGGGTTTTGAAGAGAAGTAAGAATGAAGGTACTTTAGCCAAATTCCTCATTCATGGCAATGGATACTGCATTTAACAGCAAGACTCTTGACAGTTCCCAGGAACACTGCTTTCTGCATCAGCTGTTTTTATTTTAAATATAGAATTCACAATAGTTACCGTGCAGAAGGAGGCCAGTTAGCCCATCATGTCAGCACCCATTCTCCAAAAGAACAATTCACTTAGTGCCATTCTCCCACCTTCTCCCTGCTTGCACATTCTTCCTTTTCAAATAACTGTCCAATTCCCTTTTGAATGCTTCAATTGAACCTACCTCCACCACACTCTTAGGCAGTGCATTCCAGACCTTAAGCACTCGCTGGGAGAAAAAGTTTTTCGTAATGTCACTTTTGCTTCTTTTACTGATTACTTTAATTCTGTGTCCTCTCGTTCTTGATCCTTTCATGAGTGGGAACAGTTCTCCCTATCTACTCTGTCCAGACCCCCCATGATTTTTATTACTTCTATGAGATCTCATCTCAGCCTTCTTTTCTCCAAAGAAAACTGTCCAGATTTCTCAAATCTATCTTCATAACTGAAGTCCCTTATCCCTGCATGGAACCATTCTCGTGACTCTTTTCTGCATTCATTCAAATGCCTTCACATCCTTCCTAAAGTACAGCACCCAGAACTGGATGCAGTACTCCATCTGAGGCCGAACTAGTGTCTTGTACAGATTCAACATAACCTTCTTGCCCTTGTGCTATATGACCCTATTAATAAAGCCTAGGATAGTGTATACTTTATTAATCGCTCTCTCAACCTGTCCTGCCACTTTCAACGAATTATACACACATAAACCAAGTGCCCCTGCTCCTACACCCCTTTTAGAATAATGTGATGCTTAAGTAAAATTAATTTTAAAGTAAAGTGTTACCAAATTATATCAATGATGTTATTACAATGACTGAAATAAAAGCACTTAAAATATTAAACTAAAAAATAAAAGATTTAAAATCTCACTGTTGTTCGGTCTTACCTAGTGCCTGCTTCTTCTATATTTCTAATTGACGACCCATTCTTGGTATTTCTATGTATTTGCCTATCTAGTTCACATTGTTTTATTTCATTTTTACTTTTAAAATCCTAACTTGCCTGCATTCCAGTGCTTCTCAGAACCCTAACTCCATATCTGATCTAACAATATACTCCCTGATTGATTAAAAACTGGATCCAAAAATGATATATTTTTCGTCTATCTCAGGATATTAAAGATTGACCTTGTCAAAGCAATAAAACAACAAAATCAATCTTACAGTGAAAGATGATAAAGGTTTTCAAAAGTATGAAGATGTTTGATGTACTTTTAGATGTAGAGAAGATGCTTCCACTTGTGAGGTGACCAATACCAAGGGCCATAAATATGAGATAGTCATTAATAAATCCAATAGGGAATTCAGAAGAAACTTCTGTTGCCAAAGAGTGGGTAGCATATGAAACTTGTTACCACGTAGAGTGGTTGAGGTGAATAGATGATCAAGGCCAGTGCAAGGGTACGTGTCCCCTTAGATGAACCTTCAGCCTGGTTTCCCCCTCCCCCACAATTAACTTTCAAAAATGAATACAGTAAAATGGTCACACACCCACATAAGCACTAAAAATGGTCAAACTCACAGGTAGTTGTTATCAATGGCCTGCCCTCCACCTTCACTCTGGTCTCAGCCTCCCGACTCCCATCCCACTGCTTCTGCAGCACCATGTTCCCTCGGTGCCACTTAGATTTGTGAGCTCTGCTCTTGTACTTCTCCTGAGCCCTCAACCCACATCATAAGTTCATGACTTGGAGGGGGCAGGCAAGCAGGCAAGTGAAAGCAATTGGATGGTCAGAGGGAAACAGTTAGGAGGCTGTGAGCTGCCTGGTTGGGAGTTGGGGGGGCGGGTGTGTAATGGGTGGGGCTGGTTGGGTGGGGGGTTAATGGGTGGGGCTGCTGTTGCCTGCTAGAGAGATGGAGAACACTTGAACCATGTGACTTGCTAGGCTATTTCCAAGGGCAGTTAAGAGTCAATCACTTTGCTGTGGGTCTGGAGTCATATGTAGGCCAGACCGGGTAAGGATGGCAGATTTCCTCCCCCAAAGGACATTAATGAATCAAATGGGTTTTTACAACAGATGATGATAGTTTCATGGTCACCATTGCTGAGACTAGCTTTCAACTGCAGATTATTTTTATTAATTGAATTTAAATTCCACCAACCTCCCATGGTGTGATTTGAACCCATGTCCCCAGACCATTAGCCTGGGCCTCTGGATTGGTAGTCCTATGACATTACCAGTACACTAGCATCTACTATAAATATCATTTTAAAGTTTCAGAATTCAGACTTCAGTTTTTCGCGGCGGTGCCAGTCCCTGGGGTTGCTGGTCCCCAAATCTTGCTGCCTTAAGTGACCGCCTAGTTTGTCTAGTGGTTGGACTGGCCCTGGGCTAGGTAAGTAGTTAAGAGAGAAACAAATGGGATGTGCTGATAGGTTTAGATGAAATCGTGTTGGTGAGGGCTCATGTGGAGCACAAACATTGACGTGGACTGGGCTGAATGGCCGGTTTGCATGCTGTAAAATCAGTGTAATTCTCCGATTCCTTTTGAGTATTCTGTTAGTTTTGTAGGCGGCACCTTATTGATAACCTAGTAGAGTCGGCACCGCTCAAATAAGTTAAGAAATGTACAATCTCCTAAGAGTTAGATTACTTTTTTTTTAGGCACAAAAGTGCTATTGTAGTGCCATCTTTATTGCTCTGGCAGTACTGAGCTGGCACATGTGTTGTTTCAATCTGCCAGGTGATGAAGAAGCAGGATATTAGTTCACACTCCTGATTCTCCGTGTGAACTCATTCACAGTTTCAACTGGTGTCACCTTGCCAGAAGAATCAGGCAGCTGCTTCCCACAGAGGAGAAGAGGGACATTCAAAGGGAGCATCACTCTGAGCTGTTTTTGTGGACACTGCTTTGATATGAATCATCCTGGTCAATGATGGTACGGGGTGAAGAGGGGAAGAAACATTTACTATGAGGAAGAATCAAAGTTTATGACCTTCTTGCACAATACCATCTTCTCATTTCTGAATCCCTCAATCACCTTGCCTCAGTCGACTTCTGCAATCTTCTCTATTCCTCCAAATCCAGCCTTATTTGTGCTCCCCCCTCAGCAATCCACCATTGTTGTGCAGCCTGTACCAAAGATTGCCCTGCACTCTGAAATTGTTTATCTAAAAACATATATCTTGTTAGATTTTTCACCACAGTCAAAAGTCTTCACAATATCCATCTTTTCCACCATATCTTCAATCATCTCCCTTACCTCTTCAACCAATTCCTGCATGGTGACTGATTCAATGTAGAAAATGGACAGTTAGCAAATATGGGTAGAAGGAATTTTACTCTGCGCATAGCCTCAATATCTGATTTGCAAGCACTTGAAGAGATCAAAAGGATACATTTCTCATATTGACAGACAGAAATGTAATGACATGTAAGAGGAAAAAATCTTTTATGTGGCATTTAATTGTGATTCACTGGAATTCAACTATTGCAGCCACATTGGAATTGCAAGGTTTAAATGAGAGAAGAGTTGAGAATTCTGAATGGAACATAACTATTAATTACAAATAATAGTAGATGGGTTTGGAGGAAAGGTTAAGGAGTTGATCTTCACCAGTAGAGGAGAGTGCACTCACAGAGAATTGGTTGTCCATTTTATTTGAATGACAAAAAATTCATCTTACAAATCGAAAGAGTTTTGTTTAACTTCCCCTTCTCACTGACAGACAAGGGAAGAAAGAAAAATTGACTCATATTTACATGGTGCCCCATCAAATTTCTCAGAAAAGTTTCAAGGTGCTCCAGACTGGATGAATTACTATTGAAACTTAATAACTGCTCTGCAGACAAAATGAGCAACAAACATCACTTTAAATGAATGTTGCAACAAGTGTACTTCAATTGACATACTATGCCGCAAATTTAATCTAACCCCAAATGCTGTGATCTTAGTGAGGTCTCTTACTACAATCAAGTCAGTATTAATGGCTTTTAGTTTGTGTTCAAACAGATGAATGAAGAGTGACCCTGTGGACATTTCCAGTAGTTTAATTGGATCATTTATCTTTATTTTCAGGATTGGATAAGCAGTTGAAGTTAATGATTGGGGTTTCCTAGCTTCTTGAAAAGTGCCTCCCTCCAGATTCACTTCACAATCAATTGTGCTGACATCATGCTGATTGACAGCAATAGCACTTCTTCACTCAGTCCCCTTGCACTCCCTGCTCCACCACATGCCAACAATTCCCCCAATATTGCCAATCTCCATTGTTGACATGCCCTACGCTGTCACCTTACCCAATGCTGCCACCCCCACTATTGCTGCATTTCCCCAGTGTCACCATCAGTCCAGTGCAGCCATCTCCTCATTTTGTTTATTCTTTCATGGGATGTGGGCATCACTGGCAAGGCCAGCATTTGGTGCCTATCCTTAATTGCCCTTGAGAAGGTGGTGGTGAACTGCGTTCTTGAAACATTGCAGCCCATGTGGTGTAGGTAGACCAAGGTGCTTTTAGATAAGGAGTTCCAGGAACTTGATCCAGCGACAGTGAAGGAAGGGTGATTGATTTCCAAGTCAGGATGGTGTGTGGGAACTATCGCCACCAGCCTGCTCCATTGCTGCCATCCTCCTCCCATTCTGCTACTCCCAGTGCTGAATCCTCCCCTCCCTACAACCCCAACCCCACCTCACCCTTGTCGCTACCTCCCTCTGGGCTCAGGAGCTGTAGGCTGAACACCCTGATTTAGGATACTAGACCGATGCATCTTTCTCATGACCTTATGTTATTTTTTCTGTTCTATCACCAGAGCTTGAAGGCAATAGGTCAAGGAGATATTTCTGAGCAGCAAGCATTATGCAGAAAACCAAGATCTACACTGAGTAAGGTAAGAGCTTGCTCTGGTTTTCCTGCTCTCACTTTGTCAAACAAAAACATGAATATTCTTTGCTTACAGCAGATTTATTCTCACCTGGGTGGAGATCCAGCTTGCAAGCATAACAGGTTGCTGTTGCTGTCACTTTGAAAATCTTCAGCATGCCTGGCAGGATATCTCAGTGCACAACACATTTTCATCATGCCTGCTTGACTCAGTGGGTAGCATCCTCATCTCTTGGGCACGTAGGTTGTAGATTCAAGCACCATTCTGGAACTTAACACTTACAGGCTGACATACCAGTGCAGTACTGAGGAATGGCTGCACTGTTGAAGGTGCACACTTCCAGCTGCACATTAAACTCAATCTTTCTGGTGTACATGTAGGCACTGACAGAAGGGGACAGCTTTGAGCCTCAGGGTGGTGATTGTGACCCGGATCTGATTCCGCCGAGACTCCCATTGTGAATCAGCCTGCTCGCTATTTTGTGGTTCATTAACCTTGTATTTTACTTATTTAGTAAATGATATGTTACTTTACAGCAATGTTTATACAGTGCTGCTAACAGAAATGTCACAAGACAATTCACAGCTGTAGAGAAAATGGCCATCGTGCCAGGAAGGTGACCAAAGACAAGGTCAAGGAGATGAGTTTTCAGAAGGTTATCTTGCATTTATTTTGCACTTTTCACAATTCAGGATGCTTTTTACATTCAAGGAGTTTTTGAAGTCTTATCACTGTTGTAATGGGAGGTAATAAAGCAGCCAATGAGGTTCCACAACCGGTAATGTGACAGTGACCAGGTTATCTGCTTTTAGGTGTTCATTGAGGGACAAATATTGATCAACGCATTGGGGAAAACTCCCCATGCGCTTCTTCAAAATGGTGTCATGGTATCTTTTGCACCCAGCTGAGAAAGCTAAAGGGGCCTGGGTTTAATGTATCACCTGAACAATGGCACCTCCAATAGTGCAGCCCTCGGAATATCAGCCTAGCTTTTATATTCAAGTCCCTTGAGCTTCAAACCCACAGTCTTCTGACTCAGAGGTGAGAATCTACCAATAAGGTGCGGCTTACATTTAAGGAGGTAGAGATAGGGAAAGCTGATAGTGGGGAGAGCTCTAGAAAGTACAACTGAGGTGGATAAATTTTCTACCACCAATGATGGAGAAAAGTTATTTAATAATTTGGAACTTTGAACTTGAGTCCTAGAGACTGAGTGAAATACAAGGGAAAAGAGAACTGCTTTTTGCACACAGTTCAATGAACCAGGCAAATCTGATGACTGAATAGTGGCAATGTACCCAATATTAGATATGCTTAAATGTAATACAGTAGTTGAAACTTTTTGTAAATGTAACACCTGCAGTGATACTGAGATGTATGGAGAGGGAGGGACCAAAGTCTGATCCATGGACTGTTCTAAGCTTGCTCCTCCCAGCTGGGGTAATAGCAGGGTCACTACTATTGGTCTCAATACCCCCTGAGTTAGAGAAAGAGAAGGAAAAAGGTTGAGAAAAGGCACCCCCTCCCTGTCACTACTAACCTCAATTGGGAAATGTTCATGTAGAGTCATGAAGTAATTACAGCAATGATGGACATTTGGCCCATCACCAAATCCCTGCCAGCTCTCCTAGGAGCATTCTACTTAGCCCCATTCTCCTGTTCTATCCCTTTAGCCCAAGTTTGCATCCATCGAGTGCCTATCCAATTTCCTTATGAAATCATTCACCATCTCCATTACCACCATCCTCCTAGGCAACAAAAGAAACAAAGAGTAATCTTGACTGTGATTATTCTCATAGCTCAATGTCCCCCTGTACTAATATTTTCACTGTGAAAATTCATACATAAGGAATGGCCACTTTAGTGAGATTATAGATGGCTATTGTCATCCAGGGAACTGTAACCAAGCTGAACCTGTGCCTTCAGAAGAGTGGAGAAAATGTAATGGTTAAAATGTTTAAATACATGAGCAAAAAAGGTTCCATAAAAATCTCAGCTGGGAGTCACACCTGAACCAGGCACCAGCGCAGATACCAGCACCTCAATGGGCATTAAATTGGCAGCTAGAATATTGGTGCACAACGGTAATGGCGCTTCACACTCGCTTGAGGTGCAGGCAGAGGCAGAGAGTGCCCAGGACACTAGCAGTCAGAGAGACCAGGGCGATGCTCAGTTGAAGGCAGATGGTAAGCCCCCGGAGTTGTCCATTACACGGAGATGCTGGATGTTCAGCAAGATGAGCGGGAGGATCTGGCGGAGATCCATGAGGGTATGTGTGCCATGGTCTCTGTTGTGGAGGAGTCCATGTGGAGCATGAGCACTGTGTTGACCCTCATGGCTGAAAACACTGCCTCCTTCATTGAGAAAGTGGCGACTCTCATGGAGAGCCAGCTCCAGGAATAGACTCAAGGGTTTCTGGGGTTGCACTGAGACCTGCAAGCCCTCAGGCAGGCACTGACCTCAGGTAGTCAGTGTCCATGTGGGAGGTGGATGAGGTACCCAGTATGCCAGCTGGGTGCCTGTCCGTCAATGCAGGGCAGGGAGGTCCAGAGCAACCTCACACTGGCGTACAAGCTGCTTATCATCTCTGCGGGTTCCTCTCTGGGCTCTTTGAATGACGGCAGCAGCTCCTCCACCCTTCTGCCAGTGACCATGGCATCTGATGATGCTGCAGCGACTGGGGAGATACCAGCCATAGATCTGGCTGCTCTCTCCCAGACGGGGCCAGCACAGACTCCACTGGCCAGAGGACGACCGCTAAGGTCATCAAGTCCAAGAGGACAACAGAGTCAGCAGGCTGTCTCTAATGGCAGTGCCAGCAAGGGGGGGTGGTGGGGGAAACCAAGATGTAGCATTGCAAGCATAAGTTTGAGGCAGCATGGGCACAAGAGAGACTGGACACAGGCGATCTTCTGTTGTGCAATGTTTTGTTTATTTTAATTAGCCTGGAGTTGAAACATGAGATAAATTTTCTTTTGTCGTAATGACTTTTTTATTTAATGTGGTACAGGTTACGCCAGTATGTAATGCTGGATGTCGGTGGCTTGAAACTTTATTGCACAGGCACCGATTGGACTTTGGGGTCAAAGGAAAGGGCCATTTCAGACATCTGGGATGGAGGCAGCATCTGGGATGAGGTGGTAGTGCTTATTTGACAGCTTAGCTGAAGGAGCGTTGGATCAAGGCATCCCTGGTGTCCCTGCCTCCCTGGAGGTTACAGGAGTCTGCCTCTACACCCTCAGCATTCTCCTCACCATGCTCCTTTTCTGACTCAGTACAGGATTTATCATCTGTGGCCTGTGCAACTGCTTTAAGATCCTCTTCCTCCAGTGGGTCCCCCCCTTGACAGTGCCAGATTGTGGAGAGTGCAGCATGCAACCACTATCAGTGACACCCTCTCTGGGTGCTATTGTAGTGCAGCCCCTGAATGGCCCAGGCATCAGAAGAGAGTCTTCAGAAAACCTAAGGTCCTCTCTATCTCTGCCCTTCTGGAGACATGACTCCTGTTATGCCGCTGCTCTTCCTCTGTGCTTGGGTGATGGAGAGGTGTCATAATCCACCTTTTCAATGGAAAGCTCTTGTCACCCAACAGCCATCCATCCACTCGGGCTGGAACACTGAAGAGCCTCAGCACCTGGGAATGTCTCAGGATGTAGGCGTAATGGGAGCTGCCAGGATGCCTTGCACAGACTTGCAGAATCTGCATCCTATGGTCACACAGTATCTGCACGTTCATGGAGTGGAAGCCCTTCTGGTTAACAAAGGCATCCAGCTCACCTGCTGGCATCTTGATGGCCACATGTGTGCAGTCGATTGCACCCTGGATGCGGAGGAACCCAGCCTGGCTGGCCTCATCCATACAGAAGTGAATGAAGGTCAATGTACACCTGAGCAGAGCTTCTGACATGCTTGACGCAACTGGACAGCTGCTTGGGAGACTCCACACAGATCAGCCACTGACCCCTGGAAAGAGCCAGAGCCATAGACGTTGAGAGCCACTGTGACATTTAGAGCCACTGGCATGGGGTGTCCACCCACACAGTCAGAGCTGATCTCAGGCCCAATCATCTGATAAATGGAGGTCATGGTCTCCCTGGAGAGGCGGAGCCTCCTTCGGCATTGCATCTCGGACATATTGAGGTAGCTGTATTGCCGCCTGTAAACCCTGGCAGCAGGATAGTGGCGTCTTCTGCAGTCCCTACCTGCTGGTCCTGTGCCCCTTGTGCCCACGGTTCTCCTCCCATGGGTCCCTCCCCTGGGAGCTGCATTGGGACACCTAGCCTCCTCTCCCTTCTGCCCCTCTCTTCCTCCTCAGAGGAGTTGCCACCAGCAGGGACCACAATCCCCATTACCAGTAGGATACCTGGCAGGGTCCACACGGTCTGAATTTTCCGGGGTCCTTGGAGACGCCAAGGAGTCCTGAGATGAAGCCTGGGAAAGCTAACAATGAAGCCCCGAACAGAGATGAAGCTGCCTTTATCAATAAGTCACCAGCAGCAAACTATCTACCAAACGCCTCAATACCCACACTGGCAATGCCCCCGACCCTTTTTATTCCACCCGTGGATGAGGCTGGCCACCTGCCCATTTCGTCTGTGCAACGAGCGCAAAATCGCACTGGCAATGAAAAATCAGCGTCAATTGATTTTTTAATGGCCTTAACTGGACTCTTAATTAATGGCAGGCGTGGCTCCGGCACCCAATGCGCGGCCACCGAGTGAAATATCACGCAATGACATCAGGGCGCTTGCCAGCCGTCATCGCGTGCTATTTTACGCTTGAGTGTGTCAGGCACACATCCACAGGCCGAGCAAAAAATTCTCCCCTTGATATCAAACATGTAGGGCAAAGACAAGGCAGTGGTTATAGAATCCGGGGGAAAACATTGTGGATGCTGGAAATCTAAAATAAAAATGCTGAATCACTCAGCAGCTCTAGCAGCAGAACTAATGCAAGGTCACCAGCTAAAACGTTAACTCTGTACCTCTCTCCACAGATGCTGAGTACAGCGTTTTCTGTTTTTATTTCAGGCTTCCTGTATTTGTTTACGTTGTTTTTGGACGTGTTTAATTCACTGCCACGTCTCTTCGAGGAATGTGAAGAATTTCTGCTCTTCTCCCCAATGGGATTTCCGCTTACTTCATCTCCCTTGTTTGCTTTCATTGCTTTCAATTTGCCTTTTTGGGGCAGAATTTAATGAGGGTGGAGAGGGGCCCAATGTCTATCACCAAATCTGCTGGCACTCCCACCAACCCTATCTCTGGGAGCCCCGAGGGAATTAGGTCCCTAATTGGCATCAGGAACCCAGCCAATGGGCTCCCAGCTCCACGGGAGACATTTAATTGTAGGAATTCCTTCAGTCAAGCAGAAATCCTGCCATTGAGGGCTGCTGGTCAATCAGAACCTGGCAGCTCTCCAGTACTGGCAGCGGCAGGGCAATACACTTGGGCCTTCACCAGGGTTCACCCTGAATCCCTGGAGAAAGGTAAATGCTGGCAGATTGGAGGGGTTCAGCCGTGAGAGTAGTGGGAGGGAGGGGTCGGAGGAAAGGGCAGAGGGGTTGGCTCTCAGCAGGCCCACCCTTTCCCAATGCTGGGAATTGGCATCCAGGCGGGAAAGTCACCAGGAAGCCTTCTGCCCTGGACTTAATTGGAGAGAGGCGGGGGTCACATGAGTCCTCACCCTGCATCCCATAGCACCCCACCCCCCCACTTCTTGGAACTTGTTTGCAAAGGGGAAATGGGCATTAAATTCCACACCCCCCACCCCGGAACACCCACCATGTCTAACAGTATGAACCCATTGACCAGAAATACTAACTATGTTTCTCTCGTCACAGATTCATTTTATTCATTTATGGGATGTGGGCATCGATTACTAGGGTCAGCATTTATTGCCCATCCCTAGTTACCCTTGAGAAGGTGGTGGTGAGCTGCCTTCTTGAACCACTGCAGTCCATGTGGCGTAGGTACACCCGCAATGTTGTTAGGAAGGGAATTTCAGGATTTTGACCCAGCAACAATGAGGGAGCGATGATATATTTCCCAATCAAGATGGTGAGTGACTTGGAGGGGAACTTGCAGGTGGTGGTGTTCCCATGTTTCTGCTGCTCTTGTCCTTCTAGATGATAGTGGTCATGGGCTTGAAGGTGCTGTCTAAGGAGCTTTGGTGCACCTTGTAGATGCTGCCTGACCTGCTGAGTATTTCCAGCAATCATAGAATGAAGTTCAACGTTGCAGAGGGGGAAAGGTCACAGTCCGATTTTGCTACAAAACAATAAAGGGTTTGAAAGTCTTGTGCCTAGGTTGACCCATTGGTTCCAAAAAATCAGGTAGTATTGTGATCAAATGTGTCTAATTGAAG
The DNA here is from genome assembly GCF_017639515.1 of Carcharodon carcharias. Taxonomy (NCBI): domain Eukaryota; kingdom Metazoa; phylum Chordata; class Chondrichthyes; order Lamniformes; family Lamnidae; genus Carcharodon; species Carcharodon carcharias. Next base: position 18,931,166 of record NC_054491.1, read on the forward strand.
TATGACTTACCATTTGGTTCCCAGTATTTTTGGTGAAGATTAGTCAAAGTTCTCGACAGCAACAGGTGGGATTCTTATGAATGTAAGTTAATCAGGGTCAAATGACATATTTACACCTTCTCAATTATCTTCTCTGTCTGCCAGATCCTGTTCCCCCATCAAACATTGACAATAGATGTTAGGAGACAGGGTGGGAGGGGAGCGGTTACATGGGTTACAGAGGTAGGAAATGGGGAGAACATGGTGGGATTTGAAAACAAGACTGAAAATTTGAGCGGCAAAGTTTGAAAATGATTCCCCACCATCTTCATAATGTAACGGGGAACTGAGTGGTACAGGGGTGGGTCCAATGCTCTAACATCTGTAATTGGTGAGTTAAAGTTTGACCCAGATTGATACAATGAAAATCTCTTCTTTCTGCTAACTGTAAGAGTCCTCAATAGAATAAAGTTTGAAACAAGTCCCTAGTGGACAAAAAAATGGTCATAATTCTACACAAATAGTTTTTCTCTAAACGCCATCAGGTTCTTTGTGATGTGGAAAGCAGAATATGCATGTGAATGTCTCAATGAGTTGTTCAAGTTTCTAATTTGGGCATATCCTTATGGCAGAGCAGAGTTCTACATCTGATTATTTCACATGTGAGTGCTTGATGCTGATGACGGGTGAATTGAGACATTTTTTCTTCCTGCTCTATATCACTCAAACATAAAATGCAATGATCTCAATTGCTTTCAAATGGAAATTGAAGGTGGTACACATGAACCCTTCTCCTTGGTGAAGCAAGCTAAGTTGTTGCCCCAACAACTTTTTCTTTTGGATAAAGACAATTATACTTTAGGAATGTGTAATTGTTATGATTTTATTTAGTGTGTAATGTAAGAATAATACTTGTTAGGCAAGATCATATGATCTGTGGTAAATTATTTAAGAAAAATACTTGTTAGGCAAGATCATATGATCTGTGGTAACCAATAGGAGAGTAGCACAGGCTACCTGAGCAGTCAGTGTAGAGAAAGAGTTGGAGTTGAAAACACACTTGTAGTTACTGCTGAGTATATTGTAAATAAACTTAATGTTTCCACCCAAGAAGTGTCTGAAGATCAACTCTATCACTAATAGCACAACTTGGCCACCCTATAACAAACTGGCGATGAGTATAAAACAGGATTGAATAGAAGAAATCAAGTTAGAAAGAAATCGCCACTACCTCGCCCAGTGATTGTAAATAGCAAGCTTCGTTAGAATTGAAGACATTATCCTCTCTCAAAATGCCACAATTTTGGAGAATTGATCTTTTTGAACCTGCCGCAGATGATTGGTCTCAGTACATAGAACGCCTCACGTTCTTTTTTCAAGCAAACAGATTATGGAGGAATAGAAGAGGTGAGTGATCCTCTTGAGTACTTGTGGCAGCAAAACCCACGTCTTGGTTCAAAGTTTGATGGCACCCAGTGCCCCAGATTCAAAAAATTTCGATGAATTGGTGGACCTCATGAAGGGTCACTTTCAACCAAAGCCCTCAGTCACATTGCAGAGGTTCAGTTTTAATTTGTGAAATAGGACCCCAGGTGAGACAATTTCATGTTACTTGGCAAATTTGAAGCAGCTAATGGAACATTGTGCGTTCAGTACGACTCTGAACAGCATGCTCAGAGATTGTTTGGTGTATGGTGTGAGAGGGGACTCTATTCAGAAAAGATCATTGTCCAAAGTGAATCTGGATTTCAAGAAGGCGCTGGAGAGAGCACTGGCCGTGGAAAGCGCAGTAAGAGATTCAAAAGCAATTGAGGGTGTGCAGAATGGCACTGTCCTCTACATCAGATGGGAAACCTCAGCCAAAAGAGGCACAAAAATACGAGACTCTGCCGAGAAGCAGGAAACAGCCCCCGTTAGCAGAAGAATAAAGAAAAATAACTTAGCAGTGAAATCGAAGAATAATTTTAAAAGAGGTGGAAACAATCAGTCATTTAACGATTGGCAGTTTAAAAAAATCGAATGCTAATATTGTCACAGAGATGAACATATGACAAGGAAAGATTCAAGTAGGCTTGTAAACAAAAGAAGAAGCCCAATGAAATCTACAATGTAGAAAAGCCTGAAACAACAACTTCTGACATTTGCTCATTGTTTAATTTGAAAGTTGGAAAGACAGAACCAATATTTGTCACAGTGAAAGTAAATGGCAAACCTGTTAGAATGGAAGTGGACACGGGAGCTTCCACTACAGTTATTGGGGAACGTAACTTAAGATATTTGAATAATGGTGAACATTAGAAAAAACAGCCGCCAAGGTAAAAACATATACGAGTGAAGACATTTGAGTAAGATGCATAAGCAAAGTAACTATCCATTATGGAAGCCAATCGGCACAGCGACCCGTGGTGGTGGTAGCAGGTGAAGGGTCAAGTCTCCTGGGGCGAAATTGGTTAAAGGAGATTAAATTAGAATGGGCTGAAATTTTCCAGTTGAGAACAAGTGGGCTACCAGAGCTACTTAGAAAGTATGCCACCGTCTTCAAGGATGAACTGGGGAAAATGCAGGGCCAGCAGAACAAGATTCATGTGGATCAGGACGCAACCCCTAGCCATATGGTGCCATATGCCCTGTGAGAAAAAGTCAACACTGAGCTGAACAGGATAGGAAACTGGGCGTTATACAAGCTGTCCAATTCTTAGAATGGGCACCACCCATAGACCAAGTCCTTAAACTCAACCAAAGTGTTCGAATTTGCAGAGACTACAAACTGACAATTAATAAAATAGCTAAACTAGACAGGCAACACATTCCAAAAATGGAAGACCTGTATGCCAAGCTGGCAGGAGGGACAATGTACACAAAGCTTGACATGAGTCATGATTATCAACAACTAGAGTTAGATAATGCCTCCCGGGAACTTGTCACAATTAATACCCATAAAAGGTTATACCAATATACACGATCACCTTTCGGTGTCTTCTCCACTTGAACCATCTTTCAGAGAACAATGGAAAAATACTACAGGGACTGCCCCAGGTTGTAGTCTATTTAGACAATGTTTGGCAACAGGATTCACTGACAAAGAGCATTTGGCAAACTTAGAAGAATTCTTAAAATGTTTCTTGCAAGCTGGAGTGCATTTAAAAAAGGAAAAGTGCATGTTTAAGTGAGGAAGGTAATCTATTTGGGTCACCGGGTAGATTCACAGGGCCTCACCTGGTTAAGGAGAAAGTGAGAGCCATAAGAGAGGCACTTGTGCCAAAGAACACCTCAGAGCTCAAATTATTCCTAGGAATGATCAACTATTATGGGTGGTAAAAACAAAAAAACTGCGGATGCTGGAAATCCAAAACAAAAACAGAATTACCTGGAAAAACTCAGCAGGTCTGGCAGCATCGGCGGAGAAGAAAAGAGTTGACGTTTCGAGTCCTCATGACCCTTCGACAGAACTTGAGTTCGAGTCCAGGAAAGACAAAAACAGTTCCTCTGACATGTCCTCCTTCTTCCTTAACCGAGGTTTTCCACCCACGGTCGTTGACAGGGCCCTCAACCGTGTCCGGCCCATCTCCCGCGCATCCGCCCTCACTCCTTCTCCTCCCTCCCAGAAACATGATAGGGTCCCCCTTGTCCTCACTTATCACCCCACCAGCCTCCGCATTCAAAGGATCATCCTCCGCCATTTCCGCCAACTCCAGCATGATGCCACTACCAAACACATCTTCCCTTCACCCCCCTTATCGGCATTCCGTAGGGATCGCTCCCTCCGGGACACCCTGGTCCACTCCTCCATCACCCCCTACTCCTCAACCCCCTCCTATGGCACAACCCCTTGCCCACGCAAAAGATGCAACACCTGCCCCTTCACTTCCTCTCTCCTCACCGTCCAAGGACCCAAACACTCCTTTCAAGTGAAGCAGCATTTCACTTGCATTTCCCCCAACTTAGTCTACTGCATTCGTTGCTCCCAATGTGGTCTCCTCTACATTGGAGAGACCAAACGTAAACTGGGCGACCGCTTTGCAGAACACCTGCGGTCTGTCCGCAAGAATGACCCAAACCTCCCTGTCGCTTGCCATTTTAACACTCCACCCTGCTCTCTTGCCCACATGTCTGTCCTTGGCTTGCTGCATTGTTCCAGTGAAGCCCAACGCAAACTGGAGGAACAACACCTCATCTTCCGACTAGGGACTTTACAGCCTTCCGGACTGAATATTGAATTCAACAACTTTAGGTCGTGAGTCCCCTCCCCCATCCCCACCCCCTTTCTGTTTCCCCCTTCTTTTTTTTTTTCCCAATAAATTATAAAGATTTTCCTTTTCCCACCTATTTCCATTATATAAAAAAAAAAAAACCACTAGAGCTATACCTTGAGTGCCCTACCATCCATTCTTAATTAGCACATTCGTTTAGATAATATCACCAACTTTAACTTTAACACCTATGTGTTCTATTGTACTATTGTTGTTGACATCTTTTGATGATCTGCTTCTATCACTGCTTGTTTGTCGCTACAACCACACCAACCCCCTCCACCTCTCTGTCTCTCTATCTCTCCGCCCCCCACACACACACCTTAAACCAGCTTATATTTCAGCTCTTTCCTGGACTCGAACTCAAGTTCTGTCGAAGGGTCATGAGGACTCGAAACGTCAACTCTTTTCTTCTCCGCCGATGCTGCCAGACCTGCTGAGTTTTTCCAGGTAATTCTGTTTTTATTATGGGTGGTTCTTACCCAATTTGTCTACAGTACTGGCCCCCCTTCACTCTCTACTCAAAAAGAACCAACGTTGCTCTTGGGAGGTGCCCCAGAAAGAAGCTTTCATAAAGGTGAAGCAATTGCTGCACTCATCCAATCTATTAGTGCATTATGACCAGACGAAAGAATTGGTGCTGACATATGATGCATCTCCCTATGGAGTGGGAGCAGTGCTATCTCATCGGATGGTCACAATCACAGGACATCCCAAAGCTTTATATCCAGTGAAGCACTTTTGAAGCATAGTTAATGTTGTAATGTAGGATTCACAACAGTCAATTTGCAAACAGCAAACTCCCACAAATAGCAATCTATTATGAAAAGATAGTCCGTTTTTATGATGTTTAAATATTGGCCAGGACGCAAGGGATAGTTCTCCTGCTCCACTTTGAAATAATGCCATGGTATCGTTTACATCTACCTGAGAGGGAAGACTAAGTTAATGCCTCATCTAAAAGACAACATCTCCCACACCGCACTCCCTCTGCACTGCACTGGAAGTATCAATCTTTATTTTGTGTTCAAGTCTTAGTGGGACACACAACCTTCTAACTCTAAAGTGAGAGGCCTACCAACTTAGCCATAGCTGACAATGAGCAATGGTCTTCTCCTTCATGTCCCTTATGCATTCCTCAACCAATATCACTAAAACAGATGACCTGGCCATTTATCACATTGCTATTTGTGGGAGATTGCAGTGTCAAACCTGGCTGCCACACCTCCTACTTGATAGCAGTAACTACACATCAGTAAGTACATTAGCTGTAAAGCCCTTTGGGATATCCTGAGGTTATGAAATGCATTCTATAAATGCAAGAGATTCTTCTTTGTATGTACAATTGGAGAAAAGATTAACGAACAGTTTGGTGCAGATCATTCATTGGAGCGTTCTATGCTGCAGTGAACGTTCACTGCCTAAATCATCAAACTGTCCTTCCTCTTTTCAGATGCTGACAGACCTGCTATGTATTGCTAAAATTTACAGCTTTGTTTTTCTGATTTTCAGCATTTTCATATTTTTGGTTTGTCTTTTTCTAATCCACATAGAAGGAGTTCTCTGTCAGTTTCAATAGGATTCATTTACAAAGCGCATATGCACATATGTCACAATGTTCAATTTACATTGTTTGTTTGGTCTGTCTAGCACAGGTAGTCATAAAACATTCTGCAAAGTAATTTACATTAGCATAATTTCTACGAGGTAAACTACAACGTTGTTAAAATCTCCGTTTTAGTCTAAATGCAAATACATGATGGCATCTCCGAGTTTACAATTGGATTTTTTATGTCATCGGTCTTTGTAGGGTCTTGGTAACCTCCAGAGAGGCAGGGACACCAGAGATATCTTGATCCAACGCTCCTTCAGCTAGGCTGCTGAAGAACAGCTTCACCTCATGCCAGGGCTGTCGCCTCCATCCTGGATGTCTGAAATGACCCTTTCATTTGAACCCAAAGTCCACTCAGTGCCTGTGCAATAAAGGTTAGAGCCACTCACGTCCAGCATTACATACTGGCGTACCCTGCACCACATTAAATAAAAAAAGTGAAGCATACTCAGACCATTAGGACAAAAACAAAATTTATCTCATTTTGACAATCCAACAAAAATTAACATCACCTTCTCTGGTCTTAATTCCCAGACCAGAAAATATAAACAAAACATTATATAACAGAAGGTCACCCATGAACAGTCCCTCTTTTGCTCATGGTACCTTAAACTTACGTTTGCAAGTGCTACGTCTTAGTGAGCTTCTCCCCCCCTCACTGGCAGCAACATTGGAGACAGCCTGCTGACTCTGCTGTCCTGTTGGCCTTGGTGACCTTGGTTGTCATCCTCTGGCCAGAGGAGCCTGTGCCATGGCTGGTATCTCCCCAGTCATCGCAGGCTCATCAGATGCCACGGTCACTGGTGGAGCAGCAGAGGAACTGCTGCCATCATCCAAAGCACCCTGAGAGGGGCCCGCAGTGACAAAAAGCAGCTGGTGTGCCAACGTGAGATCGCTCTGCACCTCCCTGCTCACCATTGATGGATGGGCACTGAGCTGGAATACTGGGTGCCTCATCCATCTCCCACACTGGCACTGACCACCTGAGGTTTGTGCCTGAGTGAGAGCTTGCAGATCTAAGCGTAAACCCAGGAATCCTCATTCTGTCCCTGGAGCTGCCTCTCCACGAGAGTTGCCAGTCTCTCAATGGAGGAGGCAGTGCGTTTGGCCATGAGGGTCAACGCAGTATTCACACTCCACATGGACTCCTCCATCACGGAGACCATGGCACCCAGGCCCTCATGGATCTCCGCCAGATCCTCCCACACATCCCACTGGACATCCAGCATCTGCCGCCTAATGGACGACTCCAGAGGCTCATCATCTGCCTTTAACTGAGCATCACCCTGGTCCCCAGCTGTCCTCCAACTGCCGGCGCCATTGGCACTCTCTGCCTCGTTTGCTCCTCAAGCAAGTGTGAAGTGCCCTCACCAATATGCACCAACATTCTAGCCGAGGATCTAATGCCCACTGAGGTGCTGGTATCTGCGCGAGTGCCTGGTTCAGAGTGTGGGTGTGACACAGGTTCATATCTAGCCTGGTGGTCCTCTAGCCTCAGGGCTGGGTCGTCAGGGTCCTGCGATTGGGGGCGTGGTGGTAAACCTAAGGGAGAACAACAACATGTCATTAGTTTCAGTCATCACATCGTCACTGTGCGTGCCACGCACCCTGGTGAGACCATGGTAATCTGCATCATGTGCTATCGTCTTTCAATGATCAGTAGGGAATCCAGTTTTCATGTTCCCATCAATGCTGAGACTACACAAGAATGTTTGCACCAACTCTCACCTCTGTGCACTGCTCTCTTACCCTCTTCTGACACTTCAGCCTCTCCACAGCCAGTTAACCAAAGTGCGTGGCGCCTCTCCAGCTTCAAGTATCCTGCTCGTATCTAATGAGGATTAGGAGGTTTTGGAGGCCTCCACCAGTGATAGAAACATATAAGAACATAGAAACTAGGAGCAGGAGTAGGCCCTTCGAACCTGCTCTGCCATTCATTATGATCATGGCTGATCATCCAACTCAATACCCTACTCCCGCTTTCTCCCTATACCCTTTGATCCCTTTCACCCCAAGAGCTATATCTAACTCCTTCTTGAAAACATACAATGTTTTGGTCTCAATTACTCTCTGTGGTAACGAATTGTGCAGGCTCACCACTCTCTGGGTGAAGAAATTTCTCGTCCATGACCTTTCAATGTTGTTATGGGTCGCCTTCTCCTGAAAGGACAGAGGAGCATTGATTAATCCACTCTCTACCTACAGCATCATTACAGCCTAGCCAAACCCACCTAGGAGCACCTAGCAGGGCACACCCGAGCCGTGGCCCTCGAGCCGCAAGGCACTCAGTCCAAGCAGCCAGGGTTCACCTACTTGGCCAGCTCCAGCATCATTGATAGTTGCCACTTAGACTCTAACACCCCTGAGCTCCACGGTGGGGACAGCGAGACCTTAACACTTCAACACACTGATCCAAGCCAACACGGTACTCACCCTTCCCGAGCACAGCAGGTTGTTAAATCTTTTGTTGCACTGCACCCATGTGCACCACATAACGTCGTGGCTGCTGACCTGTGCTGTCACCTCCTCCCCAAGCTCTTTTTGTTAGATGTGGTGGCCTCCTCCACTTCCACCTCTGGGGCAAGGGTGTCCCTCCTGGCAGCCACCTCCTCCAGGAGGACCGCGAGGCACTCATTGAAAACCAGGAGGCCAATTGCCCACCAAACCTGCCCTCCGGCCTGGCGTCTCCAGCCGCACTTGATGCCATAACTTCAGTGTTCAGGGAAGATGCGTTCTTCCCTGGCAGCCTTCAAGGAGCTGCCTGTGCAGTTTTTAAATCAATAGCCAACAGGACCCTGCCCGCCCTTTCCCGACCATTGTGGGAGGAGGCGTATCAAGCTGGGCGGGCCTTAATTGGCCAGCCAGCGTGAAATCGCGGTTGGGGGCCGATCGCGGGTAGCAGCCCGTTTCCCAACCGGTTGCGGGCCAACCAATCACATCCACCTAGCAAGGGTAAAATTTGTGTTAGCAAAGAACAACAAGTTGGCCAAAATGCATGAGGACATGAAAACAAAATGCCCAAAAGAGTTACAAATCTACTTGACACTCTTGTTATGCAATTCTTACAAAAGGCCTGTTGGTTGATGATATCTTTGTTTCATAATGCTTCCAATTTTCTTTTTTTGAAGTAAATGTGTTTCAGTCCCACAAGCACACAAACAGGAGTGGGACATAGATGAGAGGGCAGAATATGTGGATTTCATTTCTGATCGCTTTAAAACGCAGCCTACGACAAACAAAAAGAGTTTTTGTTTTCTTGTTGAATGAAGCCTATCGTAGTAATTCATATAATCAGGTGTCAATGCAGAGAAAGCTCCTTTTGAAAAGATGAAAAGGGAATAATTGTATCTGCTGCTTTATGGAGGGGTTTTTAACAACAGTTATTTAAAAATAGGATTAAAATAATTGAATTTCTGTTTTTGCTGAGCAGATGAACATTTCAATTATTTTTCATCAAAGCTTATTTGGTTAATAAATATTATGCTCATTGAGTTAAAGGATGTTATGGCTGGGAATGGAATCTGCAGCAAGTGCTCCCTATAGGTCAGGTATAGCTTAATGTAAATGCAGAGTAAAGCACCCTCTGATCTGTGTGCAAAACTGTGATGAACCCGAAATTCAGAAGATGAGCCTTTCTCCCCTATCCCCACTCCCACCTCCACACACCACCCCACCCCCACCCACCCATGCATCTATTTGGTCTATTTCCGTGTGTCACATCAAACATTTGGGCCTTTGCAGGGATCAACAATTTGTGCCAAATTATGACCTCCCAGACGCAGACCCTAAACTCCTTTCAAACAAGACCATTACAGAAGCCGAAAGTGGGGAGACAGGTGTTGTTACGAGAGCAAGTCTTAGAAGCAGAATGTGCTAACCCATGATTTCACCCAGTCCCTGCTCTCCAGAGTGTTTTAAATGAAAGTACAATTTAACATTTCTCATACGTCACCATTTTTCATTCATCACAACCCTTCGAAGCAGAAAACTACCTAGGAAGATATCAGCTACATATGAGTGGGTCTGAACACAGATCTTTAAGATTTATGTTTGATTTAATGATCGGTGTCACCTTTGGAGAGTGGCAGCAATCAGGTGTAGACAGCAATGGGAAGCAGCAGTGTGGGTTCTGTTCTACAAGATTTGCTTTTAGAGCAATTCAATTTCGAATACATCTATCATTCCAGCCACCCCTTACCCTTCAGAGAACAGGCTGGATTTTAGAACGGTGGGCTTGCGCAAAGCTGACCACTGCCCACCATCAGGCTCCAACCTTGATTTTACGCTGGTTGGCCAATTAACGGGCAGCCAGCGTGAACCGGGTGCTGTGATGCTCAGCGCTGCTGGGATGGGGGCGGGAGGAGGGCGGGCGCTGCAGTCAGTGTGGGTGCGGGGGGAGCACGGAATGAAAGCTCCCTGAAGGCCGGGAGCTGCCTCAGGGAGCTGAAGAATTTAAAACCAATAAATAAAGATTTTTAAATCCGGAAAAAAAAATGCCCATGAATCAGAATCAGTCACTTGAACGTATCCGTGATGAAAATTCCGTCCATGCGTTTTAATTTTTTTTAAATTTAATAACGGAAAACCCATCCCGCCCTTGGATGAAGTTTAATCAAAAATGTAAAGGCCACCTGGCTGATTCGCCCCTCTGCCAATCGTAAAGTTGGACGGATCGCAAAAAATCGGGGTAAATTGAAACTTTAATGGGCTTAATTGCCTCTTAATTGTCGGCAGGCGCGCTTCTGACTCTCGTGCACGCCCCGCTGGCTGAAATATCGAGCAAATGCAGGACGACATCAGGAGGCTGGCCCAACGACATCACGCACTATTTTATGTTGGAGCGGGTCGAGCACGGGCCTGTATGCCAGGCTAAAAATTCTGCCCAATGAGATAGCAGCGGGAGCCTCAGATACTGTGAATAAGGCAAAAAAAAACCTCGTTTCCCCGTTCGCATTATTCCTGACATCTTTTAAGGAAGGAGACCTGTTGTCACTAATTGGTTTGTCTATGCATGATTCAGGTCCCACACCAAGGTTGTTGACTCTTAGCTGCCCTCTGAAGCAGCAAACACTCAGTGCAATTAGGGATGGTCACTGTGACAGTGACAGTCACATCTTGAGAATGAATAAGACAAAAACATTGGGCAGAATTTATAGTGGAGTGGGCTGGCACGTGCCCGACCTGCTCGAACGTAAAATGACAGAAGATGTCGTTGGGCAAGTGTCCCAACGTCATCAAATGGTATTTCGGTCAGCGGGTGTGCGCAGGAGTTGGCAGTGCGCCCGCCGACACTTAACAGGCCTATTAGGGCCATTAAAGTAATATTTAAATGGAAATTTTCACTGCCTGTCCAACCTTACGGTTGGCAGGCAGGTGAATAGGCCAGGCCGCCTTTGGATTTTTTATGAAACCTCATCCACGGTCGGGATGAGGTTTCAACAGGAATTAAAAATACTAATTAAAATGTCCGAATCTCAATTATAACCTATCCCTGGTCATGTGACAGAGTCACATGAGGGGACATGTTTTTAACATTTTTAAACTAATTATTTGTGTTTTTAAAAATCTTCAGCGCCCTGAGGCAGCTCTGTGCCCTCAGGGAGCTTTCTGTGAGCGCACCCATGCTCATGTGCTGGACTTCCACACTCGCCCTCCTCCCACCCCCGCCCTGGCTGCGTTCAGCGTGGCAATGCACGATTCACGCTAGCTGGCCGTTAATTGGCCAACCAGCGTAAAATCGAGGTTGGGGCCTGATCGTGGGCAGCGGTCAGCTCTGCGACCGCTTCCATGCCCGCCCACTGCACCCGCCCACTGCGCCCGCCCAACGAGGTAAAAATCCTGCCCATCATTTGTGTTCAACGAGGACCAATTCAAAGTCTATAGCATTTCATGTTTCTTTCACAGTAAACTCCAGCAGAACACAATTCAACCTTTCTTTTGCTGCTGTGAAGTGTGTGAAGTCCTGTTGCCCATCTGAATCTTCCCTGAGGATAGGGAGTCTATCTTGGTCTTCCTTGGTTAATCAGCAAATATAATAGTCAAGGTACTTGCTACTAATCCTCTGAGCTAGACAGTGGGAGGAAGGTAGGACAGGGCTATTCCCTTGTAAATGTACCATGGGATCTATTACTTCTGCCAAAGAGAGCAGGCAAGGCCTTGGTTTAATGTCGCATCCAGCAAAATACAGCACCTCTCACAAGTAGGACTTGAACCCGTAACCTTCCAGCTCAGAATTTGTGTAAATGCTACCCGCTGAACGGCTCTTTGAACACACAATAGCCCTAATGTCTACTCCACGCATGGGCCCTGGTTACCTCCACGGGAATCTTTACCAATATGGCATGTGGCACAACTTCAGTGCAGAATGTACACTTGATCACCATTTGTCATATATAGACCACTTTGACACCAATGAATTCTAAACCAGAGTGTTGAAAATGCTACTTTACAAATTTACTTAGCTATGATGTTTTCCACTTCACCCACTTCCTTGACCCTATTATTGGTGGAAGTACCCTCAGCTGTCTTGGTCGTAAGGTCCAAAAACCCCCTGCATAAAATCTCTCCGCCTCGCTCTGCTGTTCTGAGATTGTGGAGCTCTTTTTATTCTTTCATTGGGTGTGGGCATCGCTGGCAAGGCCAGCATTTGTTGCCCATCCCTAATTGCCCTTGAACTGAATGGCTTGCTCGGCCATTTCAGAGAGAAGTTAAGAGCCAGACACAATGCTGTTGGTCTGGAGTCACATGCTGGCCAGACCAGACAGGATTTTACAACAATCAACGGTAGTAACATTACTGAGACTAGCTTGATACGCTGGATTTATTGACTGAATTCAAATTCCACCAGCTGCTGTGATGGGATTTGAACCCATCTCCCCAGAGCACGAACCTCAGTCTTCGGATTACCACTGCACCACCATCTCCCCAAATATAACGTTAAGGTAGAAATGATGGGGAACTATTACACACAAAATCGACAAGAGCGATGATGTACAGCTAACAGGAAAGTACATTAAAATTCAAATAAATATTTATTGCACTTCAACCTCACAAACAAGGTTCAATTACAAAGATTATCAAAAAATCTGCATTTTTTCCAATGACGTTACTAGGCAGAAATTCTATCTTCGTATTTACGCTCAGCATGCAATACAGAAAAGCTCTTGTAATGAACAGAACTTTGTTTTTCTAGGCTAATGATTAGCATTAAAAATGTATCAACTCATAATAATTCCTCAGATATTAAAATTTTTTAATGCCAGTCTGAAGAACCGCAGTCTATGGAGCCAATGCCCCATTGAGCCATGCTGATATCAGCTATTAAATAATCAACAGCAATGTTAGTCATTTTGCCAGAATGATATTTTGCATTCCATCTTTACACTGAAATGAATTATCCTCTCTGTACTGTTTTTACTGAGAGCAATGCAAACATCTGTTGATAGAGAAAATGCCAATTCAATATATGACACAATACAGTTTCTGGGGACTCTTTTATCATTGACCAGGTTTCAAATTAGCCAACACTTTCTGAATCAGATTTCGGACGGTGTAGTGATGGTCAGGGTCTTGACAAGGAACAAATCTTCAAATTTTCCACTTGCTTTATAGAAAGGCATCGGTTCCAAAGAGTCATAAAAAGACTGAAAACCTTACCCCAGTTTCTCATGCCACAGATACTGCTAGACCTGTTCGGCATTTCCAACACTTTCTGTTTTCATTTCTCCCAATGGCTTAGATGTGCGAGAAAGGCTATGCAGACATCTTGTTGTTATTGCCTTTCAAATCATATTTCACTGTGCTAGTTATATCGTCAAGGAAGAAATACTGTTGCATTCACAAATATAATGACCATTCATTTTTGTCGAATTGTCCTCCCATTAAAGGTACCAAATCAATTTAGGGTGGTATAGAACTGAGGCCTGACTGACTGAAAAAGCCCAAGTTTTGATCCTATGCATTTTGTGTTTAATTAGCACTCGGGAATTATTCTGTAACATATCGAGTGATTCAGAGATTGCACCTGAGATTTGTTCATCATGTGACTTAAATTTGGGGAGAAAAGAGCTTGTGTTTATTAATGACCTCCAGTTTGCCTGAGAAATTGGATGCTCAATATTAAAAAGAAATACTGACATACATCTGTTTTGAGCTGCTCCCTGTGGTACTGGTGAAGAGACAACATCTGGTATCATAGATTGTGCTGAGCTAGAATAAACTGTGAATGCCCAGCAGGTCAAAATACAGCCTTTTCAAACAGGTATTTCCTTATGTTTGCCATCAGCTCTGATCTCCCACTGTGGACTAGGATGCTCTTTCAACCCTACTTTCCTCATGGTCAGTGAATTACCTTCAGTTCTCATCTATGTCCCACATACATGGAATATGAGAATGTATTTCTCAGAAAGTAAGGCTGACCTCCACAGTGCAGACCCCAAATATTCATACAGGTTCCATCTCTATTCTTTCTTTACCTCAAGTAGATGAGAACACAGCTGGATAGAATGTTGGATGGAAACAGACCAAGACTAAAAAAAAACAAACTGGCAGACAGAGAGATACAACAAGCTGCATTTATATAGCACCTATAACATAATAAAATTACCCGTAGCATTTCACACTAGCATAATCAGACAAAAGTTGACACAGAGCCAAAGGAGCAGAATTAGAATAGATGCCCGAAAGCTAGGTCAAAAAGATAGGTTTTAGGGAAAGTCTTAAAGGAGAAGAGAGAAGTAGAGTGGCAGCGAGGGTTAGGCTGAGAATTCTAGAGATTAGGTCCCACGCAGCTGAAGGCATGACCGTCAGTAGTGGAGCAATGAACTTAGGGGATTTGCAAGGGGTCAGAATTGGAAAAATGCAGAGGGAAAAGTCATGGAGGGATTTGACAACAAGGATAATAATTTTTAAATTGAGGCATCGCCAGACAGTGAGCCAATATAGGTCAGTGAGTAGAGGTCTGATGAACGGGACTCTTGTGTGAGTCAGGATACAGGCAGTAATGTTTTGGATAAGCTCAACTTTATGGAGTGTGGAAGATGGAGGGCTGGCCAGGAGAGTGTCGGAATAGTCTGGGTATCCAAAATGTTTTAAACTGGGAATTAATCTTGTGGTGCATTTTGCACTCTATGCAGAGCCTCAATAGTCCTGTTCACTTGAATTCAAACTCATTGCTCAGAGGGGGAAGAGCAGCATGCAGCTAACAGTACAATCTGGTCTTTATTCTGTGCACTATACATCAGTACAGGATAATACCAAAAATCTACCTAGCTGTTCTATTATTTAAGATACAGCTTAATCTGTGCCTATCTCTAAGTCAGCCATGGTTCATTTTTTTAGCCCTCTTACCCTCTGAGTCATAAGGTTCTGGGTTCAAGTCCCATTCTTGAACTTGAAGACAAAATTCCAGGCTGACTACATTGTAATACTGAGCAAGTACTACACTGTGGGAGGTGTTGTTTTATGGATGAGCTATTAAACAGGAAAAGTGGCCCAATCATGACTATCAAAAGAAATTAAGGATAGTATTATATCCAAAGAGGAATCATATAAAGTTGCTAAAAAAAAGTAGCAAGCCTGAGGATTGGGGACAGTTTAGAATTCAGCAAACGAGGACCGAGAGATTGATTAAGAGGGGAAAAATAGAGTGTGAGAGTAAACTTGCAAGGAACATAAAAGCAGACTGTAAAAGCTTGTATAAGTGTGTAAAAAGAAAAAGATTAGTGAAGACAAATGTAGGTCCCTTACAGTCTAAAATGGGAGAATTTATACTAGAGAACAAGGAAATGGCAGTACAATTAAATAACTAATTTTGCTCTATCTTCATGGAGGAAGACACAAATAACTTCCCAGAAAAACATGGGAACCAAGGATCTAATGCGAAGAAGGAATTGAAGGAAATTAGTATTACTAAAAATATAGTGCTGGGGAATTAATAGGACTGAAAGCTGATAAATCCCCAGGGCTTGATAATCTACAGGGTACTAAAGGAGGTGGCCATGGAAATAGTGGGTGTGTTGGTTGTCATCTTCCGAAATTCTACAGCTTCTGGAACTGTCCTGATAGATTACAAGGTGGCAAATGTAACCCCACTATTTAAAAAAGGAGGGAGAGAGAAAACAGACTGGTTAGCCTAACATCAGTAATAGAGAAAATGCTAAAGTCTATTACTAAGGATGTAATAACAGGGACACTTAGAAAATATCAACAGTATTAGACAAAGTCAACATAGATTTATGAAAGGGAAATCATGTTTGACAAACTTACTGGAGTTTTTTGAGCATGTAACTAGCAGAATTGATAAGGGAGAACCAGTGGATGTGGTGTATTTGGATTTTCAGAAAGCTTTTGATGAAGTCCTGCATAAGAGGTTAGTTTGCAAAATTAAAGCACATGGGATTGGCGGTAATATATTAGCATGGATTGAGAATTGGTTAACAGACAGGAAACAGATTGTAGGAATAAATGTGAAGCTATCTACTTTGGTAGGAAAAACAGAATGGCAGAGTATTATTTAAATGGTGATAGATTGGGAAATGTTGATGTACAAAGGGACCTGGGTGTCCTTGTACACCAGTAACCGAAAGCAAGAATGCAGGTGCAGAAAGCAGTTAGGAAGGCAAATGGTATTTTGCCCTTCATTGCAAGAGGACTTGAGTACAGGAGCAAGGATGTCTTACTGCAGCTGTACACGGCCTTGGTGAGACCACACCTGGAGTATTGTATGCAGTTTTGATATCTTTACCTAAGAAAGGATAAAATTGCCATAGCGTGAGTGCAGCAAAGGTTCGATACACTGATTCCTGGGATGGCAGGATTGTCATATGAGGAGAGATTGGGTCAACTGGGCCTGTTTTCACTGGAGTTTAGAAGAATGAGAGAGGACCACATTGAAATATATAAAATTCTGGCAGGATGGACAGGCTGGATGCAGGGATGATGTTTCCTCTGGCTGGGGGTCTACAACAAGGGGTCAGAGTCCCAGGATAAGGAGTAGCCCATTTAGGACTGAGATGAGGAGAAACTTCTTCACTCAGAGGATGGTGGACCTGTGGAATTCTTTACCACAGAAGGCTGTGGAGGCCAAGTCACAGAATATATTTAAGAAGGAAATAGATAGATTTCTAGACACTAAAGGCATCAAGGGGTATTGGGCGAGAGCAGGAGTATGGCATTGAGATAGAGGATCAGCCATGATCATATTGAATGGCTGAGCAAGCTCGAGGGGCTGAATTACCTGCTCCTGCTCCTATTTTCTATGCTTCTATGTAGGACAGAATATACTTTTTTTATTCATTCATGGGATGTAAGCATCACTGGCTAGGCCAGCATTTATTGTCCATCCCTAATTGCCCTTGAGAAGGTAGTGGTGTGCTGCCTTCTTGAACTGTTGAACTCCATGTGCTGTGGGAACACCCACAGTGCTGTTGAGAAGGGAGTTCTAGGATTTTAACCCAGTGACAGTGAAGGAATGGCAATATAGTTCCAAGTCAAGATGGCGTGTGGCTTGGAGGACTTGCCGATGGTGGTTTCCCAAATATCTACTGTCCTTGTCCTTCTAGGTGGTAGAGGTCACGGGTTTGGAAGGTGCTGTCAAAGGAGCCTTGGTGAGTTGCTGCAGTGCATTTTGTAGATGGTACATGCTGCTGCTACTGTGCATTGGTGACGGAGGGAGTGAATGTTTATTGTGATGGATGGGGTGCCAATGAAGTGGGCTAATTTGTCCAGCTTCTTGAGTGTTATTAGACCTGCAGTCGTCCAGGCAAGTGGAGAGTATTCCATCACACTTCTGACTTGTGCCTTCTAGATAGTGGACAGACTTTGGGGAGTCAGGAGGTGAATTACTCTCTGCAGAATTCGTAGCCTCTCACCTGCTCTTGTAGCCACAGTATTTACATGGCTTGTCCAGTTCAGTTTCTAGTCAATGGTAACCCCCAGGATGTTGATAGTGGGGATTCAGCAATGGTAATGCCATTGAACATCAAGAAGTGATGGTTAGATTCTCTCTTGTTGGAGATGGTCATTGCCTGGCACTTGTGTGGCACAAATGTTACTTGCCACTTGTCAGCCCAAGCCTGGATGTTGTCCAGGACTTGCTGCATTTGGAAATGAACTGCTTAAGTATCTGAAGAATCGCGAATGGTGCTGAATATTGTGCAATCATCAGCGAACATCCCTACTTCTGACCTTATGATGGAGGGAAGGTCATTGATGAAATAGCTGAAGATGGTTGGGCCTAGAACACTATCCTGAGGAACTCCTTCCACAATGTTCTGGCTCTGATCTGATTGACCTCCAAAAACCAGAATCATCTTCCTTTGTGCTAGGTATGACTCCAAACAGTGGAGAGTTTTCCCCCCTGATTCCCATTGACTTCAGTTTTGCTAGGGCTCCTTGTTGCCACACTCGGTCAAATGCTGCCTTGATTTCGCAGGAAACTACTTTCACCTCACACCTTGAGTTCAGCTCTTTTGTCCATGTTTGAACCAAGGCTGTAATGTGGTCAGGTGCTGAGTGGCCCTGGCAGTACACAAACTGAGCATCAATGAGCAGGTTATTGCTGGGCGAGTGCTGCTTGACAACACTGTTGAGGACACCTTCTATTACTTTA
Organism: Carcharodon carcharias; assembly: GCF_017639515.1. Lineage (NCBI taxonomy): Eukaryota > Metazoa > Chordata > Chondrichthyes > Lamniformes > Lamnidae > Carcharodon > Carcharodon carcharias. The sequence continues at coordinate 18,949,617 of NC_054491.1, forward strand.
CTGATGATTGAGAGTAGACTGATGGGGCAATAATTGTCCGGTTGGATTTGTCCTGCTTTTTGTGGGCAGCACATACCAGGGTAATTTTCTGCATAGCCGTGTAGGTGCCAGAGTTGTAGCTGTACTGGAAGAGCTTGGCTAGGGCACATCTAATTCTGGAGCACAAGTCTTCAGTACTATTGCTGGAATATTGTCAGGGCCCATAGCCTTTGCAGTATCCAGTGCCTTCACAGTTTCTTGATATCATGTGGAGTGAACTGAGCTGGCATCTGTAAAGCTGGGGACCTCAGGAGGAAGCCACGATGGATCATCCACTTCTGTCTGAAGATGCCTGAAAATGCTTCAGCCTTGTCTTTTGCACTGATTTGCTGGGCTTGTCCGGATATTTGTGGACCTTCCTCCTCCAGTGAGTTGTTTAATTGTCCACCACCATTCAAGACTGGATGTGGTAGGACTGCTTAGATCTGATCCACTGGTTGTGGGATCGCTTAACCCTGTCTATCACTTGCTACTTATGCTGTTTGGCACTCAAGTAGTCCTATGTAATAGCTTCACCAGGTTGTCACCTCATTTTTAGGTATGCCGGTGCTGCTCCTGGCATGCCCTTCTGCACTCTTCATTGAACCAGGCTTGACCCCCAGATTGATGGCAATGTTAGCATGGATAGCCGGGCCATGAGGTTACAGATTGTGATTGTGTACCACTCTGCTGCTGATGGCCCACAGCACTTCATAGATGCCCAGTCTTGTGTTGCTAGATCTGTATGAAATCTATCCCAATTGGCACAGTCGTAATGCCACACAACATGATGAAGGGACTTCACCTCCACAAGGACTGTGCAGTAGTTGCTCCTACTGATACTGTCATGTCATAGCATCTGTGACAGGTAGTTTGGGGACGATGAGGTCAAGTAAGTTTTTCCCTCTTGTTGGTTCCCTTGCCACTTGCCGCAGACCCAATCTAGCAGTTATGTCCTTAGGACTCAGCCAGCTAGATCAGCAGTGATGCTACTGAGCCACACTTGATGATGGACATGAAATTCCCCAGGGTGCATTCTATGCCCTAGCCACCCTCAGTCCTTCCTCCAAATGGTGTTCAACATGGACGATTACTGATTTATCAGCTAAGGAGGGGTGGAGGGGGTCTGAGGCGGTATGTGGTAATCAGCAGGAGGTTTCCTTGCCCCTGTTTGACCCGATACCATGTGACCTCATGGGGTCCAGCCAGAGTTGATGTTGAGAACTCCCAGGGCAACTTCCTCCTGAATGTATACCACTGACTGCATGCCAATGCCTCTGGTGGGTCTGTGCTGCCGATGGGGCAGGACATACCTAGGGATGGTGATGGTGGTGTCTGGGATATTATCTGTATGGTATGATTCCATGCATATTACTATGTCAGGCCAGTGCTTGACTAGTCTGTGGGACAGCCCTCCCAATTATATAAGTAATATAAGTAAGGAGGACTTTGAAGGGTCAACAGGGCCATGTGTGTCATTGTTATTTCTGGTGCCTAGGTCAATGCTGGGTGGTCTGTCTAGTTTTGTTCCTTTTAGACTTTGTAGCCACAAATGTTCCTCTGTAAAGTGCTTAACGACATCCAAAAGCCATGAAAAGTGCTACATAAATGTAAGTCTTTCTTTCATTTTTAATGAAGTTATATTTGCAGCTTAATGAAGCCGTCCCTATCTGGAACATAATTTATTTCTTCCCACATTAACAAATTAGATGGAAATCATAAATTGATGAAAAATCTGAAAGAAAGTCATTTAGATTTTTGTTCAATGAACTAAGTCATAACATATAAATGAATAATTCAAACTGTTTTAGGTCACTGATCTCTTTAGATATTTAAATATTTTAGTGAATCACAAAATAAGTAAAATGATAATTATTAGAACTACTTGGTCAGAAAAAAAGACCTTGAATTTCTCACAAACAATGAGGTTGTTGAATTAATAATAACTCTTGTAATAAGCTTTCTCGCAAACAGCATATATCTATGAAGCATTAAATATCTTGCATAAAGCATCTAGTTCTAGTCATGCCCAACAGACATTTCCTGATTTTTAGCCATCGTTTTACACCAACATTTATCATTCAACTTGCTACACCAAGTGTCACGATCTATTTGTGTGTTCTGATTATTAGGAGGTTGTATGTGGCGAGTTTCTCCCAAGACTATCTTGAATGCAAAGTAAATACTTACCATAGATTGTGGCATTTATGTCGACCCAGTATAAAAGACAGCCCCATTTTCTCGCCCCCAAAAATCATACTTTTGCATTTCCTTAGATATAAGTCAACCCTGCTTTTCAACCATGGCATGTTGTACTCACATTAATAATCAGACTCAATTTTTCACCCTAGAAATGGATGTTTTGCTCACCAATACTTCATCACTGGTTGCAAAAGGATCAAGCAGGCGATACAGGTTGAGTTGCGAAGATGCGCAGGGGTTTAAGATACACATATATAGAGAAGACCCCACGTGGAGAATGACAAAGATGGTGATCACCCACACCGGCTCACTTTTATACTCGGCCTATCATTCCACCCCCGTTTTCGTAGGGATTTTCCAAGGCTTCAGAGGTCAAAATTATACACTGACAGCTATGGTATATTTATTTAAGGACCGAGGTCAGCACCACAGTTTACTTGCTATGTTTAAAAACAAAACTGCATTTCCATAGTTACCCAATTAGTAAACGTCTGTTGGGTAACTGAGCCATAGGAACGAAAAGCATTCCAAGTTCAATCCCTGGTCTGTGCTGAGGTAGATCTCAGGGAAGGAAGCAGTGTTTGGGGGGAAAGGGAATTGGTCATTTGAAATTTGAGGAACAGGCATGCTGCTCCATCCTATCTGCTCACTCCAGGACTGCTAGAACATCAATATGAGACACTTTCTACCCCACACCTCTCTTCCCTCATCTCTCCCTTGCCTCCTTCCTCCCTCCTTCCCTACCCCACAGCCATGTGATCTCCTGGGAGTGGCAAAATCAACCAGAAAAAAAGCCAGTGCCACTCAGAGAAACAATACTCTAAAAAGTGCCTCTCCGACCATCGCCAACACACCTCTACGCCACCATCCAATCGGACAATTGAAACCAGTGCACTTGGATCAAATGGCAGTTTATCAGCCAGGTTTGCAGCTGCTCGAAAGTTGAAGATGATGTTTAGTTAGGACAGAATTGAACTCAGCAGAGATGCCCCACAGCAACAGCCCATTGATATTTACTAATGTGGATCACCTGAAAAAAATTAGCACAAGAGTCAGACCAACGCTTGTGGAACCAAATCTCCACATGAATTGTCAACTCAGGAAAGCAGGAACAGAACAGATAATATATCACAAACTTTATGGGACTTATACTTGTCTTGGGTCACATAATCGGGTCAACTATGTGAAACCATTGGGCTAAGGAAAAAGTCTTGTGAATGTTTCTTAGCTGGTGATATTGGTGATAAAGGGAGGGACATGTGGCACAGAAATTTGGAAAAATCTTCATTTCTCAACCCTGCAATTGATCAAAAACAGGCAAAACCTGGAGAAAGTTTGCCATCAGGTTTCTCTGTGAGCATTGGAGGGTTCCTGCCTTGAGGAGGTCAGTGTAATGAGCGGGTGTGACCTTATCCTGAAATTCTACCCATGAGAGAGCAGGCACCTCTTTGGGCCCCTCTTCTTTCCTTCTTATGGCCAGTAACAAAACAGCTTTATTTAGGGAAATGACCACAGTCTGAAATTGCCAGTCTTAGGAACTGTATAGAAAACAATCATTGAAGAGAAAGTTGAATGAAGGAATTGGAGTATTGTTTGCTCTGCCTGGTAAAATATTTAAGTCTAGAAGTTCAGAGACACAACGCCTGTGTTTCAGATGAGAAACCATGCCCTAAGTCATTGGTTCGCAACTTTTTTGGTTGCAGGTTGCTTTTTCAAATTGATTAGTAATCACGGACTCTCCTATCTAAATTAAATAAAATTATGGAAGTACTGCAAGTACTGAATCTTAATAATGCTTTTAAGGAACAAGCATTTACTGACAGGTTTCGGTGAGATGGGTGTACATGCTTTACTTTGCAGAAGCTGCCTAACCTTCTGCACTCCTATCCCAAGTGAGACACCCAGCCCACCGTGCACTGGAGGCTGCACTCTGCTCTCAGCTTGAATTTCACGTTATTTTTTGGACCCCTTGGAGATTGTCTATGGACACAGATCCCCAGGTTCAGAATCACTGGCCTTAGCCTCCATTATGATGGGCAAAAGCTGCATGTTATTACAAGCTAGAAGTTCACCACCTGTCTGTTATACTGGCAATTGGCAACAGGTGTTATCTCTTTGCATTTGCAACTTATGGGTCGAACACCTGTTTGAGGACCCCATTATGAGATTGGTAAACCTGAGGCAGATGGCACCCGATGCATGCAGGAAAACTGGGCTATATGTGGGTTCCAATGGTCCTTAAAGGGACTTAAAGAGGCCTTCTATGAGGCTGCAACCAACAATGCAAGTTTTTAAGATATACTTTCTTAGGTGTGGAGCAGGATTAATACTCACCACCCCAATCTCTGAGAACCTGGTGCATTGCAGGACATCGCCTTCCAAACTGGCACAGCTATCCCTCCAATACCTCCCAGATTGTTGTTGTTATCTAAGGGTCTCAGCTGGGGACCTGACAGCCCACACTTCCATCCTGCTTTACCAGCTACTGTCCTCGGTTTGCTTGTTCAACAAAAATGAGGCGCGAGGCACGTAATCAAGTACACCTCGAGCCTTGCCATTCAGCTCCAGAGATCATCTCCCCAACACCTAATTCTGAATCTCTGGACGCCCTAAGGTTCTGGTATAAACTACTTAGTTCACTAATTCAGTTACTAAATCAGCAATAAATCTGTGTGTACTCTCCCCTACTAAACAACGGATGAGTGCATTTATTTGTGTGATAAATGTTTCATTGCAACTTATCAAGTGACATATAAATGTTAACAGCATCATATTGATATGTTCAGAGCACCAGAAAGCTCTTGCTGCAGACTACATCAAGATTAGCCCGTTATATTCTAGCCCACTATGTGTGGATCAGCAAAGAGTTGCTGGAAGTTTTAAGGTTGTGACTATTTTCTCTGCTAACTGACAGTTCTGCAATAAAGAGGATGTGTTTTTTTCCTCAAACCTCAGCAACATAAATTTGTTTTACTCTTTCGTGCGTTGAACATTTGAGTCAGATCTGTATAACCATAATATGCTAATCCGACACTCTGCCAGTACAGTCAATCAGTGAACAAGGTAGGGGAAGGACACTCACTGGAAGAGATGTCACTTGCTGATAGGATAATGAGCCAGACAAGCAGTTATCAAGGTATTAGGTTAAGAGAGAGAGAGAGATCTGATGTATAGTTTGATGATGTCAATAAAACCAAGGCACAGAGAAGATTGAATTGGCAACTGTTCTACCTGTGGGTGGTTATTTTGAATATGTATCAAGCCAAGCGTTACAAACCCTGTCCTACAGAGTGAACCATTTATCATCATGACATTAGCAACACATGGTATATTCTTTAGTTGGTTACATTTAGTTGCAGAACCTATCACTCACTCAAAATACCAATCAAGAATTAATCACCAACTGATGCTGTACATTGACTGTCTGAGCTGTAGGCTCCCATTGAGCATCAGGCAGCATTGGTGACATCCACACTGGAGACTTGTTATGCAAAGGCTTCAGCACAGTTAAAGCATCTCTCATCAGCAACTCCCACTGCTGCTATGAAATCACAAAATCACATGCTACTTACAGAAGAGGAGGTTCATTCGATCCATCTTAATTCATCAGTCTAGAAAGATCCGGTTCTGTCATTTTATTATCTTAATTTTGCAGGATTTTCTAGCTCCACTACTTTGTTTCAAAGTCAATTCTATTCCTTGATTATTCTTTGTGTGAAGAAGAACTCCCTGAGATATTCCTAATATTCTGACTACGTTGAGCCTGTGTCCCTTCGCCCAATTCATGCAGTTTGATTCAATGCAATATTCTGGATTTACCTTCCCTGTTCCCTGACCTAACGAATATACCTCTACAAGATATTTCCCAATCTAGCAGGACAACCCAAGCTTCTCCAGTCTTTCCTCATAACCCTCAGTCACTAGGGATGTGGTTCTTCCCTGCACTGGCTCCAGTGTCACTGCCTCCCTTAGAGACCAGAACTGGATAATGGACCCAAGGTGCTGTCTGTCCAGAGCAAGGTCAGGTTTGACTACAATTTTGATTGATATCCTGTTACTTTGGCTAAATAGTTCCACATTCAATTAGCATTGTGGATTTCTGCTATGCATTGATTGCACATTAGCATCGAGTCAGATCTTCTAGGCCTCTTTCACCTGCTTCCTTAGATCTCTCAGAAAACACTTCTTTGCACAAAGATTAGTGGAAATCCGGAAAACTCGCCCATAGAAAGCTACTGAGGCTGGGAGTGGTGGGGGATCAATTGAAAATTTCAAAACTGTGATAGGCAGGAGAATTAAGGTTTACAGAACCAAGGCAGGTAAATGGAGTAAAGATGCAGTCCGGATTTTTTGCTACTGGGTTGGGTGCTTAGAGTTGGGACAATTCCCTGCTCTGCAAACCCAACCCGGGAGAAAGTGCTCTGGAGGTTTAGATTTTTGTTGCATGGGGGTGTTGGGAGGGGGTGGATTTGGTGAGACGGGGTTGGGAGGGTGGAGCAGCTGAAAATGGGAGTTGTGGCCACCGCCTCCAGAAGGAGTTCGGAGGCTGCTGGATGCAGAGGTGGCTGGGCAAACGGCCGGCCTCAGTTCTCTGGCACTTTGCCGAAGCTATGAAATAAAGGAATAAGACAAAGAGCACCCTCTAGCCCTCAGCCCTCTCACTCCTTCACCTCCCCCACACCCTTCCCATGCCCACTCTATGCCAACTTCATGCCCACCTACCCACCCTCCCCATGGCCCCCAAAACCTTCCATGCCAGCCTATGCCCCTCTACTCAGCCCCTGTGGCCCCTCATATGCTCCAGGTCAACCCATGCCCCACTCAGCCCAATAGCCCTTTATAGCGCCTATGCTAACTTAGTGCCAACTCATGCCAACCCATGCCTCTCACGCAGCATCCTTTGCTGTTACATCATCCATGCCAACTCATCCAGTATCCACCATGGGCAGACCTCAGACCCATGCTGAGATTAAATTAAATAATTAAACAATGTTGTTTATTGTCTATTGATTAACTCACTAAAAAAAAATTACTCTCATTTATAATAACCAATTTACTACATTTAATTTCTTTTGACTCCTTATAAAAGCAGTCTTTTGAATTCATAGTCCCACTTCAATTGTGCACTTGGAGCTGTTAATCAAACTGTGAGCTGACAGGCACCCTATTTTGATAATGATTAGTTGCAAAATCAGTCATGCAGCGCTAATCCTATAATGGTAGCACTCAGGCTTATGCCAACAGACAGAGTAAAATAGCAACCACTGATTTTTAAAAGACTGCAGTTTTTATTTCAAATCTTTCAAGGGCAGGAGATTTAAATTCCTTGACAGCTTGACAGCTCCTTTTGACAAATCTCTTGACAGCTTTCTTGACAGTTCCAATGAGCTTGAAAGTTCCAATGAAGTTATGCACTTTTTGCACACATTCATGTCTAATTTTAACAGAGGGCACTTGACCTCTCCCAAAGGGCACCTGAATTTTCCCATAGGTGTTCCAGGACCATATCCAAAATGGTACCTTCCCTCTCTAAAAGAGTGCCCTATCTCTCCAAAGAACTCTAGTACATTTAGACCTTCTCCTACCAGGCCATTTAGACCTTCTCCTACCAGGCCATAAGTGCACAAGTCATGTTTGGGACATCCCACTCGCAAAAATTAGATCTGACTGAGACAGCTGCACTTAAACATGTACAGTTGCCTCCTTGAACCACATGCAATTTGGAACTTGCCCCCATTCCACCCCTCTCCCCACAAAACCTCCGAAAATGGTGGGGGGGGGGGGTTGGGTTCAGGGGCAAGATTTCTGGATTTGTATCTCTGCAACCATTTTCACTAAGAAAGAGAGCCTCTCTGTCGTGTGAAAATTCAATTCACAAATCAGCCTTGATTTAATCGAATGACACAACAGATTCAAGAGGTTAAATGGCTACCTCTGTTCCTATGTTCCTATTTCAACATCATTATACCCAGGTTGGGAACCATTCCATGTGGGATGTCAGAGCAAGAATCCAAGGTCTGTGAGGAACAACTGATTAGCATGCATTTCAGTGGTGTTTTAGTACCATTAGGTAGTTCTCTGCAAGTGATGGTGAGCGTAGCCTTTGAAACCAATGTGTACAGTGAAATATAATAACAATACAAATATATCAGAGCTACTCACATGTTGAAGTAGAGGGTCCTCTGCATTCCCTGCACCTCGCCAGTTTTCTATGCAGCCAAACAGCAGCTTACTCCTTCAGTCAAAGAAGCATTTGGCAGTAGGTCTCATACGCCTCTATGAAGAGTTTCACAAGAGGCAATCAGTTAAAAACACAAACATTATAAGAAAAGCAAAATAGTGCAGGTGCTGGAAATCTGAAATAAAAAAAACACAAAATGCTGAAAATACTCAGCAGATCAGGCAGCATCTTTGGTGAGTGAAACAGAGCTAGCGTTTCAGGCCAATGATCTGTCGTCAGAACTGAACGGAGTTAGAGATTTATCAGTTTATAAGAAAATGCAGCATAATAGGAGGAGGGAGGCAGTGACATAGTGGTATTGTCACTGGATTGTAATCCAGAGACCCAGGGTAATGCTCTGGGACCTGAGTTTGAATCCCACTAAGGCAGATGGTGGAATTTGAATTCAATAAAAATCTGGAATTAAAAGTCCAGTGATGACTATGAAACCATTGCTGATTGTCGTAAAAAAACATTCAGTTCACTAATCCCTTTTAGGGAAAGAAATCTGCTGTACTTACCTGGTCCACCCTACATGTGACCCCAGACCCACAGCCCCACAGCAATGTGGTTGACTCTTAAATGCCCTCTGAAAGAGGGCAATTAGGCATGGGTAATAAATGCTGGCCTAGCCAGTGATGCCCACATCCCATGACCAAATAAAAAAAATAAAATAGCCCAAAGTGCTTCATGGGAGCATCATCAAACACAATCTGACAGCCAGCCTTTTACAAGAGTTGATCAAAAGCTTAATCAAAGAAGTAGGTTCTAAGGAGGATAGAGAGGTTTAGAGAGGGAATTTCAGAGATTGGGGTCTAAGTAGCTGAAAGCACAGTCACCAATGGTGGAATGATTAAAATCAGGGATGCACAAGAGCCCAGAATTACAGAATAAGCTTGATCTCCATCAAGGACCGTCACTGTCATAATCCCTTTAAGGGGTTAAATAAATTGAATTCCCGTATATTTGAGACCGCCATCAACTTTTGAACTAGGGGACAAAGTTTGATATAGGAGATGGAAGGTAAAAAGTCAGCTTAGATTTATGGTAACTGCTTAGGCCTTAGGATAGAGAATGTACTGAATGGACTACCTAGGGAGGCAGTGGAGGAAGATGGTCAGGAAAAAGTAAATAGATGTTTGAAGGAATAGGCAATGGGAGATTGGGTTTTGGAATTGAACAGTCAGATCGACCCTTTTCTATGTTCACATAGTGAGATAATGCACAACAAAACCATAGTTAACACAGAGGGGCTGTATTCTGCAAAATGTAAAGACAATCACAAGAATGTGTTGCTAGATCTAAAACATCATCAATGAATAAAGCAATTAAGGATAGCCTGCATAAACTAGAATGTGTTTGATCAGCAGAGGCAGAAGATAAAAGCCTTCAAGTTGGAAATGTGAAATATCACAAATGCTGGAAATACATAGCAGCTGAGGGAGAACAACAGGTTAACTTGCCAAATGAGACTTTTCATCAAAACAGCTGGAATTCTTCAATCTCTTTGGCTATGATTGAGGAGCAATTTGTTTGTAAACTTCACTCTGCATCTTGTCCACACATCAATCACCCGTTCGTTAATTAAAATTTTTCTGCATTGCAATCTGTCCATTACTGTTTGTCCACAGAGTACCACATGCTTAAAAATAAAAACAACTTTTAACGGATAACAGACAGTTCCACACTCAACACATAGCATACAGAAGACCCTTTTAGACAGTAGAGTGAAAAATGTTTGTAGAACAGGTGTTCTTAGCAGACATAAATAATGAAATAATCTGTACTTTGGACCAATTTCCCCTCATGTGCAGCACATCCAACAAGCAGCAAAACATCTTGATGTCTAGTTAAGTGATGTATGCTGACGAGATTGACAGTTAAGTACATTGACTGAAGATGTGCTATCCCAGATAAGTAAACAGAGCAGAATGGCTAAAAACCAATATATTTGAAGCATTCCAGTTAGGAAAAGGCTGCATGATTAAGATGGTGTAAGGGATATGGGGACTGTGCACGAAGGTGGGTTTGAAGTAGAAAATCAGCCATGATCTAGTTGAATGGTAAAGCAGGTTCAATAAGACAAATGGTCTACCCCTGCTCCTATTTCTTGTGTTCTTATGTTTTAAGACCTGAAAGAAGGACAAAGGAGCTAGCAGAGAAGAACATAGAGTGTTGAGGGTTTAAGTCGTTTACAATGTGCCTGATTATAATTGAAGCTCAGGCCCAGCTGGCCATTTGAAGTTATACCACACATGCAAGTTATTTTCAATTCCTCATTTTTTTGTAATTCTGACTATGGATCAAACAGCAGTCATGACAAGCACTTGCAAGTCACATTTCTCACTCACATGTCAGCCATGGTCAGTTGATGGCATTCTAGACCCTTAGAAGTTTGAGGGTCCAAGGTCCAGTCCAGAGATAAGTGTAAGGTCCAGCCAACACTCCAGCGCAGTACTAAGGGAGTGCTGCACTGTTGGAAGAGCCGTCTTCCAGATAAAATGGTAAACTGAGGCCACATCTGCCTTCTTGGGTGGCAAATGATCTCCAATAAGAACAGAGGACTGACCTGGTCAATATGTATCCCTCAGCCAACATCACTAGGGATAGATTATTTGGTCATTACTGCACTGCTGTTTGTTGGAACTTGCTGTGCACAAGTTGGTTGTCACGTCTCCTACGTTGCTGTAGTGACTACACTTCAAAAGCACTTAATTGTAAAGGACTTTGAGAAATGCTGAGGGTGTAAAAGTTGTTATATAAATGCAAATCTTTGGGTGGATATGTCGGCCCTTTCGCATTGTAGGCGGGTGGGAGTAACCTGATGGGCCATTCCAAAGTCCGTTACCTTCGGTGGGACCGGAACATCCAGCTGCCAGGAGAGGCTGAAAAATTCCGGCTTTTTGTTTCTTACTCGAGTTAGCATATACCAATTATACCAACAATTTGTACAATCAGCACCTTAACTGCTTACTTAACTATTTGCCACATTTACTAGCACTAAAATGCAACGGCTTATCATTTTTATTCAATGCTGTTCCCGTGTTTTCCCAAGAAACAGTTGATAAATTTATTAGAAGATTATCTTTATTCTCAAAGCGGGCAAATCATGAACTCCCTAGAAAATTTGTTAAAACCTTACTCTGAAAATATTTAACAGTTTGAACATATCGAGGGAAATCTTGGCATGAAAAATTTGCCTTTATTAATAACTTAAATGCAATGAGGAAGTTTTTCTGCTTGCAGCCTCTTCATGAGTTGAAAGGTCATGGGGTCAGGCCCAACTTGCAAGGAGAAAATTACCGCACTTTCTGTATCTTTTTTTATCCACTTTTTTAAGCATCAGTTATAAAAACCCTCAAAGGGGCCATCAACATTTTATGAAGAAACATCATGGCTAATTGGTGTGGAATAATTTGTGTTTATTAAACAGTATCTGGACTGTGAGTCAGAACATGACAGTGCTTTGCCTTTCAGTTCTCTATCTTCCTAGGTTTGCGCTAAGGGCAGTAGTGGGCAGGTAAAATGACATTTTATCCGCCGGCCGCGATGGGGGGGTTTTCACGCCGTATCGTCCTAAACCTGCCACATTATTTATGCATCCCGGGAAACATGCTGTTTCCATGTCTGGCAGGGTCTCATTCGCCCGCCACGCCATCACCTCGCCACTTCACCACACCAGGCGCCGTGTTTAAGGTCCAGCCGCGCGCACCACATCTCAGTGTTTCCAGCCTACAACTATTGCAGGGAAAATATCCACAAAAAGCAAGAAGACTGCAGCCCCCAGGTTTAGTGACGCATCACTGGAACACCTTTTGATCCCGTGGAGGCCCATAGGGATGTCCTCTACCCCCCGCGCTCTGGCCGCAGGATGGGCAGCAGCGTGACCAACCAGGCTTGGGGGATGGTGGCAGTGGTGGTCAGCGTCAACGCCCTGCAACAGAGGACAGCTACCCAGTGCCACTGCAGAGTGAATGGTCTCATCTGTTCCGCCAGAGTAACTCACTCTTCCCATCACACTCAACTCACACACTCACAAACCCATCACACATCCAAAGGGATCTCACACCTCAAGAGACAACACCACTGACTCTCACACACACCCTCTCATCTGCATCAGGCTCATATCCTCTCGAGCTCGCGCCCTCATCCCATCCTTGGCTCCGCTCACCACACTAACATTCCACGCTGTGCCCCGTGTCCTGCTCACACTCTCTCCACCTGTTCCCATGCAGGAGAAGTCTGCTCACATCAACAGGGAGAGGTCCCAGACCGGGAGCTGAGTGACCCACATTAGGCCCCTCACTCACTTTGAGGAGTGTGCCATCGCGCTGACTGGTGAGGATGTGGACTGTGCCTGCGGTGGTTGTGAGGTTGGCAGTGAACACCCACCTGAGGATCCTGCACCACATCATCCCTCCCTCAACGCAACTGTGAGCTCTCTCTCTCCTGCTTTTGACTCTGCTGCCATGCACTAATTATCTCTACTTTGGTTCACAGGGAGCTCTGCCAAAGGACCAACACCCTCAGCCAGCCAGTCCCTCAGCTGCATCCACATCCTCACCTGCAGCTAAGTGGACACGACCTCCAGTGAAGAGGTGGAAATAAGCAGCCTGGAAGACCTGTCACCGCAGACTGAGCAGCTGGCCAACGAGTGATTCTGGAAGGAAAAATGTCCATGTGGCAGGGCCTTTCAGAGTCTTGTGCAAGCACTCTCCCACACATGCAGATCCTTCATGTTTCACACTCATCTCAATGTCCCGAGCATTTTCAGTGCTGCCTGCTGGGGTTCGTTTTCAGTTGTCCATCTGAGCTGACCTGCATCTCCACCCACCTACTGATCACACTCCCATGCAACACCTGATCTCGCCCACCACGACTCTCATTTCACTTTCGATTTGGACAACATGATGCTAATTCAGTTTAACTTGCGCTCCCTCGACATTTACCCTTCCCCAGTCACACATTCCCCTTCCCCCATCACAGCTGACCCTAACCCAGCCGGCATTACATTCCACCTCCCGTCCGTGACCTACCAGCCCCAACCCTTTTCCTTTGGGGTTGTCCAGGTGAAAATGCACGTTCCCTTCATCCCCAAAAATCCCACCCCCTCCACATTCACATCCCTGATCTCCTCCTTCCCCCCCCAAGGGTCCGTGTCTGTCTCCGAGACCCCACCAGCTACTCTGACCGTCCCTTCTATTGCTACCGTTGAACCCTCACTCTCTCACCCCACTGCCTCACTCTGCCCTTGGCCATTCTCACCCTCCTCTATATCATGCCCACCCTAAGTTCGCTCCCCAGGAGGCAAAGGTGGACCTATCTGACCCCTCCCCTTCACATTCCCTGCACATCCACCCCTGCACACCCCTTCCCCTTCCTCCCCCGGACACACTCCCCACTTTGCACTCCTTCCCTTGCACCTTCCAACCCCTTTACACCTACCTCCCCAGTTTCTGTCTTCTTCCCACCATTGTTCTCCCTCCCTCCTCCCAACCTCCCCTCAACACCTTCATTCCCCCCCAACCTTACCCCATCCTGACACTTTCATTCCCCACCTCCCAACCTCATCCCAACCTGACACCTTTACTCCTCCAATCCCAACTTCACCTCCCTGACACCTCTTCCTCTCCCAGCAAATCCTAGCCCTTCTTCTCCCACCCCCTCGACCACCAGCCGTTGTGAGCATCAACAGTGTCCTTCCAACTTCCGTGCGCTGCTTTGCAGCAGACCCATGCCCTTGAGAACCCACCCAGCATGCCATGAACATTCCTACAATGTGCCATTGCTGTCAGGCTCCAGCGTCTTCCGCTCCTCGGATATCTCCGTTGTTAGCAAGGCCCTGGCCAGTAAGTTCCAACTGCTGCATGTCACACGTCAAGACGCATTCTACACTGGCATGTGTCCTTGCCAAGGTGGGCGGATAATCCAGCAAAGTTGGGGGAGTGGGGAGACAATTCCGGCGGGCAGGCTTAATAACGATATGCTGATGTATTACAATAAGGTTCCCGACTTCCGATGGTGGAGAAGATGTCCCACCATCGGCGGGCTGAGCAGTAGATCGTGAACTCGTTCCTCGCCACGGTGAAACCGACCGGGCCATATTGACCTCTCACCGAACCCGCCCGACACTGGCGGGCACGGAAAATCCCGACGCTGGGGATCCCGTGGCACTATTTCAAGGAAGATCATGAGAGTTATCCCTGGTGTCCTGGCCAATATTTACCTCTCCACCAACATCACTAAAACAGGTTATCTGATCATGTCAGCACATTGCTGTTGTGGGAGCTTGCTGTGTGCAAATTAGCTGCAGCGTTTCCTACATTAAAGTAGTGACTACTCTTCAAAAAGCACTGCAGTGCTTCAGGAAGGTGACTCACCACAAGGCAATTAGGTTAGGCAATAAATGCTGACTTTGCCAGTGATGCCCACATCCCCATGTATGAATGAAAAGCACTTTGAGAGATCCAAAGTTTGTGAAAGGCACCATGGAAATATATTATTTGAAGTCTTTCTTTCTGTACAAGTCATTCCACACCATGGAGAAGTTGGCCTTAAATCAACCTCCAACAACCTATTTCCCACAGGACGTTCACAGTTCCCAATTTCATGTGCATCAAATTCCCAATCTCCATCAAGGAATATGAGAAGGAAGACCAGAGGATGGCTAACCCAAGACCACTAACCTTTTTAAGTGGCCTTTGCTTTCTCACCTGGAATACTAAGAACCTTCAATCTTGTTAACACTCAAATGAAAGTTAATTTGGAGGCTCAGAGGCTGATCTTTCAACTTTGATCCATATCCAGACATCTGGTCAGTGTATCAACCTAGAGACATGGAGTTGAGGTTAAATGCCAGTCGAATGCTTCAGTCATGGCACTTGAAGGGGTCGTAGCTATTCACAACAGCTGTTCAGCTGATTATTCCAGGGGAACAACACACAAGTATTATACTGCACCAAGGGGAGTTTAGATTCATTCCCAGCTCACCATATTAATGGAGTAATAAGTAACTGAGAATGGCTGACATATCAGGAGCCTTCTTCGATAGAGCCACGGACGCAAAGTAATAGCTTAGTTTAACCATGTTTCTGGAACAGCTTGAGTCTTATTTAGCGGATAATTTTAACCTAACTCTCCGGGCGTATTAGCCCTGGGATCAGCTGGAAAGTCTGTTTCCCAAATTCTCCAACATCGCTTTCTGTTGATTTGAATGGAAATTAAAACCAGATGGAGTTGCAACCAACCCTATTAGTTTCACAATGGATGGATTGGATTAAAATCACCCCTTATTGTTTATTTCTAAATTCTGGGCACTGCAATTTTTTATTCATTCGATGATGACATCGCCGGTGTGGACAGGATTGGGGGGAGGTGCATTTTTTGAGTTCACCTTCGCAACACTGTCTACACCTGAGCCAAAGTATAATGATTTGGTTGGTGAGCTGATGGTGTAGTGGCATTGTCACTGGGCTAGTGTCTTAGAGACCCAGGATAATGCCTGTGGACCTGGGTTCAAATCTTGCCACAGCAGATGGTGGAATTTGGTGTCATTAAAATAACTAAAGAACCTGGGATTAAAAGTTTAATAATGACCATGAAACCATTGTCAATACTGTAAAAACCCACCTGGTTTGCTAATATCCTTTAGGGAAGGAAATCTGCCTTCCTTACCTGGTCTAGTCTATATGTGACTCCAGACCCACAGCAATGTGGTTGACTCTTAAATGCCCCCTGAACAAGGGAAATTAGGGATGGGCAATAAATGCTGACCTAGTTGGCAATGCCCACATCCCATGAATGAATTAAAAAAACACTTTTTGACCTCTTAAACTTTTCTCTCATTGTTAGGCAAGTGCTATAGCTCACTGAGTGAGGTTGGCACATTTTTTCACTGCAAGGCTGAAATGTCTTTTAATATTAAATCCCATAGTAAGTAATATAATTCCAATAAAGCTTGCAATTTTCATTCCTGTATTTCATCCAAATACCAATAAGAATCTTAATCTTTCACTGATGTGATATCCCACTGCACTGCCTTACCTGCACAACAAGCAGACGCTTTTCATAATTCTATAAAAATCATTCTCCTCCAGGAAAGCTTGCCCTTGGAAAGTCTGTATCTAACACACCTCCTGTCAGGTCCACAGTGTAATGAGTGCTTGATTAGAAAAGAGTGATTCTAGGAGAGCTGATTTAACAATATCACTAACGTCCTGGTCAACTCATATTGCCTCAGAACAGTGAAATTTTAGTGGTAATGGCAAATTCCTGCCCACTGCGTGAGTTGCCTGGTTTGCGTTTACAAGGAGCCTGTTTCAGGCAGGTGTCCTGCACATGAGATACTCCAGTGCAGTGCTGAGGATGTGCCGTTCAGATGTGTGGTCTTTCAGGAGGGACATTAAACTGAGGCCTTGTCAGGTGGATGTAAAAGAACTCATGGCATTTTCTTTTAATTCATTCATGGGATGTGGGCTTCACTGGGTGGGCCAGCATTTATTTCCCATCCCTAATTGCCTTTGTGCAGAGGGTATTTTATGCTGTGGGCCTGAAATCACATGTAGGCCAGACCAGGTTAGCAGATTTCCTTCCCTAAAGGACTTTAGTGATCCAGATGGGTTTTTACAGCAATTGACAATGGTTTCATGGTCATCATTAGGCTTTTAATTCCAGATTTTTACAGAATTCAAGTATTACCATCTGCCATGGTGAGATTTGAACCCAGGTCACCAGAGGATTACCCCGGGTCACTAGAATACCGGCCCAATGACAATATCACTATGCCACCACCTCTCAAAAAAAAATTATTGCCCATCCCTAGTTGCCCTTGAGAAGGTGGTGGTGAGCTGCCTTCTTGAACCGCTGCAGTCCATGTGGTGTGGGTACGCTCACAGTGCTTGTTATTATTGAAGAAGTTATCCCCAGTGACCAATACTTATCCTTAGAGCATCACAACTAAAAACAGATTATCTGGCTATCATCACATTATTGTCTGTAGGAGTTTGCTGTGTGTAAATTGGCTGCCGAGTTTCCTCCATTACATGAATGACTATGGCTGGGATTTTCCAAAAGTCACTTGGCTTTTTGGCTGGGCAGCCACATCGCCCACAGAGGGTCCTGCCACAATAGGACCAGAAAATCCCACCTATGTTTCATAAAGTGCTTTGTTAGCTGTCAAACACTTTGAGACATTCCAAAATGCTGAAAAATTCTGTATCAATGCTAGTTTTTTTTCCAGCTCACCAGCGATTCCAATACAGCATAAAAGAGCAGTAATACAAGCAGCTGGAATAGGGATAAAGTTTACAAGTTAGCACTGGACATTATTGTGCGGGAGAATACATGGAACATCAAGCACAGACGTCTGTGGTCCTGATTCACGAGCTTTCCAATATTCAGAATATGATTTTTAAAGGCTGAAATATTTCTACAATCGTGAATCTGTCACACTAATTGTCATATCCACCCACCTGTCAATGCGAGACACCGATCACAGATCATTATCTTGTAAAATGTACTCCCTAATTTAAATGGTTTGCATGGGTTATATGGTTTCTTTTATAGCCGTGGTTTCTCAGAGAGAAAACAGTTAATCACTAAAGCAGCCTGCTCCATTCCCAATGGACTATTCCATCACTAAACCAGTTGGCCATTCCCAACTAACCACTCCATCAATCAAACAACTTGGTTTTACACTGTCTCCTATGTAACTTACTGGTTTAAGGCAGTGTGGATTATAAAATTGACATTGTTCCATGCATGGGCACAACCACAGGGAACTTGAAAGGTCCTAAAGAAAACGAGAGACTTACATTTTTATAGTGTCTTTCATAACCACAAGACACTATTATTTTAATGTAGGAAACACAGTTGGTGGAGGAATTAATATTATCCAGGACTCTTTGTATCCACCTGAAGAGTAGGTGAGGCCTTAGCTTACTGTCTCCTCTGACAGACAGTTCCTCAGGCAATCATCATGGGCTGTCCCTTGATTCCAGAGTGACGTCTGCTCAGGGTGCAAATTCTTCCATGGGCCTGACAATGCAGCACTCCATCAGTACTGCACTGGGTCAATCAGCCTAGATTGTGTGATCAAGGCCAGAATTTTTACCTCGTTGGGCGGGCGCATGCTCGGCCCGAGCGAGCGTAAAATGGCATGTGATGATGTCGGGCAAGCGTCCCCATGCCATCGCACACTCACATGATATTTCGGTGGGCGGGCGCGGTGGGAATTAAAAGGCCTATTAAGGCCATTAAAGTTGTAATTGACTTAAACTTTTCACTGCCCACCCAACCTAATGGTTGGCGGGCAGGCGAAAAGGCCAAGCGGCTTTTGCATCTTTTAGGAAACCTCATCCATGGGCAGGATGAGGTTTCCAAAAGCAAATAAAGATAAAATAAAAATTTTAACATTTCATTAATAACGTGCCCCTGCTCATGTGAGAGTCACATGAGGGGACATGTTTTGTAACATTTTAAAAATCTTCACTTTTAATTTTTCATATCTTCCAGCGCGCACCCACCCTCATGTGTGAACTTGTGCTCTCGCCCTCCTCGACCCGCCTCCCCCACCCCCAACACAAGCATCGCTGAGCGCTGAAGCACACATTTCGCGCTGGGTGGGCTTTAATTGGCCCGCCAGAGTGAAATCGTGGACAACGGTCAGCTTCCCGATTGTTCCCAGCCGCCCCCGCCAAGCCCACCCAACAAGGGCAAAATTCTGCCCCACGTATCTGGAGTAGGATTTGAACCCACAACTTGCTTACTCAGAGGTGAGAGCGCTATAGCCAGCCTTACTGCCTATAATAAATTAACACATGAGATCAGTTGTACCTTTATAAATTACAGAATTGTTACGACACAGAGGGAGGCCATTCGAGCCATCATGCGTACCAGCTCTCCAAATGAGTGCCATTCTTCTGCCCTTTCCCTATAACCCTGCACCTTGGGCAGAATCATCCCAGGTTTGCACTAAGTGCAGTAGCGGGTGGAAAAAACGACGTTTTACCCATCGGCCGCAATGGCGGCTTTTCATGCCGTATTGTCCCAAACCCACCATGCTAATCATGCGTTCCCAGGGAACACGCCATTTCCATGGCAGGCAGACTCTCAATCACCCACCACGCCATCACCTCTCCGCTTCATCACGCTGGGCTCCATATTTAAAGTGCAGCCGGGCAGACCTCTCAGCGCTTCCGGACCAGGACTGCTGCAAAGAAGACATGACCCTGAAAGGTAAAAAAGACTGCAGGCCCCAGGTTCAATGACGCGTCTCTCGAGCGTCTTTTGGATACAGTGGATGCTCATCAGAATGTCTGCCACTCCCCCCACCCCCCCCCCCCCCCCCCCCCCCCCACCCCCGCTTTGGGTAGCAACATCACCAAAGCAGCTTGGGAGGCAGTGGCAGTGGTGGTCAGTGGTAACGACTTGCAAAAGAGAACAGCCACCCAGTGTTGCAAGAGGATGAATGATCTCTTCCGTTTCGCCAGGGTAAGTCACTCTTCTCATCAACTCACACTCACAAACCCATCACACATCCACAGGGCCCTCACTCACTGCCAGTTCAAGGGACATTACCATTCACTCTCTCACACTCACCTTCATTGTCCTCATCCCTCCATGGGACCACTCACCACTCACATATGGCAGGCATACTTATCATCTGGCCTGGCAGGTGTCCTGCTTACACTCTCTATTCATGCAGAGTGAGCTGGCACACAACAAGAGGGAGAGGTAGCAGACCGGTGGAGGAAGGCCTGAAATCAAGGTCCTCGTGGACTTTTGAAAACAGAGCCATCCAGCTGGCCGGCGATGACTGGGACCGGTCCTGTGCTGGTGGTGAGGTCGACGGTGCTCTACCAAGTGAGGATCCAGCAGTGCAACATCCATCAGACAACCATTCAGTGAGTGATGGGTCCTGTTTCACAGGCCATTGTTAATTATCTCCCCTTGCTTTCGCAGGCACATCTGTCAAACAGCTGACAGAGTCCATGACCCAGGGACACCAACCA